>NC_056475.1:32615214-32957714 GCF_008729295.1 Plectropomus leopardus | reverse complement strand
TTTCATTTGGAGAGATGGCTTACATGGGGGTGTCTCTACACTATATCAAACACATACTGGAGTTGCCTGGAGGCTCTAACAAAGCATCCTCAATGTTACACTGCGCGCACGCACACACGCGCACACACACACACACACACACACACACACACACACACACACACACACATTCCTTTTGCCTTTATGTGTGTGTGTGTGTGTGTGTGTGTGTGTGTGTGTGTGTGTGTGTGACAGGGCAAGAAAGAGAGAGACAACGCCACCCTATGCATCAGCAGGGATATTTCATTATGTACATAACGAGTGCCATTAATCGCTCTTAACAAGAGGACACAACCTCACCTTGGCAGTCTCATACACACAGCAGGAAGGTGGGGAGTGGGGGCATGGAAATATCGATGGTGCACTCAGAAATTAAAATTCACCACACTCAAGGAATGACGCCTACTTTTGACCGACCACATCGCGGCCTGGGGGTGTGTGGAGGCGCGCCAGCAGTGATATAGAAGAGGCTTATCTGATAGACACATAAAGTCACATCAAATAGTAAAAGAAGGGATGAGCAGGGGAGGGAAAAAGAGGAAATAAATAAATAATTTTACAAAATCGGGGGGGGGGGGCAAATGCCGCAGTGGTGGTTGCCAGCAGGGCTCGTGCCCTTGACCACTGACACTGGTGGAGATGTGACACTCATTCAACTGATCACCCGCCTGTACACCCGCCTGCCTGCCTGGCCACCTTGCAAACTCCATCAGCAGCCCCCCACCCCCACTCCCTGTCCCAACAAATCCTGCCCCACTTCATGTGACCTCACCCTATGCTGACCTGACACCCCCCCCCCCCACCCCCACCCCGACTCTGCCCCTCTGCAGTCCTGAAACCCCGTCCACCCCACCCCTAGTACTCTGTCTCTCCCCCTCTACTCTCCCTCCCCCGCAGCTGTGCAGCAAGGTCAGGCAGGTCACTGTGTCCTCATCTGTAATCCGCTGCCATTCGTCAGCAGCCCCGGCCCAGGCTGGAGGAGAGAGAGGAGAGGCAGGCGCTCCGACGAGGGGAGAATGCCCAATTAGGCAGCTGTCACACACACACACACACACACACACACATACACACACACACACACACACACCACACACACACCACACACACACACACACACACAGAGCAGAGCAGAGCAGAGCTGGAGAGAGGAGAGAAAGAGAGGAAGGGAGGGGAGTAGTAAGGCTGCAGAATCAGCCTACTGTCCACAGGCACGGACAGAGGTTGAGTTGGGGGGCTACACTAACCCTTTCAGCTGTAAGTGTCTGTAGATGTTTTTGGTAAGTTTGCACCTCAGTTTTGGGGTAGCAGGGTGTGTAGACTTTTGAGAATATAATTTTTTGAAAGGGAATCTGTTCCTGTCTCACGTGAGACAGGTGGTGAGTATTGTGTTGAGTATGTCTCTTATCTGTAACCGCAGCATTGATGTGATGATCAGGGAAAAGTGGCTGAGTGCTGACAGGGAGACGTCACAGGGCACGCTCTGTCTTAATCCAAAGGCCAGGTCAACATGTTCCTGTCCACAGTGGACTCTGGACTTCAGTGTTACACCAAACTAAAACTCTTTAGAGAACCAAAGTAGCAGCAGCAGATATCAAATGGGTGACAAATATGCCATTACTGGATCATTCATCAGCAGTGAACACATCTGTTTTGAGTAATGGGAAAACTAATCAGCAAAAATGATACAGCAACGACTCCACACCAGGCACCACAGAGATTTATGCTAGAGTGATTCAGGACTCAGCCCTGTACCTATCGATTGTTTAGTTAAAGTGCTTTTTCATTTGATCAAAAGACAGACTCAAAATGGTACCATGCCAGTTGGGTGATGAGCAGGTATGATCAAACACCCCAGGGACATGCAGCAGTGAGGAAACCCGTTGCACACTTTTTTCTTCCACTTTAAATGTCAAAGTTCAACTGGGTTCAGTGGAGCTTCAAATCCAGCTTTGAGTGGTTAGTGTTCTAAAGGATTGCATCACAAGTGCGAGGGACACTTATCCACTAAATCCTGTCTGAGAAGAAAGTACAGTTCATAGAGACTTAGACTAGATGTCATCAGGCTTCATACATATGTTCCTGTATAGAGGAAGATTTTCACTGGGCTACAGGCGGCAGACAGTCATCCCACACAGACTCGGAGGAAGGGAGGATAGTATTAAAAAAAAATTCACAAAAAAAAAAAAAAAAATTCACAGTTACATTAATATTGTAGGAGAATGCAAAGGGGATTTATCCACACCCAAAGGACTTTCTCTGCTGCAATTTAAACTTCAATTTTTCATTTCTGGAAATGACTTTTTCTGAGACAACACTCTCATTTTGTTTCTGTATTCTGTGGCAAAGTACGAAGCTCTTAGCTGTTTACCTGAAGAGTTCGACAGTGACACAAGTTCCAGTCATGTACATGTGTACATGTACATGTACACGTGTAATGTAACTAATTACAATGTGAAATACAGTAATGACACTACAGTTACTAACCACAGTAATGCTTCCGGACACACTAGTCCAGGAAATGCTAACTTGATGTGAAGTCCTTAATCTGTAAAATACAGTATGTGTTTCAGAGTGTGTTTCATGGTGTGCAGATACTAATTGTGATTTCTCACTGACGTCCAATTATCTCCGCATAAAGGTACAGCATGTGCTCTTTTCAAGATGTCCAGTTAGGTTTTCTCTGATCCATGCCTGTCCTGTATGTGCGAAACTACGGAATGGCAAAACATATGCCTGGTGACAACATGTCAACCTGAGGACATTCCCTAGACCCAAATCTTCCACCATGTTGACTGCTCTGCAGTCAGTTTCTACCCATTTAGCAGCGCTGTAGTTATCTGCTTCAGTTCAGTTTCATGCACAGGTCTGCGGTGATACACACTCTCCAATATAATGCTTTGCCTTCTTTGGCGATGTGGTTGCCCTCTGACATCCATCAGATTAGCTGCACGTATGTGCTCAGCTCGCAGGTGGGAGCTCAAACTCAAAGTACTTTGGCAATATTTAAATTCCTTTTAACACAAGGTGCATAATGCTTTTGACTTGTCAGCTGAGCCATCTGGGAGTTTCCTAAAGTGAAAGCAGTTGTTCAAACGTGCAGTGGCCATCACTTGTAGTTAATATTATCCTCACAGCGGACCAAAGATGGTGTCTATTTATTCCTATGGAGTTGCTCGCTTGGCGCTTATGTCAAAAAAGTTTTCTATTTTTAACTTCCTATATGCAACCCACTGAATTTGTGCAGTAGTGTTCCTCCTGCTGGCCCCGCCCATGAATTCCTTCTTGCCTCATAGACTTTACATTGTAATGATGTCATGGATTTTTAAATCGCTTTTCTCAACTTGAGAAGAGTTTACCAAATATAAACCACCATGGCTCCAAAAGTCAGAATAATTTGCAGTTGGAGATGACCTCTCAACAGTTTGAATGATGTCTCTTTCACAGTGGCCAATAGAGAAAATGCTTCCTGGGCTGCAGGAGATATTTAACTGCAATACTGTGAATAGCCATGAGAAAAATTAGCTGCAAGGCTACGACCTTAAAAAGTAGATACACAACCTTATACAGCATTTATTTTACAGTACATAACAATAACTTCAGCTGTACTCTGGAACTCCCCTGTACGAGAGCAGATATTCTAAGTTTATCAAGGTCACTGTAAAAACCCACAGACACACCATAAGTCCCTGTGGGAATACCTTACTAATTTCTATTGGGCTGTTTCACTGCATGACTCCACCCATCTCTGTGATTGTTATTATAATGACTCAGTGTTTTGTTGGCCAGTTTCTTGCTCCGTTATTCCAGCACTGAGAGTACCTAAAGTGCTCCCAAAGCCTAAAGATTGTAATCTGTGATGTCATATTGATGCATAGCCTGAAGCAGCTCCATTAGCGCCCTGCGAGACTGACTTTGTGGACCCATACATTGTCTGCCTGTACTTTTACATCTACTAGGAAATTTCAATGATGGGCTACTACTTCTGCTCCAGAAAACTTAGTCTTATTTTACCTGATTGACCAATAAACACATGACTACAATGAGTTTGTTTACATGCACAAATTAGTTAGTTTTTGCCGTTATTCCATAAAAAGATAATATTCTTCTAGCTAAATTAATATTCCACTAGGGCTGCACCTAACGATTATTTTTGTTATCGATTAATCTATCAATTATTTCTTTCGATTTATCGATTGATTTTTTTTTACTTGATTAATATAACAACAAATTTTATTGTCATTTATATTTCAATATTTTATTCAGTCATCTTCAATCATGACAGAGTATTCACTTATTCCCCAACAAAAAATAGCCCAGTCTTAACAGCTAATCTGTGTTTTACAGTCTGATAAAGTGTCTCCAAAATAAAATTAATGGAAGAGCTTGTTCCATTCAGGTAAAAGGAATGTAGTGCAATCTACATTTAGCAATCCAACAGCAAAATATATAAAACAATGTAAAATTCAAGTCACTTTTAGGAGGAGTAACAAAACAGCTACACTTGTTACAGTAACAAACCTCAAATCTAGCAGTTCAGTGGCAGTACATTCTTTATTGGCTATATTCCAACAGTGCTCCTACTGAACAGTGCAGGGCCAAAAATAAAAATCTATATGTGGTAGGGCTGCACCTAATGATTATTTTTCAAGCCACTTTTAGGAGGAGTAACAAAACAGTTTCTCTTTGTTACAGTAACAAACCTCAAATCCTGCAGTCCAACAAAACATCTGACAGTAAAATAAGCGCAATTTGAATAACACTATAACTTTTCTCTAACAGAAGTTATTATAACTAGTACCTTCTTTCTGCATCAAAATAGTCCAGCCTTAACTGGGCCTTAAGGCATATTGCTGCCTGCTGATATGAGTGCTGTATTTTCATATTTATAAGCCCATATTTCACTAATTTATGAAGTTATACAAGCTCCTGCACAGCTGAAAACCCTGTCCTGTAAATGTTTCAAAACAAAATGCATTGTATCAGCAACTGATGGCATTCTGTCCACAGAGACACAGTCAGAACGCTTTTGTTTTGAAAGGGAAGCAAGGAAGTTGAGGTAAAACAGACATCTTTCTATTTCCTCATCTCTGTGACAGAGAGAGACTTTAGACTGTAGTATAAAGTGGCAGAGTCAATATAATCATCAAAATACTATATTCACTGACCATTCCTGCTGACAAGCATGCACATCACGCATAAAAAAAAAAACAGCGAGCCACCATTTCTCTAGATGTGCTGCAGCTGACACGCAGCTGAGACACACCTAACAAGCGCTGCTCAGGCAGGAAGTGTGCATGCTCTCATTTCATAACAAGCGCCGAAACAAAAAAACGACACGCTCAGCGCTGCCCACGCTCTCATGAGGACTAGTGAACTAGAATAGAGTGGTGAAGTAATGAGTCCTAAAACGCAGAAGTCCATTAGCCTCGTAGCACTCCCGGTTCCATCGTCCAAAAGTCTATAGGTTTTTTGAATGGGTTTTTGTTAAAATGCCCTAAATAAAGTCTGTGGTTAACACAGACTAATGATATTTAGACATTTTATTTTGCAACATAATATACATCTGCTTAAACACGATTTTCAGACTTTTAAGGTTTTACTCGCCTTAAAAAAGGCGATTGCTAACGCCGACGTATCAACAAATCGATGTAGTATCATTGATTATGGCGACGCATCATCCCAGCCTATATTCCACTAACACTGCCGTTTACATGCAGCTCTGCATACTCTGTTTAACGTGCACTAACATCATCACGTCCAAATATGGGGAAGTAGAACAGCTGGAGCTGCTTGTCATTTTGCTTCTTTGTATAAAAATAGTATATTTTCATGGTTTCCTCCTGGTGATGGACTATTTCTTTTCTTCCTTCACCTTCTTGAAAAGGTTTATGCTGCAATATCTGCACATATCCAAAAACCTGTTGATATCCAAGTCTTTCAAAAAGTTTGAAAGCAGATGTGTTTCTCCTTCTTACCACAAATGTGGGATTTTATTTTGCATGTATCTCTACCTTACAGCTCTGCAAAGTGCTGGTGAGTTGGTTTGTGTACATCGTATCCATGACAACACACAGAGACAACTGTAGACAGACGAGAGGTCGTGTGTCACAAACTGAAATAAAAACCCCAGTTGAGATGCATTTTCCAAATGTGCTGTATCCATGCCCAAAAATGCTCCTAAAATCCATTTAATACCAACATATCCCTTATGTCTTAATCACAAAATGCTAAATTGGAAAATGACCACATGATCTATATTAACAGCATAATGCACATTTAATGTGTGATTCATTTTCTTATTATCAAATATGTATTTATCATGTATAAACATAAAGGCAAGCAGGCACCATTACCCCAAAATAAATGATATATTACACAAATCTCCATTTAGAAATTGGACCTTGTTTAAGGGAAAAGTCACTGATGACATTATCTGAGGCTTTTTTCTTGTATTCAAGTGTCCCAGTAGACCACGACAGTGTGACAGTGAGCAGCATGCACAACACCAGGACCCGAAATATATAATAATAATGTGTGTGTGTGTGTGTGTGTGTGTGTGTGTGTGTGTGTGTGTGTGTGTGTGTGTATAGGACTAGTTTGCTTGTACCACAATGTCTCTTTGGAGTGAAGGCTAAAACACTTTAGATTCATTTAAGCAAAAAACACTCTTTAGTCTCACCCCTCAACTGAAGAACATCTGGAAGCATCTGCCACTGCTTCACTGTCCTACAAAGCAGTTAGCCAAGGATCTCTTGGCTATGTGCAGAGAGAATAAGACACTCTCATTACTGGCCTTAAAAAGCTCTTGCCCTCACAAACCCAGTGCAGACCCAGACACCGGAGCACAAAGTCACAGGAACGATTCAAGGAATGAGAGCCTACTTTTTAGTTACAGCTCAATTCTCTGTGTGAGAGAGTGTGTGTATGTGTTTGCCCCCCCCACCCTTCCTGTTCCTCTTTAATGTCACAGGGCTGGCTCATATGACCTTGAGCAGCAGCGTTGGCACGACAAGAGCGAGAGCTGCCTCGCCTGCAGGCGCCCTTGAACTGGATCTGCAAGACAAAAAAAAAGAAAAACCTTCACGCAGCCTGATAGACATCTCAGCCCTTCTCCTACAACCCCCCCCCTTCATCCTCCCCATTTCCCCTTGGCCCTTTTTTTTTTTCAATCTACGCCACTCCTTATCTGTTCTGTGGGGAGAGATTTATCAGAATGCTTTAACTTTAACCTCTCTGTCAGACTGAGATAGAAACAGATTTTCAAAATGTCTGATGACACAGTCTGCACAGATTTATTTTTAAATGACAAGCTCTCCCTTCTTCATGCACAAGCCCCATGTCATGATGGTGGTGGTGTGTCTGTGTGTGTGTGTGTGTGTGTGTGTGTGTGTGTGTGTGTGTGTGGGGGGGGGGGTTGTAGTGGGGGTGGGGGTGTGGGGGGGGGTGGGGGGGGGGGGGGAGGGGGGGGGGCTGTATGCTACACCTGTTTGATGAGATGGTCATCCACTCCGGAGGTGCTGTTTACGTACAAGGAAATTCCAGAGTGTTTTTCCTCCCAGCTCTGCTGAGCCTTTGGCACAGAGTGACCTGGAGCTTCAAAACAAATATCCCAGCCTCTGTTTCAAGGATGAGCAGCGGCTTAGTGCCCAATCAAGGTTCTCTGACTGAGGGAGGGGGTGGTGCCTCAGAGCCATGTTTTGACAGGTTGATGATGACCTGCTGGTTCCCAATGAAGACCTCTGATTTTCCAAAGTAAACATTATGGTCCCAAGTCCAAAGTCTGGCTATGCACTGTCAAACTCCGCTCTCTCATGAGAGCTGAGTGTCGTCTGCTGTAAAAGCACAAAGAAGGCTTTTATCAGCATGCAAATATTGCGGCACCCTCCTTGCGACTGTGACTCAGGCCACCATGGTTCAGTTATACAGTAAATATTTGTATTCCTGTTAGAAGCAATTTGTTCAATAAGGAGTGTTGGAAAATTTATGGAAGGCCTTTCCTTATGACAGAACACACATTGACTGCACAATTGTGTATGTGCAGAGACTGTACTAGAGGTTTGAACACTGTGAGTCTGGCTCAGCCCTCCTAGTGGTTCTCTTCATGCCTGACCTTTCCAAACTGTAATGTTATCACATGTCATATACACGCCTGCTGGAAACCATCTGCTAAAGGCACTGTGGTGGCTCCCTGTCACCAAAAATGAGAGAGAAAAAACAAAAACAAAAACAAAAACACAACACCACAACACACTGACCGTAGTGGCCAACTGCTTTACTGCTCAGCATGTCTCACCTTCACACACACACACACACACACACACACACTGAGGGAGAGAGAGAGAGAGAGAGAGAGAGAGAGAGAGAGACAGACGCACGCATACACCCCCTCAGAGGCTGTTGTTGAGCGACATGAACCCTGAGCAGTCTCCTCAATTAGTGTTAAGGGGCTTTTGCACAGAGACATGAAGTTCTGGGGCTAAGAATAACGTTAGAGGTTTGCTGGCCGGCAGTGGCAGGGTGCAGGAGCTGTGGCACTGAGGAGAGCCAGGTGTGTGTACTAAGCGGAGTCTTACTGATAATCCGATCTCCCGCCATGTTTAGCCCAACCTCAGGATATTGTGTTATGTTTGTTAGTCTGACACCTTGGCTAATAAGGCTGGTTTTACATGGAGCGAAACCAATATGATTACCATCAGTGGGGACAGAAAGTAGACACAAATGAGAAATCCCTTTCATCAAAAAACAAAAATCTAGCTTTTATATCAGGGAGATGGGTGTGTTGAAATATTAAAACGACCAACTATGTTTCTCTTCCTCAGTGCATGGTGTTGCACTGCTCCATCTGTACTCAGAGTACGCTCTTTATAAGCCTAAATTCCAACAGTGCTCCTACTGAACAGTGCAGGTCCAAAAATAAAAATCTATATGTGGTAGGGCTCCACCTAATGATTATTTTTTTTATCGATTAATCTATCGATTATTTTTTCGATTAATCGATTAATCTATCCATTATTTTTTATTGATCTAACCATTATTTTTTTTTGTTACTTAATTAATATAACAATGAATTTACCGAAAATAACATTTTAAAACTTGTCATACACTGCAGGGCATTATTCCGCAATAGCCCAGTCTTAACTGGTAATCTGTGTTTTACAGTCTGATATAAAGTCTATCCAAAATAAAATTAAAGCAAGAGCTCGTTCCATTCAAATTAAAGGAATGTAGTGCAAACTACATTTAGCATACAGCAAAATAGATAAAACAATTTAAAATTCAAGCCACTTTTAGGAGGAGTAACAAATCAGTTACTCTTTGTTACAGTAACAAACCTCAAATCCAGCAGTCCAACAAAACATCTGACAGTAAAATCAATGCAATTTGAATAAAACTATAACTTTTATAGTTTTTAACATAAATAATTATAACTAGTACTTTCTTTCTGCATCACAATAGTCCAGCCTTGACTGGGCCTTAAGGCATATCGCTGCTTGCTGATATGAGTGCTGTATTTTCATATTTATAAGCACATATTCCACTCACTTATGAAGTTATACAAGCTCCTGCACAGCTGAAAACCCTGTCCTGTAAATGTTTCAAAATAAAATGCATTGTATCAGCAACTGATGGCATTCTGTCCACAGAGACACAGTCAGATAGCTTTTGTTTTAAAAAGTTAACAAGGAAGTTGAGGTAAAACAAACATCTTTGTATTTCCTCATCTCTGTGAGAGCGAGAGACTTAAAACCGCAGTAGAAAGTGTAAATAAAAAACAGTGAGCCACCATTTCTCTAGATGTTCTGCAGCTCACACGCAGCTGAGACGCGCCCGACAAGCGTGGCGAGCAGTGTGCACGCTCTGACTCGATACATGAGCCTTAACAAAAACACAACGCGCTCGGCGCTGCTCACGTTCTTACTATGCGCGCTGTGTGAAACAGTGCGACATGTCAATGCACGTTACGTGAGTCGATGTTTTCACGTAATCGATTACGTCGACGCGTCGCCCCAGTCTAACATGTGGCAGCAGAGACGTTGTTCCAGCAGACAACGACAATCATATAAATGTGTGGGAAACCCATGAATACAGGTGGTGCAATAAAATAAACTCAGTGCTGAACTCCCTTGAGTTATTTAGGGTGGAGCTGTGGAGGAGAGAGGGCTAGATCTAAAATATAGCTTGTAGCGAGGCCTCGCTGACAGCCTGTCACTCATTGCCCCACTCTTAAATATGCATAACTTTAAGATTTAATAGGATGTAAACAGATTAGTTATATTAACTTCACTGTACAGTTATCATGAATGTTGAAATTAGCTATAGAGACCAAAACAGTTTTTGCACCACTTTGTAAACATGTATTTTTGCTGTCAAGTTGGGCATTTAAACATGGGAGAATAACTGTTTTGGAATCAGCCTCAAGAGGACATTAGATTAACTGGAGTGTTTGACTTCTGCACTGGCTGTCTAGAATATGCAGTAAATTTACGCAGTTCTAAAAAGCTTTCATTTTCTTTCCATAAAAGCTCAGAAGTGAAGTAATGGATCTTTCTGGTCTTATGTACAAATGCTTGCAAACCTAATTATTAGCAAGAAACCTAATGTTCAAAAACTTAAATATAGTAGAAAGCCTGTAGTTCTGCAACAACAGCAGCTCAAGAGCTTTACTGAAACAGCCAGTGAACATTTTTGAATAAGCAGACCTTTGAAATATTGAGAAATAGTTAATTTAAGTGTAAAATAGATAAATCCCAGCTGGTTCCAATTTCAACCTGAGGCATAGCCAGCTGCTGAAGTTTTTTTCACTTACATGGGCCAAAACAGTAAAAAGGGGATTTTTAGATTGATTTTGTTCAGTGTAGATACCGAACAATCCAGAGGAGCAGAAAGAGAGCAGAGAGTGTTCAGCTGGATGAGAGAGAGAAGGAGGGCAGAGGAGCAGCTCGACCAGGACAGTCTAAAATATTGTTGTGTTTTTTTCGATGTGTGTCTTTTTCATTGTATTTGTGTATTCTATTTTTACACATGTGAAGCAAAGGATATGTATGTTGGATTACTTGTTGATCACTGGCAGCAATTTCATGTTGCTAATAAAACTTTTACTGCAGTAATTCTGTCACATTTTCTACTCAACATACCATAAATGTGAGATGGCTCACCCCTTTAAGATGGTATGTTAGCAAAAATGCACACATTTGACCCTTAACCAAAAACAGAGTGTTTTACAGTAAAAGGAAAGTGAATGATAAAGAACAGACTTCATACTGTCTATTGTATGCAGGCAGAAGTGAAACATGAAAAATAATGCTGTTTTTGTAATGCCATCAGCTGTTGTTATGCAATGACAAACTATACCTTCCTCTTGGACAGAATTTCATAATTTCATATCGAGTCGGCTTGCCTTGTGTTGATTGAGCTACTGCATGCAGAGAGCATTGTTGGTATGTAATAAACAAAATGTGGTAATGAATACAAAATTAACCATTCGGCTAATTGTGTGATGTAGCTGTGTTGTTATGTTAAGAGAAAAAATGTTAGCAATTGTAAAAAATAACAAGAAGAACAACAAAAAAAAAACTGCAAATAAAAGCGTTTTTTGGTCAGAGAAAAATAATGTCTCATGAGGGCTCATGTAGGCAAATTATTTATTCACATATCTGGCATTGGCACAGATGATATGCAAAGAGGTCATTGCAATCGAAAAAGCATCTGTATTGCTAATTTACAACCACAGTTGAACTTGGTACAGTAAATAACCTGACCTGAATAAAGTCGAGCAAATCCGGGAGAAAGCGGCCTATATTTAGAAAACAGCGACCCGTGTATCAGAGAAAGAGAAATGTGAAAAGATCCTTTTTATAAGCGTGTGTGGCTGGGGCTTTGAGCTTGTCAGGTCTGACTGCAGTAATCAAACGCTATTACTGGATACTGAGAGGGGGAGAGAGGAACTTATAGGAGGTGACAGTGCTTCCAAGACTCCTGCACTACTGTATGGCTTATATGTGCATGTGTTTTTTGAAGTGTGGGGCTGGAGAGTTAGGAGAGACCTCAGTGCTCAGCTTGGGGCATATAATCTATGGGTCATTTGCAGCTTTTCTCTCCAGTATGACAAGCCGTTTACAAGACGTAGCCTCTGCTGCTGACCCAGTTCTGAGTGGCTGCGTCTCGCGACAAGGCCCTGCCTCCCCATCAGGCCCTGCTCCTCGTCTAACTGACGATAACACCGCCACCCTCTGCCTTCGTGAACTGTGGGAAAAAAAATAGGTCGCCCTGACCCACTTTTCTTCTTTTTTTTTCTCTCCTCTCTAACATCATGCAAGGAGTTCTGCAGAGCATGATTGAGGGAGACAGTAAAAGGGAGAGAGAGAGTGAAACAAAGGAAGAAAAGTCTGTCTTCACAACATCAAATGATGCAGAAGTATAAATCCCTCTGTAGCCTGGCTGACTGAATTGTTGGTCAAGACTATTGTTTTTTCGTCATCTGTACAGCTTTTGCACTGACTAGGCTACCTGAATTAATTACTTTTACTGGTTTTTGTCACACTTGCAGTGGCGTGGTCAGTGTGCTTGTCGTTAGCTTTCCTCACCATGAGCTATATGTGACAGCAAAACACAAAGACTCATACTAAGCTGAAATAAAACGAGTGTTTATAAGTTTTGTAAATCACAAGTTAGTCTCATACAGTGTTTTTTATGGCGTGTGGTGTTTGGCGGTGAGCGGAGCTCAGCTGCTACCCTTGCACACACATGAAACTCAGTGAAGTATAGGAGAGACAGACAGTGGAGAGTTGGTGAGTTGACAACAGCTGCATTTGTTGCTTTGCTGTGCATGAAAGCTTAGTGAGTATAAACACAAGCGTGACAGCTGATGTAAAGAAAGGCTTGGATTGGCTGTACTGTAGCTCAATGTAGCTGATAATGATCAGTTAAAAATGTCGTCATCAAACCGATCTTTGAGATGGGATCGGGACATCCCTGGCAAAAACCCTACCATGCCTTGATACAACAGCTGCTTCCGAGGTTAAACACCATCTACAGGCCTCATCAGTGCAGCACACCTCCTGTGTTCTACATCTCCTCTTCTCAGTGGCCATCAACTCACATCTTACTCAGAATGCTAAATGGGATTGTCGGCCTTATTTAAACACAGACATATAAACTGCTTTTTGCCGTCATTTAACACCCATGAAGGTAGGACATGTCATCCAGCCAGAAAAATGGTGAGCCTGTCTTGGCTAGAGGAGATATTATGGGAGCAGCTGATCTGGGAGCTGCCCTCGTGCCTGGTAGCATGACACTGACCCCCTCCAATGCCTCTGTGTAGGGAAGAACAGCTCATGATATATGTCAGATCACGCATGGTGCTCTCATGCAAACCCTCCCCTCATTAAGCTGTGCTCACCCATGCACTGCTTTAGTAATCTTTCCATACATAAACCACAGCTCTCCTGGATGGCCACACTCCTCCGACAACAGCTCTGACTTTCATTTATAAAACACAGTTTATTCTGCAACACCGTCTCTATCCTTGTTGGATTCCTGTTGAAGATACGTGAAATACCCAATCAACACATACCTTTGACAGCTAATTTAAATATTAATGCATCAGCTAAAAATCATCACTCACTGGCGCCTTGGTGTTGCTTAGCAACCATTGTTTAACTTCTGTCTGAGAGCTATATTTATGGGAGTGAGAGTGACATTTAATTATCACCTTTTGGAAACCTTTGACCTTTAAAGAGACTTACCAAAGTGAATAATTGTACTTCAACTGTAGTGTGCTCGCTCTTTTCTGTAGCAGTAGCTCCTTATCACTGTTCATCACAGTGCTGTTCCACATCTTATTCCTTTGAAACCATAGAGTGTGACGTGTGCAGTTTTAAAATTTGATTTCATGATGCTCTTACAGACAGACAGACAGACAGACAGACAGACAGACAGACAAAAAGCTCTCTGAACACCAGCGTACCCCTATGGTAACACCCTAGTGTCACACAGTTTGCCCGTACAAGAACATTAGTCCCAACAGATGCTAGCCACTACATGTGTTCATATGTGTACTTATTTGCATTAGCCACAGTCTGACACGGCACTTAAAAAACAGAGGAGGGCTGACCTGCTGCTAAACTCTCACCAGCCCGGTGCTAAGCCCCTGCGTGCTAATGGTGACCTAGTGCACACAGATATGTTGGTGCCTCAGAGACGAGTCATGGAGCCGCTGCTCCACTTTTCTCTGCTGCCAGACACGCTGCAAAAACCCAGGAGCTGGGATCTATCTTACTGTTATGCGTCAAGTGCAGCAAATATGATCACAGACAGAGAAAATGGCCACTGGATGAAACAGAATAGGGTGTCAGGTCTCTTTATTTGGCGGGGTGGTGGAGGTTCTAGTTCCAGTTAAGGGGGTGGATTTAGGTCAAGCCCTGCCTCCTCATAAGCACCAAGGTCAGCGTGAAATGGAAGGGAAGGTGGCTTAGAAAGAAAGAGGCCCTGGATAAACCACATTCGTCTGGCTCTTGTGCCAGCACAAGCCCCAGACGGGTAAACACAGTTACACAAGCACGTAGCTCCTCTGTGCTAGCCCTAGGTGTGTGTACGTGTGTATGTGGGTGTTTCTACAAAAAAGACAATATCTCATGTGTTATACAAGCTTCACTGGAGCTTCCATAACCTTTTACAACCCAAACAAGGCTCAACTTCAAATGACAAATGAGTCAGCGATACCTGTGTTGTGCTTCTCTCTTTGGACATAACACAGCGTACAAGAGGATCAGCTCTGAAGGGCCCAGGCTGAAAATCACCATCCAAATCATACAAGCAACATGTTCTTTCAGGCTTTTATGTGTGTGCATTGTGTGAAGGTGTATTCAGGCAGGCGACAAATGGTGTCTGATTTTAAATGTCAAATCCTAGCAGGCGATCACCTTTATTTTAGCTGTCTAACGAGACAACACACATAATCAAGAAAGCTTCTGAAGTGCTGGGACCACAGGGGAGAGCACTGTGCTAATGATCCCAGGTTTGGAGTTTGATTCCCACTAACAAGTACTGAATAAAACATGCTGTATTAATGCAAAAATTTAAAAAGTACAGACACTTTCAATTAAAAAGTATGAAAATGACAATGGGGCCTGTTGAGGGAGAGCTAAGCATCCAACCTGGTCCAGAGTGCTCCATTTTAGCATTAGGCTGCACAATACACAATAACATGAAAAAAAGTGAAGGGGTCTGAATGCTTTCTGAAGACACTGCATCTGGATCACTTTACTCCCGTGATAGCTGAAGTAAGCCACACTTGAGTAGAAGTACAGATATCCTACCAGTAAAATAACTTTTATAAAAGTTAAAGTCACCTATTAGAATATTACTTGAGTATAAGTCTTCAAGTATCTGATATTTACTGTACTTAAGTATCAAAAGTAATTTTATGATATTAAATGTACTTAAGTATTAAAGGTAATTGCTGAAATTAAAAAGTATGTGGTCTGAATTCTGAGGAGTATGAAGTTTATTGCTTTGTAACACAGACCTTAAAAATAGTGTATACATTATACTTACAATGAAAATCAAGGTCTTTTTTTACAACTTATAGCATTTACAGAATAAAATCCAGTTTGTCCTACCCTTTAGCTCCTTCATTTGTCCGTCCCTCCCCTCCTCACCCATTATCGACCTCACACAGTATTACGTTCATATTAGGGGATAGCTTAAGAAATAATCAGATTACATTTTTATTATGATCTCAAGAACAGAGTTTACAGTCGTTACACTGATGCTATTTTCATGACTTGACAAAATGCCCTGTAATTCTACTGAATTCTATTAATTAAACAGGATTTAAGTTCACTAACTACATAAATCATGTTTCACAAATAAATTTAAAATAGAAACAGAGGCAACATATCAGAACGGAAATTCCTCCCACACTGGGAATTAAAGGGATACTAATTTTCAACCAGCTGTGTATGAAAACAATACGGGCAATTTGTGGTAAACTCCAAAACCTTCATCTAACCAGACCTCCCAGATAACGTCAAACTAGGCAGTGCTGATTGAATATAAATCAAGATTATGTTGATGCACTGCCTATTTCTTGACTAAGATGTTTTCGGGAATGTATTTGAATGAGACCTGCAACAACAAAATGATAAAACTGACAGAAATCCATTATTAAAATAGCTGCCAATGAATGTCACTATTGATTTGATTTGTTGTGTTGTATGATTACTGCGTCACTAGCTCTGTCTTGGAGCTTTCACATCACGTGCCGTAGAGATTGAGTGAGCACAGCCGGTAACTTGAAAAAGAAAACATTTGAAACATGGTCAGAAGTAGAGAAAACAGTTCAACTGGAAACATCAAAGTATGGCAGCACTTTGCGTTGAGTACCGGGAAGAAACCAGGGAGTGTGTTAGCTACACACTATGTAAAAGTGATCTGGCATGGCACAGGAGCACCAGGGTAATGATATGGCACCCCAAACAAAAACATGTTGGAGCTAAACAGTAGGGTTAGTCAATGTAAAATCCCATTTATGTTCCGGTTTGAAGTGAGGAAATGTGAGGTTAGTCTCTCAACAGGTAGTTCGTCTCGGGCAGGTGTTTCCTTTACTCGTGACCAAGCTTGACAAGCATGTGAAGAGTATTTAACTAATGTTAACATAGCTAGATCACAAAAGTGACAGAACAGAATGCCATTTATGTTCCGTGTGTGTGTGTGTGTGTGTGTGTGTGTGTGTGTGTGTGTGTGTGTGTGTGTGTGTGAGAGAGGCAAGATCATTTTACATAGTTTGCAGCTCAAGTGTAGGGAGAAAGTCCTGTGGAGAGTATGTGATTTACATTTTTTTATTGGTTATTATTGTTTAAGCAGCTCATGTCCCTCTTCAAGCGACATATATCTTTTTTGCACTTTAAAAAGTCAGTATGTTTTGCAAACGTAGAACAGCATACTTTTTTGTTCTTGTTATTCCATGGCCTGTTGTTAAAGCTATTTGATGTAGCAAAGCCTGTTTACATTTAGTTTGTGTTTCAGTTTTTAATATTAGTTATCATTTAATATTATTTTTAAAGCTCAGGTATGAACATAAAAAAATACCTTTTAGTGCACTTTCTCACTTATATTGTCAATATGAAGTAATACTTGAATCAAGAATTAGAAATATAAAAAAAAACAAACGTATTAATGAGATTCATTGATCAAGCCAATGACCAATTAATCTATTATTTACATAATTGTTAGTTACAGCCCTAATTTTATTGTCCCCTTTCGCTGTAATGGCAACAGTTTGTGAACAGAAAGTGGGCGCCAAAAAAACGGAGATCAAACAGAAAAACTAAGCAGCACTGATCAAATAAAAACCAAGAGTCTGTTACTGAGTTGCATATTCCCCCCACTTAAATGTTTTCAGAAACATGTTTTAGCTCACTGTTGACACTGTGTAGCACGATATCTAGCTGGCTGCCATTGTTTTGCACAAACCATTCCACCTTTCATCACCCACCAGTGGAAGCATCTGATAAGGGATGTAGCATTCTGGTAGTTGTAGTTTTTCTACCTCTTGAGCAAAGGCACCTTTTTCTCTGGTCATGTAGCACAAATTTCAAAAGTATTTTGTGTCTTTCTACTGCAGAGACGACCTAGTTTTATGAGAGGGCTTTCTTTATATCGGTGAAATACTTCTTTCAGAAATAGATAAAAACAGTCTTATTTTCTGTCACAACACATGCTATATGGAGACATGGGCATCACTATAGGTTGTGACAGCAGGATTTTAATTTACCCAGCCATATGGTAAACATATTCAGAGGGCAGAAATGTTAACATACTAGCATAAAAATACTCTGAAGCAGAGACAGTAGTGTGCTCTAAAGCGAGATGGTGAGCCAGCATGGGGCAGCTGTAGGGAGTCAGTGAAGGCAACTGCATCAACACAAATCCTAGCAGCCAGCTCACTCTGGACATGAATCACTGTGGACATGAAATGACCTTTGCCTGACATATGCTGGTATCAGTGATTGAGAATTGAGGGGGATGACTAAACCTGCTGCCTTCGTCACTGCAGTCAAACATGGTGGAAACTTGTGGCCAACTGTTCCAGGACTCAGACGGGAGCAGTGATGGTTGGAGCTACACCGCTCTCTCTGACACGACCTTAACCCGGTTTGACCTTGGAGTGATTACCCAACTGAATGACAGCCCCTGCGGCTGCATGCACGCCTTTGGAGAGTGTCTACACCCCCCTCATCTTTGAAGACATACAAGGTCAGGAGAGAGGATAGAGGGTGAGGCTGGGTGAAGGGTGTCACATGATTAGATCTCCTTCTGGAGGGTTACCTAAAAAGCCTCCGCAGCAATCAGGTCAAGGTCATGCTCTGCCAGCTTAATGCCACAGGAAAAGAGAGAAGTCTGTGACTCTCTCTCTCTCTGTGTGTGTGTGTGTGTAAGAGTGCAAAAAGAGAGAAGAGAGAGAGAAGGGCTGACTGCAAAAAGTTCTACATGTTCAGCAGTCAGGCTCCTTGATAACTTGAAAACACAAGCTATGATTCTATTAGCTGTATTAATCTTCCTGCTTAGTGGACACTTTTATTCAAAGTCACTTACATGATTATCACTCTTGCACATCTCTTCCCATTCCTACAGCTGGATTTTTACTGGAGGAATCCAGGTTAACTGCCTTTGCTGAAGGGCAGAGGGTGAGCAGAGTATGAGCCAGCAATCTTCTGGTCACCAGTCCATTTTCCCAAAGTAATAGGTCATATGGCTGCCTCCAGTCATCAGCCCAGTGCTCTCCATCTCCTCTCAAATGGCTTCTCTACTACTGGCCGCCTTCTCGTAGTTATGAGAAAGCTGCACTTGTGAACCACAGTCTTTCAGTGTGTTTACCCAGCTCTGGTGAGGACACAGTGAATAACGCTCCCTCACTAATGGATTTACAAGTTGGCTGGAGGTTCACAAAAGGACAGCATGTTTCAGAAATTCAAGAGACCACTTTCAGTGAAAGAGGGGGGCTGGGGTTATACCAAAAGTCATTGGTCCTTGCTTTGTGGTGTAGGAGTGCATTCTTTTTTTTTTTTAATTTAGAGATGTGCTGCTTATTTAACCATGTCCTCTTAAAAGATGTTTACTAGAAGTGCCATGAGTCATTTATGTATTCACTGACAAATATAAAATGGAGTGCAGGGTATGTGTAATGTCATAGCCATTCCATGGCTTGTCTTTGTGCACCTTAGAAGACAGACTCTTCTGGATGAACAAAAATCATCTAGCTTTATATAGCTTACAAAAATAAGGATTTCCAGTGGAATTAATGACATTCCTCTTCTGGAAACCTATATCATGTGCAGAAGATCTATGTGAACTCACATAAATCTGACTCTTTGCGGCCACCCGCACAGGTCCCTTGTTGCCCAGCAACCAATTCATTTCATCACTAAGAGTCAAAAAGTTACATAATTACAGTTCAAGCAAAAATGATTTGGGGTGTGCAGCACAAAACATCATTCAGCAAGTTACTGTATATCCAACCTCTATGCAATGTGGGTTTACATCAACCAGGAAGTGGGGAAACCCCAGGTCTGGCAAGTTCCGCCCCTCCAGCTAAACCAAGCAATGTGAGAATATGTGAGCGTTCGCAGTGACACTGAAAATAACCTAAATATTGCCAGTAGAATGGAGAACTATAATCTGTGAAGTGTTGCTGTGCTGGTGGCATAAAAGTACAGCTCTCAGGCACAAAGATGTTCATGAATTTCCCCAAACTTCACCCATTTTGGAATGTACAGGGCCCTAAACAGCCACTGTGTGCCCAGCGCCACAATGATCAAAGTTTCTAACAAAGAATAAGGAATATGCATAGCTTTATAAATCTGACCAACAGAATATGGGTGCATAATTCTGTATTTGTGCTGCCCATAGACTGTATACAAAGATGGACAACATAACAGCTTCCCCTAAGTGTAATTTTTCAATCTGGATCACCCCCTGCTGTCTGACTGCAGTATAGGTCATAAAGCCTGCCCCTCCAAGTGAATGTGACATAGGCCAAACTAAAAACTCAAAGTACACACCAAATAAATTTTTCCTAAAAATGGTTTCTGACACTGAAGGTAGTTCTCATCACCCTGATGCTGGGTCAAGTATTTGTTTTTATGATAAGTTCGGTTTTAATGAGTTATTCCATGATACAAAGGGGGATTTTGTGTTTTGACGGGAACTCCCCCATCCGCGGATATCGCTACTGCACAGACTACAACTCTCGATGACATCACCACCGCAACACCTGTATCGCAGATATTCTAACCTCACTGAGGCATAGCAGGGGTAAGTGGGGGCATGTCTTCCATCTTTATATACAGTCTATGGTGTGAACACAGTTTTAGTCCCGGAGTCTACACAGAGTTTTATGCATCTGGGTGTTTTTGCAATTTCAGTATATGAGACTGTGATGTTTATTACAACAAAAGTAAAACCTGCTGCCTTGTGCTGGTCACACAGCTCTGCTCGCTTGCAGCAGCTCCAGTCTCTTGGTCAGTCTGTGACATGGCAGCCTTCACTGTTGATAGGCTGTTACTTATAAAATGTAAACAATCAGATAGTGCTGTGGGCATATATATATATGATTTAGATAATAATAATAACAAAAAAGGTGCAAATCATGTGCTGGTGCAACAAACTGAGACAACTGCTAGCCCCAGTGACACCAGCGGCAAGTTAGTCTGGAGCCCTGAATGTAAATGAATTTCAGACACAACCTCACAGCATGCATCTCCTGCTCCAACCCCCATTCCCCTGTCATCCTGTGCAATATATCAATCATTCATTCATAAATTCTAAAAACTCCTCTTTACTTAATTGCCTGGGAAAATTTAATTTCAAACAAAAGCTTTAAAAAGAGAAAGATATAATTAAGTTGAAGGTATCTCTCTGCCCCCCCTCACTCGTCCGGAGGTGCAAGGGGACATGTGCTGTGAGCTGTGCAACTCTGCACCGCACTGCTCCGTGTCAGGGAAGTCATACACCGATGTTTAAAGCAGAACGTTACGTAAAGCCTCCCCCTCTGCACAGGCTTACTGCACCAGACGCTGTGTCCTTGCCTGGGCTGCTCAAGGTTCCCAAAAGGACAGGCTGCTAAGAAGTTGAGAAGGACGGGGCCCTGTGATAGCCTGCAAAGAGAGAGAGGGAGGGAGGGAGGGGGGTAGTGGGGAGAGAGCTGCTGCCTGTGTGGCAGCTTTGGACTTTGAATTCAGCGCCAGACAGGCTCATGCATCAATCCCTCAACTTACAAAGACAAGCCACTAACCTTGACAAGTCCAGGGACTCTTCAGGAATGAGTGGCATTTTCACTTAGCCCCAGCTTCTCCCTGCACTCCTGCCACATAACCGGGTTAAAATAAGACACAGTTGAATGACAGCCGACCTCAGTCTCTGGACTTTGTGACCGCTGTTCTAGCCTTCAACCCTTAGGCTTCTTAGACCATTTCAGGGGCACATGCAATAATACACAAATAGCATTTAGCACACAAGGTACAGCAGGCATGTCTGCGGCCTGTCAGAAGCTGTTTTGTTTGAGTGAGGCTGATGCAAGCTCATTTGAATCCATGTTTGCTGTGATCCCTGGGATTAACAAAAGTATTATCACAGTCTTAATAACGTACATGCTCTGTCTCTCACAGCTAAACAAAATCTACGATAGACATGAATCTGCCATCTTTGTCCTCTGTAAGAAAACAAGGCAGACACCCTCTGTCACAAGCTCACACGGACTAGATACTCCTTCTATCTATGAGTGTCTGTCCTCATTCCCTTTGCAGCCCGCCCACTCTGACAGGCCTGTGACATTGGCCTGCTTGTGGCAAAGCAGAGACTTTGCCCTCTGTCTGACTGTAGCATCTTGGCAGCACACTCACCACAATGGTAGAGAAACCGTCCTACTGCACCTCTACATCCTGGGGGCAGCCACTCTGCCACAGGAGCAAGAGAGACAGAGAGAAAGGGAAGGAGCAAGGGAGGGAGTCAGTTCCACTCCGCTCCTCAGCTGTGACCAAACCAACCCAGCCAGGAGAGGAGTCAGGTCCTCTCACATCACCCAGGAGGTCCGCTTCTCCACACTACATCTCCTCAGTCTGTGCTTAGCATTTCAGTGAGGTACAGTGGAGACTGAGCTGCTAGTACCACAGTACCACAGTACAAGGTAGCTTGCTGCTGTTTCCCTGCTCGGCTTTATCGCCACAGTTAGGCTTCCACAGCTTTTGTTTATGAAACGGGACGATACCACTTGTGGGTACCATGGAATTTATTTGACCCACAGTATCTCTCTCTTTCTGGCCCTCTCCCCTTAAGTGAGCAATATCTGCAAAAACCTAAATAATTCACTGCAATTGCAATCAGCAGCGATCAATTGGTGGAGATAATTGAGGGGCCTGTCTTGCACCAAGGCCAAGGTAAAGCATGAGGGCAGTTGGCTGGAGAGTTGGAGGTGAGGGTGAAAGGCAAGGAGGAGCAGGGGGAGGTGGGAGGGTAGTCACTCAACAGATGAGATCTGGTTAGTATAGCACTCAGTTGCAACGGAGGCATCCATCTTTCCTCCTTGCATTTCGTCATTCCAGCAGCGATGGCTATAAAAACGCATTTAGCAGTTCTTGCTTTGTCATCAAAATGAGGCCCATTGACTTTGGTTGCCTTCTGATCATGACAGAAGCACCAACAGGAGCCGGAGTTATTGTCTCTGAATGAGATAGTGCTGCTGTAACTCAGAGCCCTGACCAAACCTTATTTTCCAGGCAGCCCACAGTGGGAATACTCCAAAACTGCCCACACACTCACTGGATTTTGGAGAATTTTAGATTTTAGAGAAAACTGATGTCAGTAGTTTTTTGTCTTGTTTTCTGATGCTGTCTCATTCTTTGTGTATTCTAGTGGCAGAATATTCTGAGAAAAAGAAATCAGTAAACAGCACGTTTCTACTTGATGTATGTCCCTGACTAATTAAACAGCAGCTAAAGATGGAAGAGCTCCACTGCTAGTTTTAAAGTCTGGATTATATATTCATCTTTTATTCAATTTTGTTTTGGCTTCACACGCTGCATTGGTCTGTGTGTGATTACACTTTAATAGCTCCAACCTTGACATTTTAGCCTCTTCTTAGTCATATCCATTTCAGGACATTTTCCATTCCAAATTTATGCAAGCTCACCCTGTGGTGTTATCAAGACTTGGTTGTATGGTACTGTAGTCTGTATAATATTTGTGTGTGTGTGTGTGTGTGTGTGTGTGTGTGTGTGCGCGCGCGCATGCAGTGCGTGTTTCTGTGTGAGTGTGTTAGCAGTGTGGTGGAGGTGGCATGGAGAAAAGTCAAGAAGCTAACATCCAATTAATAGTAAGAAACTAAAAAAACGGATCACTCTGATCAACTTTGACTTATCTTGTCTTGCCAATGAAAACGAAATGTTTTCATCTGACTATGAAATTCACAGCATCATTGTTGTTGTGGTATAAATCTTTTGGGCTGTACTGAGTATAATTATTAGTGGAGAGTGTCTACTGAACAAACAAACAATAAAGAGAACAATAAATGATTTGGCTTAATGCATGCTCTGCACAAACATTATAGAGACCAACAATTAAAGAAATGAGCTTGTGGCCAAAAGGTCTCTGGTTTGAATCCTCAGTGGGCTGAAGTACAGGCCTGGAAGTAGATGAGAGAGGCTTCTATTCCTCAACATCTACTGTCAAAGTGCCCTTGAATAATGTTCTGTAGCCAACAACACAAGTGCTGGGCAGCTCCCAGGTCTATAATAAATCAAAAACTCTGCAGTAAATGAATGACACTAGTTCTGGCAGACTGAACATTAGTCTGTTGTTTTTGTTTTTTTTCAGAATATCTCAACAATCAAAAACCAAGATTCCAAGATTTTGTCCACCCCGTGTCTCATGCTGTTTTGATTGACAGATTTACAAACAGTGGGGTTTGAGTTGGCACAGTGGTAGTAGTTAGAGACACTGTCTGTTAGAAGAGATAACTGCTTGGGAAGGTACTCCTGTATCTGTGGCATCACCCTGCAGAAAACTACACCGTCCAGCACATTACTTAAAGGGGAAAGGAAAGTTACTAAGTAACAACAAGCAGTGTGATCTGGTATTTGGCATGATGCACAATAGCGCATGCACACACATTCATACAGCAGCGTTTTGATGGCAGATAAGATTTGCTGTCATGAAAGGCAGCCAGTGGATAAGAGAGAAGAGTGCAGAGTCCAGTCTTGTGACTATTCAGCAGCCTCAAAATCATTTGCATTTGGCCATTTGAATGTCCTCTGGTTCTGTTGCAGACTATTGCACATCACTCAACAGCAGCTCCCCGGACAATAGTAGATGGCCCAGTCAAATCAAGCTCCATCCAACACAGAGGATCCTTTGAGCTCCAGCACACTGGTCAGACCACTCAAACACAAGTTCTTTTAAAGTGCAGGTTGAAAGTTGGGTTATAAATGGGTAGGTTTATTTATCTACAGCAAAAGAGGACAAGCTGAACTACCTTGAACATCTTGTATAAGTTCAGGTCAAATAATTAAGCAGCTTAAATGCTCAACAAAAGAAAGGCTAAAAGGCAGACCCCTAGACAGAGACAGTATTTAAAAGGCTTTGAAAAGGTTTGCCTTTTCTCCATCTTACTTTAAGTGTTCATCTAAGTTACAGTGGTTCTGTGAAGGGAAGCAGATTAACTGAACACAGCGGTTTTTGTTTGTTTTATCCTCATATCACGACATCCAATCAGCTTGGTGCTGGAAAGCTTTATAATCTGCCCTTTTGGAACCTGAACTGAAGTTCTCTGCCCTCTTTCCTGTAACTCACAGCAAACTTCAGCCCCTGACCTTTTGCTTCCACACCAATCCAGAGTCCAAAAGGAACACCTCCGCAAAGGCCATTCAAAAAGACCTAAATAAACATAGCGTTGCACACATACAAAAACTGTTGAAGGCAGGTACTGGACCAATAAAGATAGCAACATGTTGCTTAGTGTATTCAAAAAGACCTCCCTGGCAGTTACTGAAAAACATCTAAGTCTTTGTCTTTATCAAAACATATGTGACCTGATGACATGATGAAGTGACACACTGCAATATAACAACTTCAACTCAAGTGCATTTTGGTGAGACTGCTTGAAAGGACCTACTAGTGGTTCGGACAAATTGATTTTTTGTAAGAATGTGGTTGAGAAAATAACCACTGATGGAAACCATTGACTAAACCAAGATTTCTGGTCATGGCTGTTTGTGATGCATTAATAGACCATATGTTACCGTCTTACTGGTTGTAATATAGACTTATTGTATCAACAGACAATGAGACAATGCTTTGTAACATTTCTAACTACCTTCCCCTGCTACACTGCAGGCTTGGGGTTAGTGCCACTGCCACAGACTTCCCCTGAAAGGCACAGCGAAGAATAACACAAAATGACACTACAGGACACTACTACAATAAATACAAAGCAAGGCAAATGTAAGACTATCGGGCATTTACATACAGGTTTAACCAAAAAAAAGGAAGACCAAAAAGCCCCCAGTGTCTGGGCAATCAGGGTGGTTTTTTATGAAGTTGCCCTATGTATCCTGGACAAGCACAGCTATAGATTGTATTAATATAACATAAAGCCAATTTATGACTCAATCTCAAGAGATTACTTCACTTAGTCCTTCATGATCTTTACAAGGACCAGGACTTGCCAATAGTAATTTTCATAACAGTGCAAGTGTTAAGTATTTCCCATTGGTGGTGCTAAAACTACTTCAGAACAGGAGGCTGTCTCCTGTTTTGATCCGATCTGTGATCACCTACAACGTTACATTTCGACTTACTTGACACATACAGCCCTGCTCTGAGTATTGGGATTAAATTAGCCCACGCGATTACATTATGAATTCGGTAATAGTCTGACAATCGCCGAAAATACACTCGGAAAAGAAGCAGGGCGGTTTCAATGGGCTTAGCTGCTGATGCTCCGTTTTAGGATAAGGATCCCTGAACTGCAGCTGACATTCATTTCAGCAGATTTTCAGACGGACACACACTTCTGTTGTAGGCCTTACTCACTGCTCGTACGGCACCCAGGAAGTACAGACAGCGGCCGATACTGAACGAGTCTGTGGGCTAAAACAGAACCCGTTAGTAGCGCACACAGCAGCTCTGTCTCTGCCGCTTTCTGCAGCCTTTCCAGCGCCAGTGCCGAGCTGTGGCCGCTGCGCCTCTGCTCGCCTTACAACACACACACCGCATCTCCTCTCCTCGACAAAACACAATATCGTCTCGTATAATCCTCGACACCGCGCCCCCACCACCCAGTACTGATAATAATTGTGCAGATATGACAATGCGTTTGTGTGGAGCACGTAGATCTCCTACCTGCGTTGTCCACCCCACAAGCAGCCGGAGAGGCGCATCGTCAGGCTCTTATTCGACAGGACGAGGCAAATCCAATGAATACGTTTGCATCTGTATTGACAATTTGGCAGGGAAAAAACGCTTGACAAAAATTGTAGTCCAAAAAATGCCTCGGCTTTTCTTGTCCTGCGACTGTGATCGAGCTGAGGCGTGTAACGTGCAGTCTGTGGAAATTGTTTATTCTCGAGTCTCCTCGCTGGAGAGCAGTGAACGGAGACAACCACACTCCTCCTCCTCCCCCGCCCGCCGCTGACACCACCCTTAAAGGAACAAGCCTTCACTCAGCCTGCCCACACACTCCCACCGCCACTACAGCCCAATGGAGATAACTACATAACAATAATAACAATAATAATAATAATAATAATAATAATAATAATAATAATTGTATTATTATTATTATTAGTAGTAGTAGTAGTAGTAGTAGTAGTATAATATTTTAGTTTACGTAACGAAACACAATCTTTCGCATTGCCATTTAAAACTGACCGAAAGTGAAACTTGACTGTGCCCTTTTAAAAGCTCCAATACTAAGTTTTATCAGTGAAAAGGCATGTGTCTGGGAAGTACTGAGTGTGAAGAGATACCGTGATATAGTTTTGCTGTTATTAAATGTGGTCCCCAATCAACCAATCAATCAATAGTGTGCTGTTTTCCATGGAGGCATGGAAGAAAAAGATTTCTTCACGAAACTGTCGCTCGCCGTCGGCCCAACGTGGGCTTGATGTGTCACAGCCTTGGAGAGAAATTCCTTTATTACTTGTCCCTGTGGTGAAAAGAGAATCATAAAATGAAAAGTTATAGTAACTGTAACTGTTGTCAGCAGTCATCTGTACATCAATACTTTTCAGAAACACGACAATCTTCAAAAAGTGCTCCACAGCAGGAGATAGACAAGACAATTTTAAAAGTTCAGTGGTTCACAAACTTGCCTAAAAATGAAAATAAATAAAGGGTTGTACCAACCTATTGTACATATAGCCTACAGTCTCATATGGTTGTCAGAGGGAGTACCACTCAGACTGTAAAAACAGTTGCATGTCATCGGAAGCTCTGGAGGAACTTTCCTAAGTCTGGAAAAAATAACCTAGATGACCCCCTGGGGTTGTGTATTTTTAGGGTCAGCTCAAATATAAAATTGACTGTAACCTGACGACCAGTGTTGTACGTGGCATACCAAGATTATCCCATACCCTTTTTCATTTCAGGAATAAAGATTTTTCTCATTGTTTGGCAAACATAAAACATAAGCGTAACAAATATACCACAGAATTGCCTAAAAATGAATATAAATAATCGACCAAATGTACAATTGTACTGGAATTTTAAATTATATGCACACAGTCTCCACATGTTTGTTTCATAATGAACAGTTAAATAACCTACAAATAATAGGCAGTCAAAAATCCAAAAGCATAATGGAGACTACTATACTATACTATATACTCGGATCAAGCTATTGCACTGGATAGACGGACCTTGTTGGGAGCCATAAGGACACAAGATTCCGATGCTGTATTTAATCAACTCATCCCTCAACTCTTAAGGTGTAGAAGGATCAAGGACAACTTTAATTTTGGTTTTTTTTAACTTTGTTTAAAAAATGAGTAATAAATCTACCTTCTACCTTCTAACAAAAAGTTGTAGAGTACTTATGTTCAACATGCAGCCTGTTTGCCACTTGTTAACTTGGTTGGTATGTGATGTAACAGGTCAACAGGAAGAAGATCCAATAGCAACTAGCTGAAAGGGGACATATCTCCACCTGCCGTGGAGAAGTCGGACATACCTCTGTCAATAAATGGATTCTCCCCCGCCGCTTGTATACTGGGACAAGGACAGATGTCATTTTATATGGTCTAAGCAAGCTATAACCATTGCTCCACTTAACTGTGCATGGAAACATACTGAGTGACCAAGTACAAGGGACAACAATAACTGTGTGGAGCAGGCACTCATTCAAACACAGCAGATGTGTTGATGAAAATTTTCTAAATGACTCCAGTTGTCATGATAAAGAAATAATTTTACAACCCATAGTGGCATGAATAGAAACTTTTGTGCCCAATTAATAATTGTGCCCAAACGCTTCGAAATAAATTTCTTTGTCTTTCTATTCTGACATCTAATGCACATGCTAATCTGTCCTGTCAGGTCTGCTGGCCTTCTTAACATGGCCTTGAACAAAATGTCTCTGAGGACCTGGGAACATGAGTGCTCTCATGAATAAGAACACAACAACATAACCTACTTCCACCCATCCCTATCTCTGTTTCCCTAGCCACGCTATGCCCCTCAAATCCAGTATCCAGTATGGGGTTTAGCGTGTGTGCTTTGTGTGTGTGTTTATGTGTGGAGAGGGGCTGGGGGTTAGCTCCTCCTCCTCCTCCACCCACTGCTCTGCTATCATATCACGTTGTGTTATTGGCCACTTGTATTCAGCCAGTTGGATATTGTGCCTTCTAACCTGCTGCAACCCTCCGTGCTGTTTAAACAGTCATTCAGTTCACTGCCAGTGGTATAAACAGAGGCGGCACTTAACATGTCAATCAGCTAAATTATATAGTTTTCTTTTTCAAGGCTGTTTTTCACAATAGGTGTAACCTGCAATTTACATTTTAAGTACAACAGCAGTTAAAAGTCTGATCAAAGTCCTCGCCAAAGTGCTATTCATAAAAAGTTGATGCTCCTGCATTCACTGTTGTTTGATTGCACCACACCTCAGGATATTTTCTTTGTGTTCAGCCGTTAACATCAGCCTTAACTTAGATGAGCAGACTGGCTCAGCAATCTGGAAGGTATCTCACCTTGTAACCTCTGAACTGAAGTGACCTTTCATCTTTGAACTCTGAATCCGAATGCCACATAAATGGAGATACAATATCCTCCTTTCATTCCTTCCCCCCACCCACAACATGCTGAACTTTGTCCCTGTAGCTTTTCACAGAAAAGGAAACTCTGTCCTTTGACCTCAAGTATATGGACATACTGTGGCTAACAAAAAGGTCTGAGGCCTGTTTGATTTCATTTATGGATTTGATTTGACATACTCTGTGAGGAAGTGCAGAAAAGAAGGCTGATCCCAGATGTTACTGGGCTGTGTGGCTAGTGACAAAAGAAGTGAAGAAGATGGAAGAACGTTGCATTATAAGAGAGAAGGTTAACGGGCATTTAAGCATCATTAGAAAACAGACTGTGTTGTTTTACAAGACTAACTTTTTACAATCTTGTTAACATAGTGTCGCAGTGAGTTAAAGTGCTGGAATGGGATTTTGTGACTGCAGTTGATCAAAATATACAAAAGCTGTACAGTACAGTGAAAAAGAAATTGTTTAATTTCCGGTGTTTTTCTTTTGACAACAGACAAAGAGGGCCAAGTGAAACGCATTATTCATCAAAGGAAGCATATCCTCATATTGTATATTCTTCCTCTACCTAAACAACTTTGACGTCATATTTGATTAAAACAGAACACGTACACTGAACACGTAAGCAACATCCAAAAGCCGACATACTTCAGCTGACAGACACTTTTCAAAACTACGTGACAGACTTTTTGTCTGTTAAATCTGTAATATAGTCTGTTCAACAGACTCACCTTCCATGTCAGCCTGAGTTCACTGAGCGGTTACTAGGGCAGATTATCATTCAAATCTTTGGATGGGATATGCAGATTTGATTTGCCCCTCCGTCTGGAAATAGAGGGCTCTGACACCAGCCCTCTTTCAAATTAGTTTTCGATACACTTATACTGTACTGCACTGAATGGTAGGTAAAGGTAAAGAAAAAAATAGATGGAAATGATTTGAATGCGTAGGCAAAGGTCATCCATGCAGTGGCGTTCTCTTGGCCCAGCAGTGCAAACAGGGGAGAGTTTAGATTCAGACGCCTGACTGTCTCAGAGGGTGGGAGCCGGAGTGTCAGCAGACATTAACCCTCCACCTTTGACCTCTACTCCCCAGTTTCAGCTGCAGTGTCTCCCAAGGTTTGGAGTGAAGGAAAGCCCTCTTGGGGAGGAGGCAGGTGCGAGCTGCAGTGGGAGGGCCTGCTGGAAGTCACACCATACTGTAACCTTTGAACTGAAATGAGTATGGGATGGTTGTGACATTCCCCACTTATACAGCTGCAGGGAAGTTCTACTAAAAGCATATGACACAGCAAACCCTGGCAACAGAGGCACATGAGGCGTATTGGGATTCTTCAACTGTTTTGCTTGAATATAACCCTTCAGAGGCCACATATTTAATTCAACAAAATAAACAAAGGAATAAGCAGGTAAATCTACATTCACTTTTCAAAGTATTTTTGACAAGGTCAGTGCCTGAACTTGCAAAACATTGAGCAACGTCATGAAAGTGTTGCATTTTTACAGACTCAACACTGGCCTTGTGATGAGTGGATTATTCATTAATGAGTGAAACTGTCTTTATTGGCACAACAAGCTATGGACATAGAAGAAAATGCATGACCTCTGTTCAAAATAAACAGACAAGAGTGATTATGACTGGATTATGGCAGACATGCTAAACAGCCATCTCAGTCGTCTCAGTAAATATTCTACTTTTGTCCTTGAAGTGTGTCAGGGAGCTGAAACTATGTCTGATAGACAAGATAGATAATTCCACTACGACGCATTACTGCAACAGAGAGGAGATATATAAAAGCAGCTGCCACTGTCGCTGTGCCAAACTACTGATTCAGTATGATGACCCCATCTCTCCCTGGTCACATCATCCTCTCATCAGACTCACGTCAGTATGTTTAAGTTTGTGCTGCCAGAAAAAAACGTCTCCCAGGAAAACAACATTAAATTTGACTGAGGTCATCATGGGATGTTGAGAAATGTTTTCTGGAGTATTGACATTCAGACAGTTGATATCACACTCACTGTTCAGGTATGTCAGTGATCTGCAGTGCAGCATCTCCATGTTTTTTTTCTTCAGTCTGCTATTAGTGCAGAGAAGAATAGGCCTCACAAACACCTATGGTCTGATTAAGACAAACAAAAAAGAATCTCCAAGGCCATCCAGACTGGAGCTGTTTTGGTAAGATGTGACTGTATTCTACATGACCTGAACACACATTTCATGTAAAGTTTAGAGCTGAAACAGCTAGTTTGCTCCAAAAAGAAAACCCTACCTTTATAAAACAGGTCATTTCATCATTTCATCATTTTACTTTTACCAGGCAAGGCAAATGTTCTGTCAGGGAATTGATTGTAAGGCTGCTGAGAGCAGTGGGAATGTTTACATCTCCTCAGCCTGTCCTCATAGCTAATGCTTAACCCATACCCACATGCTCTGAAATAGAAAAATCAAGAGGAATTTTGGAGTTGTTTTTGGATAACTGTCAAAGTATAGGAAAACAGGTCACTGCCTAAGTGTGGTTGCCTCTGCACTGTGTGCGTGTGTGTGAGAGAGACACACATTCAGATCACACGTGTGAATAGGAATTCAGGCAAGACTAGGTCAACTCCTGTGTGGGTGAGTTGTCTCACATCCCCCTGAACATGCACTGGCCCTGCATCTTGTTGACCTAGTTGGTGCTCTTTGACTAATCCCTGACGATTCTGCGGGTGGTCTGGGAGGAGCTCTCCTCCAGTTTCCTCTGCATTTGAATATCGGATGACAAACACAGAGCCTCGTGAAAACCCCCATCTCTGAACTGCCAAGGGATTTGACTGGGGCGCCTGCCAACACAACATGCAATGTTTTTTCCTGCTGCACCTCTCTCTCTCTCTCTCTCTCTCTCTCTCTCTCTGGTCTTCTTCTTTCATCCATTTGTCAGACATTAAAGGGCACCTATATATTTTGGATCATCACACCCAGTGGTTCAAAGTAAAGCTGATACTGTAATTGTGATTGTGTGTGTGAGAATGTTTCCTCTGAGCGATGAGAGGCCTGCAGCCTTCACACCACTCAGCTATCAGTTCTAGTCTCTCACTTTACACATGTTAAGCTGTGTGTCCATCAAAAGCTTTTGGTACAGTACCTTTGGAACCAAAAGTAACTCCTATGAACATGTGCCTTGACCCTAGATCTGTTTAGTGCTTCCACCGCAGACATTACTATTGCATGTGGGCGGGGTTGTTGTCATAAGTTGTATTTCCTTGTTCGCCGCTGATAAAGAGTAAAGTCTGCACCATGTTTATTGTGCACAGACTGGGGGTGCACTGTGACGTTTTCAGAACAAAAAGAGCAGACTGCAGTGAGAGTCTCTCTCAATGGGATTTTTAAAAATGGCGTGTTTGTGCATTGACTCCTTGTCAGGCAAGAGCGGGGGTTTAGTGCTGCTGGCGCGCACAGGAGTGATGCTCTGACACATGTTTTTCTCTAAGGGAGGATTAGAATATATGCAACTGACGCAATCCAGTTGCATTTAATAAAAAATTTTTAAACACTTGAAGATCTGCTTATTACTAAAAGTTTATGTCATCCAAGAGAGAATATAAAAACAGATGGCCATATCAGAGTTGTCTTATCAAAATGTAAGGTGTGTTGATGGATTCACATTGTTATCTCATGCATTGAGTAACACTACAAGTAAACATTCCACCTTAAAAGTTGCTGGCAGTTGGCCCAGTGAATTAAATTATTTTTCTCAGTCTGCATCTGCTGCTAGAGGCTGCAGAACATCTTTTATTTTATAGTTCTAGTTTATTAATGTATGAAAAACTTGTCACCCCCACCAAGCAGAGTGGTTGTGACAACTTTTTACAACTGAAATGCAAATAAAACCCAAAACAAAACAAAGCATACCAAACTGAACTGAACTGAGCCAAACAGGAGTTCTCTCACTGTCACATGCTATCTTCTTGTATGAGGTTTTTTTCCTGTGTTTGGGTGATCCAATTACTCTTTGTTCTTGTGGTTTATGGCTCTTCTAACCCACTCATCCACTCAGTATGAGCCATTTGCAAGCCTAATGAGTCACAGATATGCTAGTAATGCATACACCTTCAGAGTGAAGAGGCTGGAACTCAAACTTTATAAGCAAGCCTCCTTTTGCAGCTATGATCAAGTATCTAATATTGTTTTTGATATAACAGTGGACATGTGATGAGCATATTTGTTAACGTGTGTGACAAAGGCAGCAGTAGAGCAGTGCCCAACCAGTAGTCAGAGCTACTGTGTTGGTGTGGGTTTTACACTGGACGAACTGCTTTGTTTGACTGAGGCTTTACTGGGAGGACACAGCGGAGGCTCAGCTAGAGAGTCATATATCAGGGACAGAGGCATCTTACTATCCCGTCTGCACTCTCTCTCACACACACACATACACTCACAGGGTGGTGAATGAGGACAGTGAAAACATAGCTCAGTATCCGTGGGCCCTTCCTCCACCAATACACCACCAGGCGTTCCCACGGGGCCGTTAACATCCTATTGACTCTGCTCAGTCATTATCAGATCAGCATGAAACACACTGGGGCACTTTAACCCACTCTGTACACACAATCACACACACACACACACACACACACACACTGGTTGCAGATTACTCTGCTCTGAGAACAGTATTTTGGCCTGCTGCTTCATAGCAACCCTACCTTTAAACCCACAGTAGGGCACTAAGCTAGCGCCAGTGATTGCTCCTCAGTGTTGCATTACGACAGAGTGCTTCACCAGGAGCTCAACACTTGTACGTCTTCTCCACAGATGCTGGTGGGTCCCGTGGGACAGCCATGGCTACCTACCATCCCATCACTGATTGTCAGCAAAAGGGTTGACATAAATGTAGTGTGGCTACTAATGAACTGCCAAGCAACAACCACTGTCAGACCTGTCAATATGAGACAGAGGCTGATTTTAGCTCATTACACTAAGATGTCTAGCAATAGATTAATACATAAAGATCACAGTATTTTATTCATTTGAAGGCCAAATCATTAGCTGGGGAAATCTGTCAGACATTTGAATGCAGCGTGAACATGTGATGGCCCCTTCCAGGCAATTGAAATCCATGACAGGTGCAAGGTAGTGTGATACTCATGTAGACACAAAGCCTGCACATCTAATGTTTATTGATAGCAGAGCCTACATAGGCTGTTATTATTTCAAGGCAGTATGGGAAGGCTTAGTTTCAGTGTCTGCATGTGAGTGCGTGTGTGCTGCCTGTGTGCATGTGTACACGGCCTCAGTGTTTGGTTGTGTCACACAAAAAACAGATTAGTGAAAACACTGAGGTAAAATAAGCAGCCTGACCTTGCTCTGAAACTGAAAGGCAATCCTTTGAATGATCCGTGGGTCAGTAGCTTTGTCCTTCAGACAGTTAAAGTCTATCCTTCTCATCCCCCCACCCCACCCCCTGCCTGTCTCACTGTTCTCTCCTCTATCTCTCTCTCTTTGCCTTTCTTCTCCAGTAGTTGCATTCACATTAAATCTCTTTTTTCTGCACCTTATGTAAAACCTATCCTCCTCTGTTCTCCATTCCTGCAAAACTGTCTGTCTTAATGTAGCACACACACACACACACACACACACACACACACACACACACACACAAAAACACATTCAGAACTCTTGATATGCATGTCATCTTTTCATGTCTGGTCTTTGAACACAGCTGTTTGTGTTATTTCAAGACGTGATTGTTCCTCATGACAAGCTGTGATGGCACTGATGTGTCTGATCTGCCGCTACACCTCAAAGGCAAACGAGCACGATGCAAAGGCGGCAGCAGATACCAGCCGTATTAAAGACTTCCCCCGCAAACTCTTTGAGCTGTAAAATGTTTGACGCTTTAAGAGCATAGCCAAAGCAGGTTGCCAGGTGAGCACTGCCCCCCCCCATCCCTTCACATATAGGATGCCTCAAGAGTTGCTGCATTTACTGGAAATTGCAAATGTGTCAGCAAGTTCCAGATGTTAGTTATGCAATGTCGAATTAAAGCAAGAAGTGTAGATTGTGTTGTGTTATTTAACATATATGTATGTTAACATTTTGGTTTTTCTATGTGCTGTGTTTGAAATAGATAGGCTTCTACAGTATCTATATTAAATGTCAGGGCCATTACTCAAATTATTTATAGCATTTTAAGTATGCTGTAAAATGTTGTCAAATAATTGTCAATCAAATTCAGTTAATCAAATGTGTTTGAATGTTTGTGCACTGCAAGGTTTTCACAAGCCATTTATCATCTCACAGATTTGTTCACTTTTTTAAAGATAAAAGTTAACATATTACAGAATATATCCTATAACTTGCTGGAGCAACTTACATTCATGTTATTCAGGTCACTAAGTTGGCACCAATTTACATCTTACAACATGCATCTTTACATCTTTAATCTGCTGGTGTAGTTGCTGTGAACCTGAAAGGCAAGAACAACTGCAAGACTGGTTCAAGTTTTTTACTTATCATATTCACAACAATTACAGAGAAGCAGATGTTGGTCTGAGGCTCCCTCTAATAATAATATTTCTATGAAAAAGGATTTGCAAGTAAAAACAAAAAGGGACTTTTAATTGTGTGAGTTCAATTAAAGAATAAATACAACATGAATAAAATAAAAATATATATATATAAACCACAAAATAGTTGCAAAATATAGCATGGACTGTTACAAGACCTTTGGCAGTTTTTTATACCTGCATTAAAAATTTATATCCAAGTCTCTGCCAGGCCATGCTCTGCCTGTCATCCCCTATTGGTCACATGCACAAACATTTTGGGAAAGTGCTCCAATAGCTTTATGATAAATATCCACCAAGTTTGGTGATACTTGGACAAATTGTCATTAATTTATGTCCAGCTTTGTGCAAGGCCAATGGACTTGTTTGGAACTGGTGAAGCCAGCTATTGAGTGATTTCAACATTGTTTTGAAACATGTCTTGTGAGTTTTAAATTGAAACAATTTCTGGTTTATAATCTGGTTTGTGTTATGCCACACCCATTTTTCTTGCTAGTTGTAGCACCCCACAATTGGCCAAAAAGTCACGGAGTAAGGTCTATTTATATGCTGTGCCATGGCCCTTTTTTAAGTTTAAAGTGCTGCAGTTTTAAATAACTTCAAAATGCAATGAGATTTTAACAGGCCTTTTATAGCTTTTGATGGACATGGTCCAATAATAATCCACAGAAAATGCGATTCAAATCTGGGCTTACCAGGGCTTGGTAGGAAATGTCAAATACATATATTTTTAAAAAAGCATCAATTGGTATGGTGGTGCTCCCTATTGAGTGGTTTCAAAATAATTTCACAAACAAGCTCCAACATTATTATTAAACACATGCTTGAGTTTTTTAATGATTGTACAAACAATTATATAAAAAAATAAAATATAGTCTGAGATGTGTTTTGCTACACTTATTTTTTTTTTCTTGCATCTGTAGCACCCCATTGTGATTGATTTTAATGAAACTTTGATGATTCGTTTCGTGCAGTGATGGGCAAAAATAGAAGAAGAAATAGTTCTGAATTAGTCTTTTTAGTGTCCAGTATATATCGTGTCAGTCTGTTGAAAGTCTGAGAGCTTACATATCTTACCCACTGGCCCACTCACAATTATTGTGGGGTACTGTTCATGCTGCCTGCTTTGGTGAGTGAACAAGAAAGCACAATCTGATATGCCCACAAAGTGTTTTCCCTGGATCAATGACTAACTTGTTTGTCCAGGATTCAGGTTACAACTAACCAATCAACAGCAATTCTCGATTGTGATGTCATTTACAGTGCATCAGAAGTGCAGAAACCCACCCATGAAGAAAAAAGAAACTGCCCATTTGAAAGCCATTCAAGCAGCAACCGCATGTAGAGATTTCCTTGGATTTTCAACACATTTTATTACTAAATATATATTTAACCTAGATTTTACAGGACTTGTTGTAACATTAGATCTATTTGCTGAGCTACGCTAAATGTTAGATCTACCTGCTGAGCAAAGCTAAGCTAAACTACACAGGCTAAAATGCAGCTTCCTTCAGGCTGCAAATAGTTTTGGGCTTGGGATATTATTATATGTATATAACCTTTGTGGATTGTATTTAATGGTAAAAAATATGTGTGAAAAACAGATGTTACAGGTCTTGTAGTACAACTACAAATAATTAAACTCATTTGAGACAACTGGGATTTGTACCCAGGTTCACTACAAACTCTGACTCATTGATCTAAGTGTTAAGAAGCAGAAAAGTAACTTAATTTCAGCCAGAATTTCTTCTAATTGTGCAACATGTTAAGTCTAGAGCTATAAACTTGGATCCTCTTACAAAGTTACTGATTAAAATTAAACTTGTAACTGTCAGAAAAAAAGTTCAGACTGTTTACAGCAGAGCTCCTCTCACAGCCCGCTGTGGTTCAGTGGCTAACAAATGAAGCTAAATGCTAACAGTGTCAGCTACAACTAACGGACTCCACAGATACAGATAACGGCTCCATCACCCACAGTCAGACACACACAGCTGCTTATTTACTACTAAACAACTACAGCTCACAACTCACACCATCTGCTAACGCTGCTCCACTGAGTTTGCAGGCTAGAGAAAATTCCTGGTGCTGACTATTTGCTGGAGTTTACAGCCAGCTGTCCAGCACTCCGATTTGATACTGTTGTTCATAAGGCTTGAGAAAAAAAATGCATGCACCACCATTGTTGGCTGTTCTGTTCTCCTGTCCTCTCATTTTGAATGAACGATAGTCCACTGAAGCTTTCATATCGTCTCGTCTCATCAATGAAAATGTAGACCTAACTTAGATTTCACCATAGCTTCTATTATTACAATCTGTTTTTAGCTTGTCATCGTCTTATTCTCGTCATGGAAAAAAGTCACTGATGAATCATTTTTGTCAGTTTTCATTAATGAAATCAGCACTGCTCAGCGCCTCACACTATCTATAAGGCTGAGCCTAGACACACTACGTAAGGAACCCATTTCAGCTGCTAGTGTCTGCAATCTCATTCTGAAATCAAAACCCAAAGCTCATGACCATAGGTGAAGTTTGAAACATAGATGGAAGAGTAAATCGCCTTCTGCCCGATGACAGCTGGGATGGCTCCAGCCCCCCCGCGACCCTTGCAATGACAAGTGCTTAAGGACAATGAATGAATGAATGAATACATTATATTATACTGATATTAGGCTTATTAGGCTATTAGTGCAGCTGTGATAGGTTTGGCCACGTTGTCAAGTGATGCCACCCGTACGCATATTTGGTGCACATGTCAGGTACTGGTCAGCCATCTAATGGCGTATAATAACACATTGACCAGTTCTGTCCGGTGGCCCTCTCAGCAGACGCCTTCCAGTAGTGTCCCGTGTGCACAGTAGAGGTCCCTCTTAGCGATGAGCATCCATGCCGAAAGCACTGAGCAGCACTATTTTTATCAGTTTGGTACGAGAACAGGCTGGCCTACTATTTTATGTGCATGAGGAGAATTGAAAGAGGCACCTCCCCAAAACATTGGGGTGCCCTGTTCAGAAGTAAACAAAAACTTCATGCAAGCCTGGTTTTAAGCAGCGACAGCATTGTCAGAAAAAAAAGCTTCAGGTGATGGAGGTAAAAGCAAGTCTAATCATAAACTTGTAAAAAAATGCGCTTGCAGGACTAAAATTGCATCAACAAGCAGACACTCACAACCACCTCTCGAGAGCACCTCAATGCCCCCCTCTCAAAAATATTGCTTCCAGTGCCCCAAACGTCCTCTGACCTGGGGGCTGTACTATCCCCACTGAGAAATGTTAGTTTAGATAGTCCATGGTTGGTCTGTCCCATCCCTTCACAGCACTTCACAGATCATAAATAATAATTAAACTGCACTAATAATACACACACACTCTGATGCATTTATTACAGTTTGTGCCACATGCTCATAAAGACACACACAGATATACACACACGCCTGCAGACATATCAGACAACACTGTTTGCCGAAGAGGGCTTTACAGCATCTGACACCCCTCTGCCCTTAGACCCTCACATCACCTAAAGAAAAGCTCCCTAAAAAGAGACCTTGTAACGTGGGAAAAAAAAGGAAGAAACCTCAGGAAGAGTGGCAGGGGATGATTAGGGATCCCTCTTCCAGGACGGACAGACGTGCAATAGATGTCCTAAATAACAATTGAATTACAATAATGACAAAAAGGAAATAGAAAGAGAGAGAGGAAGAGAGGGGGAGAGAGGGGAGAGAGGGGGAGAGATGCACAGCAATAATGGAAACAGATGCATGTCAAATTACAATAACGATAGGTGTAAAATTACTAAATGCACTCTATGATAATATTGTGAATGTTGATAAGAGTGCCATGCGTATATTGATAGTGGAGGCGTGGCTTATAATAATGGCAGTAGAAGGTTGTGTCAAGCACAGTCACGGCATCGCCGCAACCAGGACCCACAACACAGGCGTAGCTTCAGACAGGACCATAGCAATGACAAAACCAAGACCATGATCAAGGCGAGCCAGAGGTACAGTATCAGTGCAGCCACAGAACGAGCACAACCAAAGGCAGGTTTAAAGCACCAGCACAGCTATCACCACGGTCAGGCACAGCCAAGATTGCAGCCAGGATCCGGGAAAACTAGGAAACAAGGGAGCAGGAATGATCCTGAGAGGCAACGAAGTTAGCCTAATGCAATAAACAGACATAAGCGTTTGCAGATGGAGGGAGCAAGAGAAGGAAAAAGGAGCTCAGTGTATCATAGAAAGTCCCCCGGCAGATTAAACCTATGTCAGCCTAAATAGAGGCTGGTCCAGGCAGCCTGAGCCAGCCCTAATTATAAGCTTTATCAAAGAGGAAGGTCTAAGTTTACCCTTAAAAGTGTAAACGGTGTCTGCCTCCCTGACCGAAACTGGAAGATGGTTCCTTAAAGGAGAAGCAAAGCCAGAATTTTACAGGGAGCCACTGCAAAGAAGCTAAAACAGGAGAAATATGGTACCTTTTCTTGGTTACCGTCAGAACACGTGCAGCAGCATTCTGCACCAGTTGGAGAGACCTAAGAGATTTACTGGGGCAACCAAATAATAGGGAGTTAGGGTTAGGGTTAGTAATCCAGCCTAAAAGCAACAAATGCGTGTACACACAAACACACACACACACACACACACGCACACTGAGACACAGTGTCAGAACAAAATCTGTTGAGAGTATTTATTTTATCTTGTAACTTATAAAGTGAATCACGTCTTCATGTATAATTGATAATAAAGTTCCTTATTGCTACATCTGGCCTCATGTTTAGCTAAAACGTCATGCTGTAGCAGGATTCAACAAACTGTTGGAAAGTGGCTGTGCTTATATCAACATGTTCTCATCCCCACTTGTCGCATGTGGCAGCTCTGTTGTTAGACTTTTGTGCCTACATATTACTTATTAGGGATCCTTTTGCGTCAGCTGTTTACACTCCAGGATGCCGCAACTGTGATGTCAACAATTGCACATGGTTGTGTTTAGGCAGCAGCAGCACATGCAATAACATCATGGATGGTTAGTTTTAAGGCAAGGAGGCACATGGTAAGGTTCAGAAAAAAACATCACATTCAAATGGGAAGCGAACACCTGACTCTCTCATCAAAGCCTGTGTCTTATATTATCAGCAAGACCAAAAGCTTGAAACAGAAAATATGTCTTTGTGATTTTGTAGCAGTAGAAGTAGTAGTACTAATAGCAGTGGTAGCTTCTCACATACTCGTAAGCAGGGGTGAAAATAGTTTTAAATTCTTGCTGGTACTATTACCAAAACCTTCATCTCTCTCTCACTTCATGCATTTTAAAATAGCAAAGTCAAAACACGAACAAATAAAAACAATTCAATATTTTACTGTAGGTTACCTGTAGGCCCATGGAGTAGGCAGGAATTAAAAACACTTGACAATATGGTAAACTATTTCTTTTAATTGAAACATTGATAAACATCCAGAATACAAGTCTCTAAGAACAGATCATGAGGTCACGAGCAAAAACTCAAAGTGGAACTACCACCATTCATTTTTGCTTTTGAACTGTTCATATTGATCCTTTGTCCAAATGGAAGGATAAGCAGGAGGCGTAGCATCATCATCACCTGTGCTTTTTTCTGGTGGTCCTGCAGCTGCTTCTTTTCCCTGACATGGTGCCTCCTCACCCTGACTCTCAGCCTGCTCAAAATCTTCATCACTGGGTTTTTTTGTGATTTTCTGTGGTAACCCATCTTCAGTGTCCCTGTCTTTTCTTTTGAACAAAGAAGTTATTTTTCTCTGCATTATTCCTTTAACATAAAAAATGACCGTTTTGTAGTGTTTCTCTCCATTTTATTTAAAATGATAACTGACAGATAAGATGATAACTGACAGATATTTAAATCATGCTGAAAGTGTTTCAGCCAACCACAAGAATTTGGAATAAGTTTGGAATTACGTTGGTGTCTTTTATTGTTCATCCTGTCCCGGCGCAAGCGGCGTTTCTTGACGTCTGTGCACCAGTTGTGGAAAATGTCCCAGTGCAATAAATCAAACAAACCCATCCCCATAGCAACCGCTGTGTTTCGGAAGTAGACGCGCATGCGCACTCACGTACTGCTGAGTGAAATCTCCGGTCGTTAGGTCACAAGCAGTTTCTTTTCCGAGCTGTTCTGTATCATTGAAATTGAATAAAATAACACGAAACACAACTGCTTACTCTCCAACTGATTTTAATTGAGACACATTGCAACGAACGTAAAGACATTAAACGTGTGGTACACGTTTCGAAGGCTAGGCGCAGAGGAGACCACCGGGCTCTCTCCGAGGGGAGGGGGAGAGAAGCAGGGCAAGAGCCTTGAGGAAGAGAGGGAGATGTCCGGCCAAGGCTCCGTCCAGCCAAGGCTCCGTCCAGCATGGACTAAAGCACATCACGGACAGTTCAGAAACAATTCGGAATGAGTTAAAAGGAATTTTAAACAGACAAAGTAGTTTTCAAGACTGCATATTGCTAGCGGATCTATTTAACAGGGCTTTATAACAGGCAGCCGCTCTACCATTTTCCTGGTACTGCGTACCGCCACTGAATCTTTTAGTGGTACGCAGTACCGGACCGTACCGGCTTACTTTCACCCCTGCTCGTAAGTTATATTAGTAACAAATCTGACATCATTGGTTTTTAGTGACATGTCTTGACAATCAATAAATTGCCTTCAATACGTCTTTGGTAATCCTCTATTTTCTGTCAAGCACCCCATCAGGAGTCATATTCAAAAACATTCAGTCCTAGTTTAGGATTGATTCAGGAAAATTCTCAGAGCAACTCTGAGCAAAGAAGGGACAGAAACTTTTATCTTAGTGAGGAGGTGTGCTTGACATGGCTGATAGGTATGATGCATTCTTTAAAAAGATGTGATTGGTTGTCACTGACAAGTCCTGTAGTGAGTCTGTAACATACACTCTATACAAAGATGGACGACATGACCCTCCATGTTAGTGAATGTACATAGGCCAAACTAAAAACAAAAACTACACCCCAAATCAATTTTTCTTAAAGATGGTGTCTGTCACTGAAGGTAGCTGTCATCACCCTGATGTTTTTGTTTGTTTTTATGATAAGTTTGGTTTTAATGAGTTAGTAAATTATACAAAAGGGGGCTTTTCCACCCATGATTGACAGCTGTGCGCTAGCATTCAATGGAGCTGTTCACGATCAGTTGGACGGGTGTTTTGGCGGGAACTCTCCCACCGCGGATATCGCTACTGCGCAGATGTGGGCTCTCAATGACATCACTCTCACAAAGACTCATTAAGACTATAAGCACTTTTTGTGTGATCATATTGCTGCACTGTTGCATTTTCACAGTTGCCAAATCTTAGTGTTTTGGTCACTTTATTTATGGTTTTGTACTGTTACTGCATTGGGTAAGAGATGTAAGCGAATCTGTTTTTCACCTTAGGAGCTCTCTTAAGGGCTAAGATGTTTTGTGAATCATTTTTCTCTTTACCAGAACCCACTCTTAACTTCAAGGTGAAATTTTCGAAATACATCATAATTCTAAGAATTTTCTAAGAATTTCGTCACTAGGAGCAACTTTAAGTGCTGGAAAGCTTTGTGAATATGGTCCCTGGTCAAAATTTCAATTAAGTAACTGCAAAATAAATGTAATTCTCATATCCCTCAGGTACATGTTGTGTTTAAAGTGCTAATTAATGAATGTTAGCATGCTAATATTCTAAACCAAGATTGCAAACATGGTAATCATTATACCTACCAAACCTCAGCATGTTAGCATTAGTTCAGGATTTTAAATTTATTTTTTATTTTTTTCCAAAGTGCGAAACGTTTCCATAGTATCAAGTGAAGAGGATACAATTATATTGTAGCACTTGAAATGAAAGACTTTATCTAAGTTATTTGTTGAGATATGTCCTTTGATACAAAAATACCAGACATCTACAAAGCTTTTAAAAACGTATTGCTGGTAATTGGGAACTGACACCAATGTATGTATTTTAGATTTATTAAGTGACTCCCCTCTCTCCCACCCTGGTAATGTTTCTTTTTCTAACTGTGACTTGTAGTTGTATCAGGTCTGCCTCTTTCCCACAAGAACAGCCTTACATGACCCTTCACAAACAGAAGACATTTTCACTCTGAAATGCCTATAAAAGCTGGCTTTGCATAGAGCAGGCATGTGCTACTTCATGAGGACTTTGTTGAGCAGAAAATCATATTCAATAGGAAAAGCTATGCTTTAGACCAAGCTGTTTCCCCTTGGGTTTCTTCAAACAGGGTTATTATATATATACAGCTGCATGTGCTGTTATGGAAAGGCTACCGTATCATTAGATCATACTAACCCCCTTCCCTCCTGGCTAACCCCCACCACCTCTACCACTGCCACAGAATGACGGATCGATTGAAGAGTGACAGCAGTGAGGAAATAGAGAGAGATTCAGGATTTACATCATCCACTGACATGCTCATATAAACACCCTCCAATGATAAAGAGACTACACTCTGACAAGGACACCAGTCCTTGTTTAGCTGCTCACAAGTTAAAAGATTTACCATCTCCCCTCCCTCTTTCACTTTCTTTCTCTCTGTCGCGCTCTCTTTTAGCAGATTTCAGTGCAAAGCATATAACCTTTTTGAATTATTTAGTTTATTGACCTCTGCAGGGTTTTAATATGAAGGTCGTTTCCTGCTGGCAGAGCTAGTGCCGGCGGGGTCCTCAGGTGACATGGCCAAGGTCGCTCGCTCCCTCCAGTTAATAATATATTTGTCACATGCAGTGTGTTAGCCCCCGACACAGCGCTTACTGCCTTCCACTTGATTAGTGCAACCAATAAGGACTGCCAAAAATAATAAAGTAGAGATTGGCTTAAGGAGAATGTCCACGGCATCTCTCTCTGTCTCCCCTCACACAGACCCTCAAAGCGTTTACACACACGCACACACACACACACACCAAAATTCACACCCTCACTTTTCTTCCTCCTCCCCTCTGTTCTTGTTTTATTGTTTCCTAGATGAAGGTGAAAGGGAGATGCTGAACAGACAGAACAGCCTAAGGGCCGTGAAGGGCCATGAAGGGCCTGGCTGCTTGGCTGCAGCAGGCAGTGCTGTGGGTACCTGCAGCAACCAACGTCTGCACCTCCTCCATCCCTCCACAAGGCCATGCAGTGCATTTGTGTGTCAGAGGAGCAAAGAGGGTGATTCGGTCTGAGCCACAGGGGCAAGTATCTGATGTACTTGGGGGACTGTAGAGAGCTGCTGGTCCCTGACCGTGCCTGTCACTGACAATCACAGAGAGCAAGCACTGCCATTTGGCTGAGACAAAATGGCGCCCCTTAGATGAAACCCGGTGAATTATAGTAAGAGAAAGGAAAGCATTATACTGGAGTGGTAAATATCTGGCACAGTGTTGTAATTAAGTTGGTGGAGTCTGTGAGGATATAGCAGTGGGTTTAAATCTTTAAGGGGTGAAACAGCCTTAAGTACAACGTTAGCGATTTGATTGTGTGAGTGCTGGTAATGACGGAGAATAGAGGACTACCAATGACTGGTAGATGATGATGGTTGAAAAGGTACTGCAGTTAGGGTACTGCAGTTAAGGCTGAGCTGCAGACTGTCCCCCATCTTTCGTTTTTTTGGAACAGTTTCAGTCTAGAGGTCACTGCAAGGTGAGTTCAACAATCATAAAAGGCAGACAACTGCAAGTTACAAGATAACTACTGACAATGTTATCACTCAGGTATTACAGACACTGTATGCACGGTATGCAAACAGCCACACTATCCTTCAGGGATTGGAAATAATAACAGAATAATACACCAAAACCACAACCTCAAAAACAGCCATAGCTTTGTCAAACAAGAATAAAACTGATGTGCTTTGTTAAAGGTAATTGATTGCAGTGCAGTTTCGTGTTGCATCCATCCTTTGCACAGAGTTTAACTATATTTTGTTATGTATACATTTTTTGTGTAGGGAAAAATGCTCCAAAATAGTGCTTCAACTATTATGCATAATCTTTCAATAGCGGATAAAACTGTTTTTGGACAGATAGCATAAGCTTTAGGACACCGATGTGGCGTTTTCTTGTAGTGTTTGACTCAAACTTGTTTGTAGTCCCACTGCCATTTTATGTGGTGTGCTAGTAACCGCTAAATTTCTGTGTTGTGTAGATAAGATAATAAAGATGCCATGATGCCTGGATCTCTTTATGGATGACCTTGTCACGTCTGCTCCTCTGCAGCCTCTCCTCACACACCTCTCTCCTAATCAGCCTGATTTCTTCCACCTGCAGTGCTTCCCTCTCTCTCTCCCTCTGCCTGGCTGCACCCTCGTCAGCAGTAACCACCTCCACCTGTTGCTCATTTCCTGTCTCCGCCTATATAACCTGCTCTGTGTCTCACCCTGCCTGCCTGCCTGCCTGCCTGCCTGCCTGCCTGCCTGCCTGCCTGCCTGCCTGCCGACTCTGTCCGTCCCCGATTAACCTGCTTCGTCTCTGTCCCGGTGATCCAACCTGCCTTCCGATTCCCGACACCGAGTCTGATCCGTGCCTTCCTCCCTCCTGCTCCCTGAGACGTGGAGGAATTCAGCGAGCCTGCTCTCTGGTGAGATCCGCCATTGTTGGGGTTGATTCAACTGCTCTGCTCGACTCACCTGCTCCGTTCTTCCAGTGGGTTCCCTGCCTGAACCACGTCACCAGTTTGGCCAACTCTAAGGTTTGGCTCGGTGGATCACTGAAGTGGACTTTCACTCCCGTAGACATTGTTGAGACTGTGATTATCTTCGTTTGTGCCAATAAAGCCCCTGAAAGACTCTGTCCGGTCCCTGTGTTGCTTTTGGGTCCTACCACCAGCCCTGACAGACCTCTGTTTATTCTGGCAAGCACCGAGGGAACCAGAACCTTCATGTCAATTATACTGCTCAGTCCAGGTCCTCTGTCAGGGGAAATTGTACAAAAGGCACAGCATTTACACATTATAGGTAATACTTTATAATAAGGTCACATTAATTACTATTAGTTAACGTCATAATAACCATCAATAGTTTACTAATGTGTCAAGTAATCATCAGTAGTCATTAACTAATGATGATCATGTTAATTAAGGTGTCAAGTTATACATTATTTAACAGTATATAAACAGTCTTTTTATGGTTACAATGATAACAAGGACACATTAATTAACATTAGTTAATGTAGTAAGAACCATTAACTTACAGTAAACTAGTGTGTTAAGTACTCATTTATTAGTGGTGTTAATGTTAATTAAGGTTTCATTCCATACAGTAATTAATACTTTATTAACACTAACAACAATAACAAGTACACATTATTTAATGTGAATTATCGTAGTAATAACCATTAACTAACAGTAAACTAATGTGTCAAGTGGTCACTTCTTAATCGTCTTCATTTAAATTAAGGTTGTAATTCATACATTACCCAATAGTTTATTAAAAGTAACAACCATAAAAAGGAAACGTTAATAACATTACTTAATGTAGTAACAACCACTAACTGACAGAAGTATAGGTTTGTAACGATGCATCGTGAGTCATATAAAAATTGATAAAAAAATATGTGAGATTCAAATTGGTGAGATGAAAAATGAACTGCCATACTCTTTTTGAACAGCAGAGGCCGTAATCTACTTTTGCCTTCGCTTCCTCGACGTGCCATGTCACTTAGTATTCAGTGTCCTACGTCATCTCTGAGACTAGAGACAGCTCCCCAATATAAACAAGACGAAGCAAAGGCTCCACAACATGCTATATTGAAATAGTAGGTGAACCCTCCAGTTCTAAATTGAAGTGTGGCGGCATGTGAGCTTCCGTAAGTCACAAAGTAATGAGCAAGAAGATAACAGAAAAGATAAGAACAAACATTGGCATTTACAGTGGCGATGGAAGTAATTATCAGGGCATCCAAGTGGGTTGTAGGTATAGAGAGACATCAAAAAGGGATATGTCTTCCACCAAATAGGGCTTACATGGATGACATGACAATAGTTTCTAGAATGGTGCCTTGTACAAAGAGGCTATAAGAGAAGGTAAATAAGAACCTCAAGTGGGCCAGCATGAAAATCAAGCCAAGTATGTCTAGAAGTATCTCATTATGTTTATGTAGAGGGAAATTAAATTATAGGAAATTTATCATAGATGATGAGGAAATTCCAACAATTTGGAAAAAGTCAGTGAAGAGCCTAGGTAGGTGGTACAGTGTGGATTTGAGTGATGTTGAGCAGGTTGTGCAATTTAGAAAAGATGTCGCTTAAGGACTGGATAGAATAGATGAATCAGGGCTCATTAAGTTTCAATCATCAATTTCAAACATCAAGTTGAAATTGTCGTGTTTGCAGTTTTGGTTATTTCCTAGGTTAATGTGGCCACTGTCAATCTATGAAGTCCCAGTATCTATTGTGGAGAGAATGGAAACGGTAGGCGCTCGCAGGTGTCTAAGTAGTGTGGCATTGTATGGGAAAGGGATACTTCAGCTGCTAGTATCTAGCTTAACAGAGGAGTTTAAGTGCACCAACATTAGGGCAGAGTTGTTGTTAGCTGGGAGTAAGGATGTAATAGTTAGGAGTGTGGTTCCAAATCCATCCAAGGGGAGAAAATCGAACCCAAGAGTGGCCAAGAGTTCAGAACGCAGAGGCTGCTCTTAGGCATGCAGAGATAGTAGGTAATGTTCAGTGTGGCCAGGAGGCTTGGGGCTTGGGCCAGGCAAACTGGTGTGGAATACAGCAGGCCCCAAGGATAGAAGAAAACTGACAGTGGAACAGGTACATAGGCAGGAGGAGACTGTAAGGGGTGCTAAGGCAGTGGCTCAGGCTAAGTAGGGTCAGTGGTTGAATTGGGAAAGTGTAGAGAGGAGGAAGCTTAGCTGGAGGAACTGTGGAGTATGGAGGAGAGCCACATTAGATTTCTGATAGGGGCTACATATGATGTGTTGCCAACCCCCCAGAACTTAAAGCTCTGGGTAAATGGCGACTCATCATGCCCATTGTGTTCTGGTACTGCAACTTTAAGACATATTTTGTCAAGCTGCAACATTAGTTTATCACAGGGCCATGGTGACATAATCAGGTGCTGAGAAGCTTAGCTGCAGGTGTTGAGGGGAGACGAAGACGTGAATTCAGGAGGCTTTAAAAAGGAGAGTCTAGATATCCAGTTTGTACGTGAGGTGGAGAAACATAGAGGCAGTAAGTTAGGGAGGAGGCAGGGGTGTGGTTGCCTGGAGGGAGCTTGTGATTAGGAAATTCAGGTAGATTTAGGAGGAAAGCTTGTTATTCCCCAGGGAAGCTTCAGTGGAAGAAGCCTATGAAAGGAAGAAACTGAGGTGTAGCGACTTTACAAAACAAAGAGTCGCTGAGAGGCTGAGGCCGGGCCTTTCCTTTGTCTGATGAGCGCATAACGGAAAAGATCACAGAGATGAGAAAAATAAGTTTAACTTTTTATTAACGAAAAAGAATAATCAACTCATGATACCGTGCACAAACTCATAATCTAAGTAATCACAGTGATCAAAGAAAATAGCGGTCAACAAAAAATACGGCGACCCCGCTCACCCTCTCCCTTTGTCCCTGGCCACACAGGTGAGCAGGGGCCTATATTAACGTAACATCCCCGCCCATATCCATTTGACCTACTTCCCTTATCAACATGATCACAAAAAAAACCTAAATAATATCATAAACGATAACAAACACCAATATTTAAATTTAAACCATCATACACCCACAAAATAGCTCTAAATACATTCATGGCTCCTACATTCCAGCCCCTAATTATTAGGTTATTACATATAATAATTACCCACATTCATATTGATAGGAGACATGAAACAATTAAAAACTTAATATTCAAAGTCCATAACACATATATTGTCTTCTGTCTTCTTTCTTCTTGAGTCAAAAGTCAGTAAAGCCAACAATCAGGCTCAGTCAAAAGGATTTTTTTTTTTAACCATTGATTCAAAATCAAAGTCAAGCTGGAGGTCAAAGTGTGCTTGTAGAGTGGTTGATGAAGGAATTGGGATTAGTAGATGTTAGGTACTCCCATCACCCCAGAGAAAGAAAATTTGAATTTATGTCTCATGTACATGGGAGCTATTCTAGAATAGACTTTTTTCTGCATCTCAAAAAAAGATCTATACAGTGTTGAGGACAGTAAAATAGAGCCTATCACAATCTCAGATCATGATCCAGTCACTCTCAAAATATGCTTGGCATCATATGAGCACTTTAAATATCAGAGACTTAATGTCTCACTACTGACTGACCTTTTGCTCCAACAGGAAATGCAGAAGGACCTGACTGATTATTTGTCTTTAAATAATGAGAGTGTCTGTCACTCTAAATGGGCTAAAGCTGTGATGAGAGTAAAGATGATAGCCATATCCTCCAGGATAAAGAAACAAAGGTCAGAGGAACAACAGAACCTTGACCCAAAAATTAATAAATTACAACAAGAGCATAAATGAAGATGGGAAGACAGGATAAAAACAACACACAAACTACTCCAAGAAGCCAAACAAGATTTAGATGTGCTATTTACCTATGAGGCAGAGGGTGCACTTAGATTCACTGTTATGTTCTGTGAGAACTCTGCCCTCTTGTGGCTTTTGTGAGTAAATCATCCTCGTCTTTCTTTAATTGCTGCTGTTGTTTCTATTGGTTGTTTTAGTCATGTGACTTAGGTGATAGTTCAGTCATTCCAATCAGAAAGTCCTTCAGTTGATGTGTGACATGTGGTCAGCTTGCAGCTCCAATTCTTTTCTTTTCCATTCATTGCTGTGTCCAGGAAAACACCGCTTGTAAGTTCAATGTACATTGTACATTTGATTGTAATGTCATATAATGTATTTTGGTTTATTTACACGTGAATGCTGCTGAAGTTAAGGTAGCTATGAGTATGTATGACATAAGCTGTTGTGACAGCTTTTTGATTTTGGTTTTCTTGCTGCATGTATAAGCAATCATTTTCTGCTGGTGAATTTCATGTACATCATTTCCAAGATATTTACAAGTTATGTAAACCATATAGTGCATCATTTGACTGTGGTATTTTGTGTTATAATGACATAGCTGTCATTTGCATTATTTTATGTGTGTGCATATATGTTGTCATTTAAACAGCATGCACTAATTGGTGCTATTTTTCTGTATTATTTCAGTTTTACAACGAACGCCTTCATGAGAATAACGACAGCAGTTAATAGCATTCAGCTTTACTCCAGCCTCTGACTTTCTCGTGAAGCTTGTGAGCTATCTGGTAATTTGTGTAAAGACACACACACATTGAGGACAGAATATTCACAAGCAGAAAATGTTATAAATTCGGCAACAGAGCAAGTACGTTGCTTGCCTTTCAATTACGTAAAGTTCAGCCAAGTTGAGTGGTTCCTAAGATTAGACATCCCATAACCAGTTAGTCTCACAACCTAAAGAAATTGCAGATGCCTTTGTGGCTTACTCTACAAACCTATATGATAATCAGATGAAAAGACTGAAAAGATACAAGAATTTTTGGGACCCCTTAATATGACTGAATTATCCACTGACAAGGCAGCTGAATTGGTTAGGTTAGGGCAATCACAGAAACAGAAATAAAAGAATCCATCCTTAAACTTAAGAATAACAAGTCACAGAGTTGCCAACAGGCAGGCAGGCAGGAACAGAATGCTGGAAAGTCTGTCATCAGGTAGAACAATCTGGCACTGAGGGTGAGACATAGGGCAGGTTATGTAGGCTGAAACAGGAAATGAGCAACAGGTGGAGGTGGTTACTGCTGAGGAGGATGCAGCCAGGCAGAGGGAGAGAGAGAGAGGAAGCACTGCAGGTGGAAGAAATCAGGCTGATTTGGAGAGAGTTGTGTGAGGAGAGGCTGCAGAGGAGCAGACGTGACAGAACCCGCCCCTCAAGGGATGGCCCCTGACGTCCCAAAAGGAGAGAGAGAAAAAAAAAAAAAAAAACACAAAACAAAACCACCACCACCAACAACAAAGCGAAGAAAAACCCAAGCTGGGCGGGAGCAAGGGGGAAAAGACAGGACGGAGGGATCAGGACCCCAGAGAGTCCGACCTGGCCAAGGCAGGCGCTGGGGCGGCACAAGCGTCATCGACGACCTCCCCCTCAGGAACGTCAGGCAGGGATAAAGCATCTGCAGGAGGGCGATGACCCGGTGGCGGAGCAGCCGGAGCAGCAGGCATGTCAGGGTGGCGCCGATGGAAGTCAGCGATGAGGTCCGGATCCAGGATGTGACGGGAAGGGACCCAGGACCTTTCCTCAGGGCCGTATCCCTCCCAATCAACAAGGTACTGGAGACCCCTCCCACGGCGTTGAGACCGGACCAGGAACTGTGTACGCTGGGGACCCGTCGACCAGGCGAGGAGAGGAGGAGGTGGCACCACAGGGGACAGCAGGCTTTCATGCACTGGCTTGAGCTTGGACATGTGGAAGGTGGGATGGATCCGCATGGTGCGGGGAAGTCAGAGATGGACTGCAGTCGGGCTGATGATCCGTTGAATGGGGAATGGACCGACAAACCTGGGTGCCAGCTTTCGGGAGTCGACTCGGAGAGGAAGATCTTGGGTCGAAAGCCAGACCCTCTGGCCCACCTGGTAGTCCGGAGCTGGGGATCGCCGACGGTTGGCAGCAGAGGCATACCACTGGACAGAGTGTTGGAGGGCGGCACGCGCTCATACCCAGGTTTGCCGGCAACAGCGGATGAAGGTCTGAACAGACAGGCAGGCAGACTCCCTCTCCAAGGTGGGAAACAAGGTGGGCTGGTAGCTGTAAGCGCACACTGGAATGGAGAGAGGCCTGTGGCAGAGCTGGGTAGAGTGTTGTGGGCGTACTCGATCCAGGGGAGCTGCTGTGACCAGGAGGATGGATCCTGTGAGGCCATGCACCAAAGGGCCGTCTCCAGGTTCTGATTGGCCCTCTTTGTCTGCCCGTTGGACTGGGGATGGTAGACAGACTGCCAGAGGCCCCCAGAAGGTGGCAGAACTCCCTCCAGAAAACTGAGGAGAATTGTGGTCTCTGGTCCAAGACCACATCAACAGGGATGCCATGGATGTGAAAGATGTGGAGGAGTACCAGCTGGGCTGTTTCCTTGGCGAAGGGTAACTTGGGGAGCGGGATGAAGTGGACCATTTTGCTGAAACGGTCAACAACAGTGAGGATGGTGGTATGGCCGAGAGAGGGGGGTAGACCAGTGACAAAGTCCAGGGCAATATGGGACCAAGGACGGTGCGGAATGGGAAGGGGCTGGAGGAGACCCGCCGGGGCCTGGTGGGAGCTCTTGTGTTGATTGCAGACTTGACAAGCTTTCACAAAGTCTCGAGTGTTCTCCTCCATAGAAGCCCACCAGAACCGCCGACGGATAATATCCAGAGTGCGTCTGGTGCCAGGGTGACAGGCGAAGCGGGAGGCATGGGACCATTGGAGGACCTCTGACCACAGGTTTTCAGGGATGTACAGACAGTCGGAGGGGCAGGAACTGGGGCCCGGCTGGGCCTCAAGCGGCTGACTTCACCCTCTCCTCGATGTCCCAGGTGAGGGAGCCGACAACACACGGGGACGGAAGAATTGATGCAGGACCATCGGCGGGTTCTTCCTCTCTCTGGAATTGTCGGGACAGAGCGTCGGGCTTGACTTTGCGGGAGCTTGGGCAGTAGGAGCGGGTGAAGCAGAACCGGGTGAAGAAGAGGGCCCAGCGGGCCTGACTGGAGTTGAGTCTCTTGGCAAAACGGATGTATTCTAGGTTTTTGTGGTCTGTCCACACCAGGAATGGTTTCTTGGCTCCCTCCAGCCAGTGACGCCACTCCTCCAAGGCCTCCTTCACCGCCAGCAGTTCGCGGTTCCCAATGTCGTAGTTTCTCTCGGCAGGGGACAGGCGACGAGAGAAGAAGGCACAGGGATGGAGCTTTTGGTCCAACGCAGCCCGTTGAGAGAGGACGGCCCCAATCCCTGTGTCCGAGGCGTCCACCTCCACCACGAACTGCCGGTCTGGGTCAGGAGTCTGGAGGATGGGGGCAGAGGTGAACCTGGCCTTCAGGTTCTAGAATGCCTCCCCGGCTGCAGAAGATCACCGTAACGGGACCTTGGAGCTGGTAAAGGCGGAGAGGGGAGCAGCCACAGAACTGTAGTTCCTGATGAACCGGCGGTAAAAGTTGGCGAAACCCAGGAACCACTGTAACTGTTTGCGGATCTCAGGGACAGGCCAGGAGGCAACAGCAGAAACCTTGGATGGATCCATTTCAAGGCTGCCCTCACCCACAATAAAACCAAGGAATGGCACTGAGGAGACATGAAACTCGCACTTCTCGGCTTTAACGAAGAGCGAGTTCTCTAGGAGCCTTTGAAGGACAGACTGGACGTGACCCACATGTTCGTCATGGGACCGGGAAAAAATCAGGATGTCATCTAGGTAAACAAACACAAACTTACTGAGCATGTCCCTCAAAACATCATTCACGAGAGCCTGGAAGACGGCTGGGGCGTTGGTAAGGCCAAAGGGCATTACCAGTTATTCATAATGTCCGATGGGAGTGTTAAAAGCCATCTTCCATTCATCTCCCTCTCGGACACGGACCAGGTGATAAGCGTTGCGGAGGTCCAGTTTTGTGAAAATGGTGGCCCCCTGGAGGGGTTCAAAGTCAGAGGACATTACTCAGCTAACCTCCTTTTGGGCCTTTATTAACTAAAATCACAGTGCACGTCTCATAATGTACTGTTTTCCTTTTAGACTGTTAATCTGTGTATTTGTGTTACCTGCTCTGTTTGTTTTGTTTCCTGTGGTAGTTGCTGTAATGGGTCACCACCTATGCTTAAATCTATCATGTTTCAATGATGTTCAGTTCGACCACATATTTTACAAGGATACACTTGTCACAGACATATACACGCACACACGCAAGAAAACACATATACAACAACTTGTTTGTGCAGGTTCTTCAGAAAGGCAGCTGCACACATCTAACACACACACACACACACACACACACACACACACACACACACACACCCTATCACCATCAGTGACCACGCAGCAGTCACTCTGACAGTCACTAAGAAAACAGTCACACCACCATCTAGACATTGGAAATTTAATACATCGTTGCTTAAGGACCAAGACTTTATTAAATTCTTTAAAAAAGAGTGGACAATATTCTCTGAAACAAATGACCTGCCTGACATCTCCCCCTGTGTTCTTTGGGAGGCGGCAAAAGCATGCAAGGTAAAATAATTTCTTAGTCCGCATACAAGAAAAAAAAAAGGAGAAAGCACTTGAAATAGAATTAGAACAGCAAATTAAAGCTTTGGAGACAGCTCATGCCACTTCCCAAGATAAACATTTGTTAAGTGAATTGAGAAAATTAAAACTGAAATTAAATGAATTACTTGACATAAAAACACAATTTCAGCTATAGAGATTACGCCTGGAGAACTTTGAACACAGCAACAAATCCAGTAGACTCTTGACAAACCAATCAAAACAGAATAAAGAAAAAGTAACAGTTTCCTCAGTAAAGAACTCTGCTGGGAAAACAACCCACATCCCAGAAGAAATAAATAATACATTTAGGGTTTTTTATAAAAACTTGTATTCATCACAAATGAATCCATCAAACTCTAGCATAGATGCATTTTTAAGTATGATCGAACTACCAAAATTAAATAATGAACAGATCATGGTTTTGGAGTCACCTATTTCAATGGAGGAACTTCATGAAGCTCTCCAGCATATGCCCAACAAGAAAGCCCCAGGACCCGATGGTTTTTCCGCAGAATTCTACAAAGAATTCTGGCCAATGCTCGCACCAATATTCAACAGAATGGTTGCTGAAATTAAGGAAACTTCCATACTCCCTCCTAATATGAACCGTGCAAACATTAGTCTCCTCCTTAAACCAGATAAAGACCCATTACTCCCATCTAGCTATCATCCAATATCACTTATAAATGCAGATCTAAAATTCATTCATCATCATCATTTGCAAGGCGCTGGCTAAAGGACTTGAAAAAATAACACCTCACATAATACACCCTGACCAAACTGGATTTATCAAGGGAAGACACTCTACAAATAACACACGCAGACTAATCAATTTGATAGACTACTGTAATATTCAGAATAAGGAAGCCATAATAGTCTCACTAGATGCTGAAAAAAGCTTTTGACCGGGTGAATTGGAAATTTCTCTTTGCTGCATTACAAAAATTTGGGTTCGGGGATAACTTTCTATTCTGGATCAAAACATTATACAGTTCACCCAGTGCTTGTGTCAGAACAAATGATCAGACTTCTCCAAGCTTCAATCTCCAAAGGGGCACCAGGCAGGGTTGCCCACACTCTCCATCCCTTTTTGCCATATTTATCAAACCACTCGCAGCTGCAATTCGGCAAAATAATAATATCAAAGGGATTCAAACAGCAAATGTGAACCATAAGATAAGCCTTTATGCTGATGATGTACTACTTTTCCTTCAAAATGCACAAGCTTCTCTCTCTGAGACAACAGCACTTATAGACAAATTCTCCTCTATTTCAGACAACTCTATTAATTGGAACAAATCAACAGTCCTACCTATAAACTCTGACTACAAGAGTAGGTCAGCCACCCCACTACAATCGGGAAACATTAGATACCTAGGTATCAACATCTCCGCCAGGCTGTCGGACCTGACACAGCTAAATCACATTCCCCTACTTAAAACAATAGAGGATGACCTCACTCGGTGGAGGAATCTGCCCATATCGCTTATGGGAAGAGTGGCAACAGTTAAAATGATGGTCCTGCCAAAAATAAATTATATTTTCTCAATGGTTCCATCCCAACCCCCCCTCACTTGGTTCGATTCATTAGACTCAAGCATTTCCAAATTTCTATGGAAAACTAAACCACCACGTGTAAGTTTAAAAACTCTTCAAAAGGCGAAGGACCATGGTGGTTTGGAGCTACCAGATTTTTATAATAACTACCTTACCAATAGACTGCAATATCTCTTAAAATGTATTACAAATAGTCCATTAGATCAAGCATGGTTAGATATTGAACAGACATTTTGAAGAAACCCAAATCCCTGACCTGCCATTTATCAGTCTCATTATCAAAAGACATAGCTGCTTTAGGAGCATTAATATTAGCACTTCCCTAACAGCCTGGTGGGAATTTCTTAAAATAAATAGGTCTTCACCCATGCCATGCAGACACACACCCATCTGGAACAATTCTGATATCCTGCGAAATAAAAAAACAATAAACTTCACAACCTGGTACGACAAAGGGATAAGACATCTGGAGCATATCCTCCAAGGCAGTAACATCATTCCATTTAATGAGCTGGTAGCACTACATGGTATTAACAAAAACAAATTTCTGGAATATCTTCAGCTTAAATCCATAATTCAGACAAGGTTTAACCTTAGCCAATTGGACTTAGAGCTACCACCAATAATAATAAAAATTTCTAAAGCTTTCACCTCCAAAATTACTTTCCAAAATTAATTTATTATTGTCTAAAACAGATCTAACAGTCTCCAATCTCCAAATGGGAGAAAGATTTATCCATCAACACAGACCCAAATTTTTGGATGCAAATTTGTTCAAATACCTTCAAAATGACCCAAAATGCCAACTTACAACTCATACAGTACAAGGTTCTTCACAGAACACACTACACAGGACAAAGGATGTTCAAAATGGGCCTTACATGTAGAAACATCTGTTAGAACTGCACGGGTGGCTCATTACACAGTTATATATATGTATGTTATATATCATATATATATCATATATATCATATGTTTGGCTTTGTACACCGGTCAAGAAATTTTGGCAAAAGATTTGTGAAGACCTATCGACACGTCTAGGACACCCCATACCTGCCTCCACCCTCGGTGTGGGGGGTGCTCTGGGGGGATGGGGGGGTTGGTGGCCCTTGGGCCCTGTCTGGGCTGCCTCGCTGGTGTGGGTGGGTCTGGGGCTTTGGGCCCTGGTGGCTTGGGGCCCGTGCTGTCCCCCGGTGGGGGGGTTGCGCGCATGCGGGGGGGGGGGGGCCGGGCGGTGCCTGCTGTGGTGTCTTGGAACAGGCGTTCCTCTGGGGGATGGGGGTGGGGGGGGGGGGTATGTTAGGTGCCCCTGTCCCTGGCCCTGCAGGGCTGGGTGGGGGGGCGCTGTGGCCTCCTGCTGTCTTCCCCACGGGGTATATGGTTTGGCCACGTGGTGTTGGATCTGTCGTGTTTTGGGGGGCTGTTGGGTGCTCTGGTGACTTGGGTCTTGGCCTGCTTGCCCCTGGGAGTTTGGGGGTGTTGTTGCGGCCCCCCCGTCAACTACAAACCACATCCAATGACAAACCCTCACACACACACACACACACACACACACACAACACACACACACACACAGCACACAACTGTTATACAATCACACACGTACAACAGTTACAAATGTTGATGTTACCATGTCAAGGTTATTTTGGGTAAGTATTTATGCAATCTGTTTGTTTGTTTATTTTTGTTTACTTTTTTTATTCATTTTTTTTTTTTCTTTTCTTTTCCTCTTTTTTACTTACTCATTTTCTTCCTGCTTCCACTGTTAATACTGTTGTAAATATTTGCAGCTATCATTATTGTAGTTAGCATTGTTGTCATCGTTTTCATTGTCGTTGTTGCTGTTGCTGTTGTTTTTGTTGTCTCTTGTGTCTTCCCCTCCCTTCTGTGTCCCCCAACCTCTCTCTTTTCTCTCTCCCTATCCACTCAAACGTTGTACTGTCCGGTAGCCTTGCCAATAAATCTCAGTGCAGACTGCAACAGGAAGAAGTATATCAGACTCCTCCTTTGCAGAGCAAATCTGTTATGGCACCTCAAAGCATCCAGACCTCTCATACTGCATGCCTAAGCTGCCGAACAGGACAGGTTAAAAAAAAAAAAAAAAAAAGAAGCTGAGCAGAAAGGATGGAAAGCTAGGGTTTTCCCAGTTGAAGTGGGATGCAGGGGATTTATAGCTCCTCCAAGTTTCTTGTGTTTTAGTTGAAGTCTGTAAATATTACAAGAGGGTGTTGATACACACAAATACGACAGCTTATATGGTGCAGCATGTAAGCCGGTATCATAGTGAGGAGCACCGGTAAGCGCCGCCTACGCATGTTCCTCCTTAACAACACAGTAAAAACCACACCGACAAGCGCATTTGCAACCCCGATCATCCAAATGAGTACAAGAGCCAAAGCGAGAGCCCAGCCTATCACTCAGGAGTGGGAAATGACCAACTTAGTTATTCATACTTGCCCTCTCTGCTTTCTTGTCTAGCATCAGCAAACATTTCCACACCAGCCAAATGAAAGGTTTTTATTTTTATTTTTTATTTTTTGAGCAGCAGGGGACATGACCATAGATGCATTCATTGCTTAGTTTGTGTTTTGCATTTATACCTTACCTCAGAAGTAAAAAGGGATTATTTAATTTGGTATAGAAAACAAGAGAAAATGCAGTAATTTATTTATCATTTATCAGTTATTTTGTTTGAAATAATAAATTGAATATTTTTCAGTCATATTTTTTCTGAAAAATCAGTTGTATAAAATTTTGAATTCAGTGAATCCTAACATCCCTAGTCAAGTAGTTATTTATTAGTGTTGTTAATGGTAATTAAGGGTTTATTCCATACAGTTGTTAATACCTTATTAACATGAACAATAACAAGTACACATTAATAAAAATGTATTAATGGAATAATAACCTTTAAATAACAGTTAACTAATGTGTCAAGTAATCACTTCCTAATGGTATTCATTTAAATAAGGGTGGTAATTCAAGCATTACCCAACAGTTCATAAAAAATAACAACCATAACAAGGACACATTAATAGACACTAAATGATGTAGTGATAACCATTAACTAATAGTTAACTGATGTGTCAAGTAATCGTTTACTGGTGGTATTCATGTTGATTAATGTGTTATTTTATACAGGAGTTAATAGTTTATTGACATTAACAATAACAAGGTCACATTTAATGGTATCACATAATGGAGTAATAACCATTACCTTGTTGTCATGTAATAGTTAATGTGTAAAGTAATCATTTACTAATGGTCTGAGTCATGACTGTGTCATGTCAAGTAAGGTGGCAATTCATACGTTATTTAATATTATATCAACAGCAATAATAACAATAAGGTAACATTAAACATTTATCCATTAAGTAACTCTTCATTAACACATACTGATGCTGATAAGTATCACTTAACTATAATGCACCACTTATTCATGCTTCATGTGACCCTTATTGTAAAGTTGAAAACGTTAATTTCTTAAGTAACACTTCATTAACACATAAAGATACTGAAAAACATCACTTATCTATAATTAACCATTTATTAATGCTGCTTGTGACCCTTTTTGTAAAGTTGGCAACATTCATCCCTTAAGTAACACTTCATAGAGTAGAATAGAAAGCTTTAAATGGTCATTGAACATGATACAATGAAATTTGCTACGCCTGATCAATGCGTTTGAAATAAAGAAACAAGACATGTGCAACGCATATATAGCACACATATCACACAAACAGTACCCCATTTCTTCCACATAATATACACATTCCCAAATAGCAAAACAGTATGACACTTCATTAACACATACTGATGCTAAATAAGAGTCACTTAACTGTGAGTAACCATTTATTACTGCTCTTCGTTACCCTTATTATAAAGTTGAAAACATTCAACGTTTTTTCATCTGATGTATTTTGCCATTTCATTTTGTGACAAGTGACCAGGGTCGGCTCTAGCCATTTTGGTGCCCTAGGCAAGGTCCTCATGCTGGGAGTTCCTGCAAAAGTTTCCAGAGTGCATCTCGATGGTTATAGAGTAAATTACTGCACAGGCAAAAACATGTACCTGCAGCAGACAGTGTAGAACAAACACTGTAGTGCATTAAATATTTCTCAGTTGTGATTATTCATTATTAAAATAAAAGAGGATGCACCAAAATTAAACAGTAACATATACCCAACAATATGAGTAATTATTTGTCCATATTGGTCATAAACATCCCTCAATTCTCAGCAGCTACACTGAACAAAAATATAAACGCAACAATTTTGTTTTTGCTCCCATTTTCCATGAGCTAAACTCAAAGATCTAAAACATTTTCTATATTCACAAAAGCATGTATGGGATGCTCTGGATCAGTGTATACGACAGTGTGTTCCAGTTCCTGCCAATATCCAGCAACTTCGCACAGCCATTGAAGAGGAGTGGACCAACATTCCACAGGCCACAATCAACAACCTAATCAACTCTATGTGAAGGAGCTGTGTTGCACTACATCAGGCAAATGGTGGTCACACCAGATACTGACTGGTTTTCTGACCCCCAGACCCCCTTCAATAAAGCAAAACTGCACATTTCAGAGTGGCCTTTTATTGTGGCCAGCCTAAGGCACACCTGTGCAATAATCATGCTGTCTAATCAGCATCTTGATATGCCACACCTCTGAGGTGGGATGGATTATCTTGGCAAAGGAGAAGTGCTCACTAACACAGATTTAGACAGATCTGTGAACAATATTTGAGAGAAATGTGTCTTTTGTGTATATAGAAAATGTTTTAGATCTTTGAGTTCAGCTCATAAAAAATGGGAGCAAAAACAAAAGTGTTGCGTTTATATTTTTGCCTATATCATGCCAAGAGCCGGCCCTGCAAGTGACCAATGCCACAGCTACAGCTGGGCTAGGCTAAACATTGCTATCCAACAAGCACAGCCTGTGCAGTGACAGACATAATCACCAACTGAATAAATTGTTTTGTTATAAAAAATAGGATACATAAATATCAGTAATAAACCAAAGCTAATAAGACTGTCTGGTCACTTCACAAAGATAGTTTTAGCCACTCAGCAATAAAACAATGCTAACCCACAGCCTTAGCATTGGAAACAAGCTAACGTTAACTCCACAGCAACGTCACAGTAACACAACATAGGCTACAGCCTACAGTGTTACAGTGCAGGCAATGTAAGCGTCTTAGTGAAGTGGCTTTATTTTTCAAAAATCAAATCAAATCAAATCAAAGGCATAACAAGAATTAGCAGTAAAGCAGATACGTGACTAATGAAAACTAATTGTAAAGCTATTTCTGTTTGGCAAAACAAAAAAACGCTAGCATGTGCTCTTTGCGCTGCAGGTGTTTGATAACAGAAACTGTGGTAAACACATGCAGATACTGCAGTAAATCAGTGTTAAAGTCCTGGTAAAGTGATAATTAAAATGTGTTCTGAGTTTGTCACATCACAGAAAGATGTGTTATTAAACACCTGTCCAAATTTGAATGAAAAACAATCGCCAAGTATATAAAGGGAGGTCTCAAAATATTACACAAGATTTTCTGATCTGAAATGCTGGGGGCGTGTCCACTGGAGGAGCAGAGGCCACACTCAATCGCGGGACTATGCTAATGATGCTTCTCGTTTTTATACTGCTACATTGTCAGGAGTGGGGTTATGCTAAGCATGGCTCCATTGCATCATCCAGCTATGGTTTGAGGCCCGCCCAAAGAATCTTGGAAAATGGAAAATGGGGAAAAAACAGTCAACCGTCTAACTCCACAATTCAGTACTATATAGTAAAAGGTCTTTGTAACATGTTTTCCACAATCAGTTTCCAACATTTATAATGTGTTTTGAAACAAATCTCTGTATTCACTTTACACGGACTTTAAGCATGATGAGTATCTCTAGGCTCATTTAGCTACTTGTTAGCAACAGCCTTTTTTAAGACCCATAAAAGCTAAAAAAATCACAAGTGGTGCATTTGTGTCTTAGAACAAAGGTCTCTTAAGCTTGTTAAACATAGACTTTATTTCAGGTATCTTACATTCACATTCAAAAAAACACAATTACTTAAATTGATGGAACACATATCAAGAGGGAGGTTTGGGGGCCCTCCTCCAGGAGATTTTTTTTTTTGTATTTCCACTACATGGTACCAACTCTACTCTACTCTACGCTACTTGCCTTTGGTACCAGGTACTTTTCGGGCGGTCGTTTTCCATTGGAAGATAGTACTGCCTCAGTGTAGATGGTTGTCATAGCGACGCCATGCGACACTGCCACAGTTTCAATGCCACACACACATACGCATGTGGTTCGAATTTTCCGGTGCACACCACTCAAGCCCCCAGGAAGTGTGCCACGCTCTGATGCAAAGTTTACATAGTGGGCGAAAGTGGAATTACACCGTCAAGTGATGCACACTGGGCCAGAAAGACTTTTCCCCATTTCCATTTTAAATCTCGGAGTCCCCGACATAACACAGGCTTCGTGCTGGCAGTAGTAATGGATTGTTTTGAATCACAATTCATCATTTTTACCATTTTACAACACATCCATAAGCTGTTGGGGCGGCTGTGGCTCAGAGGTAGAGTGGGTCGTCAAAAGGTCAGCGGTTTGATCCCCAGCTCCTCCAGGCAACATGTTGGCTGTAAAGCCTGTAATATGGATGTCTTACTGTGTCTGTATCAGAGACTGTATATACAGTCTACGGTCTGTATTCAAACAACCAGTTATCAGTACGCAGCATGGAGCACTAGTGACAGTTACTAAACAGTATTGAATATAATATTTATTTAAAGTTGAGCTGCTTAATAATAAGCACAGCAATGTTACAAGGCACCACCTTTTATTATATTTTTGCAGGTACAACACTTTTTGATTCTGTTAATTTCATTTCTCTGGTTGTGATAACAATATGATTCCCAGATAAGCTGTATGTATATTTGTGTGTGTATAGAGAGATCCATATACCATTATCTGATTATCACGTAAATATTAAAACTGACAGCATCGCTGTCATTATACCGTCGATGAGCAGCTTTTGCTTATAAGCTAAGCTACTATGAGAGGAATGCTCATGAACAAGCACTCTTTGCTTTGAGCACTCGGGTCATTTGTGTGAGCGAGCCAGTGAGTCGGAGTCAGTGCTCGGGCATACTCGGTCGCACTTGGCCACGTTTGGCTGTAATTAATCACTACTACGCATGCTCTATGGGCCAGTAGATCTGGGTATTTTACACTTTTCTAAACCCGATAAATTGCTTTCTCTGCTTAATGCACCATTGAGCAGCTCTCATAGTAATGAACGAGGCCCCCGCCCCCAAGGCTGTATCCAGATTTATAATAGATCAATGGCACTGACTACTAAAACATGTCACATTCATAAAGTGTGCGGCAGCATGTGGTCAATAACAGGGTTAATTTGAAAAAGATTTTACAAATAGAGCGGTGAAGTAATGAGTCCTAAAATGCTGAAGTCCGTTAGCCATTAGGCACTTCTGGTTTCCTCTACTTAAAATCTATGTTTTTTTTGAATGGGTTTTCGGTAAAATGCCTTAAATAAGGCCTGTGGTTAACACAGGCTAAAGCCAAAGAGACCTTTTGTCTGCAACATAAAATACGTCAGCTTAAACCAGATTTTTGAACTTTTAAGTGTTTACTCGTCTTAAAAAAGGCAGTTGCTAACAAGTGGCTAAATGGGACTACAGTGTTTGTCGTGGACGTTAGACATCATCACACCAGACACAGACCACTAGTCCGCCTTTAATGTTGTGGTTTTGGTTTTTGGGGTTTTTGGGTGGATTACCTTTTTGGGTGGAATTCCTGGGACTGTGTTCTTTGTGTGTGCAGTTGTGGTTTGTTTCCTTTTTCGATTGTGTTGCAGGGGCTGGGCGTGACTTCCGGGTGCTGGAGCTCACAGGGCACTTCCTCACCTGCACCTCATCAGTAATCAACCCTGGCATAAAGCTTGCTGCTCCACTCAACTCTGGTGCCAGATTGTTACCTGCTAACTGTGGTTAGATCTGCCGCCTCACTCTTTGTGATCTTTATCATAACTAGCGTTAGCTCATGTTTTTTTTGTGTGTTTTTCCAGTGCCTCTACCTGCAAGCTCCAGTGCCTCACGACCCAGCCTCCTGCCTCTGTGTGCCACCACCCGTTTTCCCCCCTTCACTCTGGACTGGACCATCTTCCCACCTCACCAACCTCACCAGCCTCACCAGCCCCACCAGCTCACTCCATCTGCTCGGCTTCTTGGATTCCCCTTCCCCACATCCCCCATTTCTTCCCCATCTACAAACATTAAAACCTTTTTTCATTCATCTCCACTGTCTGCGTGTTTGCTCCTGGGTCCTTCCACCTTTCTTGGTTCCCAGACCATAACAGAACAATCTGGCCAAAAATGGACCCAGCAAACCCAGCAATCAAGGATGCCCTCTCAAGTCAAGGAGACTTCCTCGGTTGCCATGACGACATGCTTTGCAGAGTAATGGATTCCCTTCAGAACCTTAACACCCACATCTCCCATATCACCACTCAACTCACCCAGTTAACCATCCCGTCCAAGGCCAGGTGGCTTCTGATTATTTATTATCCATTCGTCAGGGCACTAACTCGCCAGCTCAGTTCTCTACTGACTTCCATATTTTGGCCGCTGAGAGTGGGTGGGATGAGCTGGCTTTAATGGGGATATTTGTTAGAGGACTATCTGAACAACTAAGATGGCAAGCTGGCTTCTCGGTACGAACCAAAATCGTTTGAGGAGTTAGTTTCTCTCGTCATCCGACTCGATAACCGCCTCAGAGAGAGAGAGCTCGAGATAAGGTCAGTAAACCCTGTAGGTCTCCTTCCCCTTCCACAGCACCCATTCCCTCGGCCGTCGCCAGTGCCTCTCACCCTCCATCTCGGGCCCAGCGCCCCCTGCTGCACAGGAGGAGCCCGTGCAGCTAAGTCAAGCCCATCTCACCCCTGCAGAACGCCAACACCGTATGAACAATAACCTCTGCATCTACTGAGGTATAGCTGGTCACTACATTGCTTCCTGTCCCTCATCGCCAAAAGGGTGGGCTCACCGGTAGTTGAGAGTGCACTGGTGAGCCATATTTCTACCCCCTCCACCTCTCCCCCACGTATCTCCCTGCCCACCAGCATTCAACATCAGAACCACTCTATTACCCTCCAGGTTTTGATTGACTCTGTTCTGATGACAATTTTATTGATGAATCTTTTGTTGTTAAGACTGGCATCTCCCTTGAGCCCTTGGAACACCCCACGACAGTGACAGCTCTCAATGGCAAATTGTTGGCCACTGTCACTCATCACACCATCCTCATCTACCTCAACATCTCTGGCAATCATCACAAGGTCATCACCCTGTTTGTAATACCTTCCCCCCTCTCCCCCGTGGCTCTGGGATTGCCCTGGCTAGAGACACACAGCCCCCAAATAGATTGGATCACCTCAACCATCGTCAGCTAGAGTGTACAATGTCATTCCCTCTGCCTGCAATCAGCATCACCTGCCCTTAGTCCTCCAGCCCCTCCTCTGGATCCCCTGACCTCTCCTCCATACCACCTGAGTATCATGACTTGGCTTTGGTTTTCAGTAAAGATCTGACACTGTCCCTGCATGATTGTGCCATTGATCTACTACCAGGGGCACCTCTCCCCACCAGTTGCCTTTATAACCTTTCTTGTCCAGAGAAGGAATCTATGAAGAAGTACATCCAGGAGTTGTTGAGTGCCGGCCTCATCCGCCCCTCCTCTTCACAGTTGGGAGCTTGGTTTTTCTTCATCAAGAAGAAGAACGCCTCCCTCCGTCCCTGTATTGATTTGAGGGCTTAATGACATCATGGTAAAGAACAAATACCTCCAACTCCTCTCGAATTGACCTCTCCTTCGAGCCCCTGTGTTAGGTTTTCAGCAAGCTTGATCTACGGAATGCCTACCATCTCATTCGCATAAAGGAGGGGCACGAGTGGAAGACAGCTTTCAACACCCCCCTCTGCCATTTTGAGTATCTGGTCATGCCACTTATGCCCCTGCTGTGTTTCAAGCTCTTATGAATAACATTGTTAGAGATATGTTGAACCATTTTGTGTTTGTCTACTTAGACGACATCCTGATTTTTTCCCAGGACTTGGAGGAACATTGTCAACATGTGAGACTGGTGCTCCAGAGGTTGATGGAAACAAGCTCTACATCTAACCTGAGAAATGTGATTTCCATTCTCCTTCCATCAGCTTTCTTGGTTATATCATAGCCAAGAGACAGCTTCAGCCAGACCCCGCCAAAATCCAGGCTGTTACTGAGTGGGCCCACTCCAAGATCTTGGAAGGAATTACAACGCTTTCTAGGATTTGCCAATTTCTCCCGCCGCTTCATCTGAGACTACAGTAATGTAGCCGCCCCTCTCACCCGCCTCACTTCCTGCAGTACCCCTTTCATTTGGACAGATGAAGCAGATCTCCCATGCTTCCAGTTCGGGCGACCCGGATCCCATTGTCCCTGACTCCTGTGTTGTGGGTGCCGCCTCTTCGGAGATCAACACTGTGGTGAGACAAGCCCAACGTACTCATCCTGATCCAGGAGGTGGACCCCCTAATTGTTTGTATGTGCCAGAGATGGCCCGCTCTCAGGTCTTCCAGTGGGGTCACTCATCCACACTCTCCTGCCACCCGGGAGCCCACAGGACACTCCTCTTCCTACACCAGCAGTTCTGGTGGCCAAGCATGGCGGCGAATGTCAGAGAGTTTGGAGCAGCCTGCTTTGTTTGTGCCCATGGGAAGGCTTCTCACCAACCCTCTGCTGGCTTGCTGCGCCCCTTACCCATTCCCAGCCGCCATTGGTCGCATGCCGCTGTGGACTTCGTCACAGGCCTGCCTCCTTCAGATGGTAACACAGTTATTCTGACAATTGTTGATCGTTTTTCTAAATCTGTACTCTACGTTCCCTTGCAAAAGTTGCCATCAGCCCTTGAAACCGCTGATCTGCTGGTGGAACATGTCTTCAGGCTGCATGGGATTCCAGTAGACATTGTTTCTGATGGTGGTCCCCAGTTCACGTCCCAAGTATGGAAAGCTTTCTGCAAGGCGGTGGGTGCAGCAGCCAGCATCTCCTCAGGTTACCACCCCAAGACCAATGGCCAGACAGAGCGGGCCAACCAGGATCTGGAGGCAGCCCTGCTTGCGTTGCTGCACACCATCCCGTTTCCTGGAGCACCTTCCTGCCATGGATTGAATATGCCCACAACTCGCTCTCCTGCTCGGCCACAGGTATGTCTCCTTTTATGGCATATTTTTGGTATCAACCCCCTCTGTTTCCCGATCAGGAGGAGGCTGTGGCTGTTCTGGCTGTGGGGGGTCACCTCCGTCAGATCTGAGGGGTATGGAGAACGGTTTGAACAGCCCTAAACCGCACATTTTACTTTAAATTACGAGACAATTTCTTACTATACCGGACAGGTTTCAACACTAGTTTTATGACTCATTCCTGCATCACTCTATGCGTTCCACTCAGCTGTCACATCATTCCCAGCTTCAACCTCCAATTTATGAGTTAAATAGAACAGAACATTATACTGCCAGCTCCAGCTCCTTCACACATATGAAACAGAGGATTTTTTTTGCCACAACTTTAAGCTAGCAGGCAGCATTATCTCTTTAAAAAACAATTTTCAATTGGTAGGTTAGGACGGACATTAAAACATTAATAAACAACAAAAATATTGTTCGCCACTGACAACATTAACCTGAAGACTAAACTCACGGACTTGGAGGGACGGAGCAGGTGGTGTAACCTTTGGCTTTTGGGAGTACCCGAGGTAGTCAAAGGCACCCAGCCAACAACATTCTTTTCAGACCTTCTGTTTGAAGTAATGGGGAAAGATATGCTCCCATCCCTGCTGGAGCTCGACAGGGCTCATCGCTGCTCAGGCCCAAGCCAGGTCCGGGAGAGAAGCCCAGAGCTGTGATTATCCACTTCCACAAATTCCAGATTAAGGAGCTAATAATCTGGGTTGCCCGAAGGATGCGCGGCTAACTCAAGACCAAGGACAAGCCGGTCTACATATACGAAGACTATTGTCCTTGAGTGATAGAGCAGCGCGCTGAGTACAAGGAGATTATGCACCAGCTGTTTACCCACAATCTCAAGCCTTCACTGCTCTACCTGGCGCGGCTGTTCATCGTGACAGAAGATGGACGCAGACAGCGTCTCTCCAAAGTGCAAGAGGCCCGACAGTTTTCATCAATACATCAGAGCCGGAACACCCAATCTGCTGCAAACTGACCCAGTAAATCCATCTGTGGACCGTTCAGGTTGTGTTTACTGCCATCAAGTAGCTAACACTATCTAAGCTAATGCCCGCTAACGTTATTTCATTGGACAAATGTTTTGATATTTCCCTGTTGTTAAAAGTCTGCGTGAACTGCGCTTAAAACCCTGCAGAATAACACAGGTCAGTGCCTTACTGGTCTCAACTAGCCTGATTTATGAGGGTGGTAACGTTACGTTAAAATAGCGGAACATTTTTATGATGGGCTGTCAGGGGGGTCAATGGGCTCTACCTATATTTTTTTAACATACTGGTAATAGTATGTGCTGATATGCTGTCTGTTTCATTTAATTAATAACGTTGTTCTGGCAGCTTTGTTCTTTGTTTGTGGCTGTCCACTGTTTTGGAATTAGTGTGAGGGTGTGGGTGTTTGTTTACCTTTTTAAGTCATTTTGAAACTGTCCATTTTCAATTTCCAGGTTAAGCAAGCTGCCACCCACTCCCTTGTATTAAACTGTCAGTTGCGAGCACTGTTTTTAAAGGGAGTCAGAGGCCTTTACCGTGTCAAGAGGTTGAGTTCTTTAAATGTTCACTATTAATCTGCTGCTGTGTGTTGGGGAGATTGACTCTGGAAGGATTCCAGGAGAGTTCCCACAGCGAGGCACCTAAGTGCATTGCTCACATGTTTTTTTTTTGGTTTTTTTTGTGTGTGTGTGTGTGTGTGTTTTCTTTTCCTTGTTTCTTCCTCTGTGTTCCGTCAAGTTGTTTTTGTACTACTGGTTCCTTTCTCTCTGGATTTTCTTTTTCTTTTTTTTCCCCACCGCTCAGATCTTAGCTCATATAATGTCAATTTTACAGATATCAAATATATTATAGGAGCATGCCACATGTAAATAACAACATCAGATTAATTCTTGGAATGTCAAGGGGGTGAATCAGGCCACCAAAATAAATAAAATTATGTCCCACCTTCAGGACCTGAGAGGAGACATAGTCTTTCTGCCGGAGACACATCTCTGCAATGGAGAGATCCTGCACATCAAGAGGGGTTGGTTTAACCATCAATATCACTCTGAATTCAGTGCAAAAGCTAGAGGAGCAGCAATATTAATTTGCAACAACATAAAATTTGAACCAGAAAATACTATTACTAACCCCAATGGACGATTTGTCATTGTGTCAGGCAGGCTTTGCAACACCCAGATAGTCTTATCAAGTATCTATTCACCTAACTGGGATGATGAGCGTTTCATCTCAAGGCTATTTACTACTTTACCCAACGCTGAGACTTAGCAAATTATCATTGGTGGCGACAAAATGTTCATCTCAACAGATCCTCAACCAAACCTTATTCCCTAACCAAATCAGCCAAGCTGTTAAATACCTTTGCAGCAGAGCTGGGCCTGTCTGATCCTTGGAGGCATACATTTCCAGACAACTTACTCTCGTTTAGACTTTTTTCTCTTGGATAACAGGTTACTTAACAACATATATTCATGCGAATATCACAATATAATAATTTCTAATCATGCCCCCACTTTGTTAGACTACATTTTTTTCAATCATAGCCTCATTCCCAAACAATGGAGATATTAAGTCACATTTGCTAGCAGATGACTCATTCACAAATTCGTTATAGCAGACCATTTCCTCATTTTTTTAAATTAATGATACACCTGTCAAATTTGTCAGGAAGGACCCTATGGGAAACTTTTAAGGCATACTTAAGAGGCCATATAATATCACACACAGCCCACCTAAGAAAGAGGGGTAAGTCTTGGCAGATAGAACTGTTAGAGAAGCTCAAGGAAATCAATGATAGTCATGCTAATTGCCCAAACCCATCACTTTACAAAACACGTTTACAGTTATAAACAGAGTTCAACCTTCTCACAACGAATATGGCAGAGTTACACCTCCTCAAGTCAGAACAACAGGTTTTTGAATCAGGAGACAAGGCAGGCAAGCTTCTAGCTAAGCAAGCCAGAGGTGTAGCTGAGTCCAGGCTCATTCCTCATATTAAATCCTAGCAGGAGACTTTCATACAGATCTGAAATTCATCATCCAAACATTTGCTAAATTCTACTCTGACTTGTACATTTCTGATTGCTCTCAAACCGACATAAACAATACCATGAATAAAATGGTGTTCTCCACAATTGACAGTGACATGATGAAGAAGCTCTGTAGGCCATTATTAACTAATGAGATTGAAGGGGAAATTAAAACCTTGCACATTGGCAAATCTCCGGGCCCAGATGGCTACACCATAGAATTTTACAAGTTTGCTCCCCTCCTTCCTCCTGCTATATGTATGATGAAGCGGTGTCTAGGGGCTATCTCCCTCCAACACTGACTAATGCTAAAATCATTCTTCTTTTGAAAAAAGGAAAGGACCCCTTGCTGTGCAGCAGCTACTGGCTGATTTCCTTGCTTAATGTGGACTATAAGATCCTGTTGAAAATTCTGACCCTCTGTCTCCAACATGTTACACCACACATCATTTACTCAAACAAGACAGGGTTCATGTTGGGAAGGTATTCTTTCCACAACTCTTAAACAAAGACTCTTAAACATACTTAACATTCCTAGCTCCAGCCTCCCTGAGGTGGTAGTGTTGTTGGATGCTGAAAAGGTCTTTAACAGGCTGGAATAGAATTATCTTTTTGATGTTATGGAAAGATTTGGTTTAGTTCTGGTTTTATTTCATTGGTTAAATTGTTATACTTCTCCCCGGTAGCATCAGTGCAAACAAAAGATATGATCTCATCCCCCTTTCAGCTGTGCCGGGGCACAAGGCAGGGGTGCTCGCTATTTCCATTATTATTTGCAGTTGCCATTGAGCCGTTAGCCATTTGGCTGCATTCGGAGGAACAATTTGAGGGTCTCACTTATCTGGGAACAGTACGCAAATGATCACTTTATGCCGACGATCTCTTTTTGTGTGTTTCAAAGCCTTCTACATAATTTTGTGTGGTACTAAATATTTTAAAACAATTTGGCTAGATATCAGGTTATAAACTCAATTTTGGAAAGAGCAAACTGTTTGCAGCCAATAAACAAACAGAGGAACTGCCTCGAGAAATAGCCTCCTTCAAGTGGGTGGACCAAAGTTATAAATATTTGGGAATTTTTATCACTAGATCCCTAGCTGATATCTTTAACAGCAATGTTCCCCTTTGCTTAAAAAAGGTGAGGAGGACTTTAACAGATGGACTACTTTACTGTTGTCCCTGGCAGGCTGTGTAGGTTTGGTAAAAATGGTGGTTTTACCAAAATTTCTGTATCTCTCATCCCTGTTCTAATAACAAAAAGCTTTTTTTCTAAATTTGAAAAATTGCTATCTTATTTTCTCTGGGCCAGTAAACCAGTGCATATGCAGTTTCCAAAAGCCTCAGGTGGCCTTGCCTTTCCAAATTTCTTGCAGTATTACTTGGCAGCTAACATTCAAAAGCTTCTGTATTGGATGGATGAATCATCTGCTGACCATCCTGTTTGGCCAAAATAAAGGCATCTTCCACTCAGATCTCATTACGGTCATTACTATGCTCCCTGCTTCCACTGTCTGTCTCTACCATCAGCATCAGCCCTGTGGTTTCTCAGTCTTTCAAAATAGGGAGGCAATCCAGAAAACATTCTAGCTTGCACAGATCCTCCATGCTTGCCCCAATAATTAACAATCACAATATTAAGCCGTCTAACATTGTGTCTGCTTTTCAATTCTGGGTTGATAGGGGCATAACTACATTGAAAGACTTGTATGACAAGGGACTTTTCATGTCCTTCGCAGACTTGTCAACTAAATTTCAGCTACCAACATGTCATCCCTTTCGGGTTTTTTTTTTTTTTTTTTCAAATTCATTGCATTTCATTCAGAAACAGTACCCCGACTTTTCAAATTACCCTGCAAAAACATTGACAATCTTCTCACTGTAGACCCCACACAGAAAAGGAATATTTCTGTGACTCCATGGATTCTGTCAGCTCTGTTTTCCCTCGTCAAACCAGAGAGGCATGGGAACAGGATCTGGGGATCAACATATATGATGACCAATGGGACAACATCCTTAACCTAGTTCATAAGTGTAAAATCATACACAGAATTCATTACACCAACCATAGACTGTGTAAAATATTTCCTCACACAGACGATACCTGCAATAGATGTGGTCAGTCCCCGGCTAACCTTGTCCATATGTTCTGGTCATGCCCAAAACTAGTAACCTTCTGGTCTGGAATATTCAATACATTGCAGATAGCTTACAGTGTAGGAATAGATCCTAATCCCCTTTCTGCAATTTTTGGTATCCCTCCCGACAATGACCTCACAGTTGAGCCATGCCATGCCTTGGCCTTTGCCACCCTTCTTGCCAGGCACTTAATCCTTCTAAATTGGAAACTCGCTTTGCCCCTATCCCATAATTGGTGTATCAAAGAGGTTCTGTAAAATGTCAAACTAGAAAAGCTGAGGTTCCCTCTTTTAGGTTCCTTAAAAAAATTGACAAAACATGGAGACTGCTCTTATAGACACTCTTGACACTATGCCTGAAGAATGATGTAACGGGTGGTTGTAGGACCCAGATGCAGTACACCAGAACGCTCGTTCGGTTGGTAATAACTTTTATTTAACCCAACACAATTAAAGCTCAGCTTACAGGCAGAGAGTTTGTTCTTCGAGCGGACAGCCCTAGCAATGTCTCTGGGTTTCCCACGAAGCGAAGAAACGAAGCTTGTACCCACTGTGGCAGGCGAGGAGGAAACCCCGTAGCTCCACGAGCCGACAACACGTGCTCGAACGCCGACGGGGATCGAGCAGAGGAATGGTCGGGAGCAGGCAGGGGTTTGGTTACCAGGAAGTCCGTCCGCGGAGGTAACAGCACTGACAGGGAACAGGCAGAAGAAACGTTGAAGCCGAGCGGAGGAGTCTTTACCAGGAGAGCCGTCAGATTTCCGGAACGCTGAAACAGAACACGTGGTCAAGGACAGAAGGCAGGTAGGTTCACAGGGAGTCAGGCAAGGAGAGCAGGTCAGGAACAGGCAGAGTCAGCAACGGGAGATCTGGTAGGAAATCGCTGGAAAGACGTGCATAATGCAGAGGAACAATCTGGCAGAGTGAGCGGGCTGGAGTGTCTTATATACTGAGTAGATTGGTGATAGGCTGCAGCTGAGAGAGAGCAGGCTGCAGCTGTGGGCGTGGCTAGCAGGTAGAGCAGAGCAGAGGGAGGGTGAGTGGAAAACTACTGGCAGCAGGTGAAGGGGGAGAAACAGCAGATCCATGACAAATGAGATATTATGAATTTCTCTTTTTTCTCCTTCTTTCGCCCTGACGCAAGTCCTGTTCTTTGTTTTAACCTGTCTTGTATGTTACCCAAGGCAGTTGTAGGAGGTGGGATGGATGGGGAGGTGGGTGTGAGTTTCAACAAAAATAAGGGAAAAAAGTGAGCATTGTACATCCTTTTTTTTTCCTGGCAATGACAATTGTATATTGTTAATGCTCAATTAAAATGTAAAAAAATTAAAATTAAAAATTAACAAAGATACTGAAAAAAAGATAAATTAGGGAAAATGCAATTACAACAACCTCTGTCACAGGGGAATTGTATAAAAGGGGAGAGCGGTGGGGCAAAAGGCATTTATAAGTGAGACCACAGAAGAGATGAAGCAGGGGCTCTGAACTTGGAAGTTTCTCCAGTTAAAAATGAACTGTAACAGACAGATTCATATGTGATAACAACAAAAAATAAAGGGACGACCCCATTAGCCTACATGCTCCTTACTAGACTTTTTTGGTTGAATTTTATCTTTGTCAGTTACCAAATAATAATGACACACTGGCACTGACCAATTTTTAGTGATGTTCCTCAGATAATAGTCTACCCACAGAAGCAGACACCCATCAGTTTTTGTGCTTTACTGAAGTTTCTTTTATATCAAAAGAGTAAAAACAGAGCCCCTTTGAAATCATCACGTCAGACCATGTCAGTAGGAGCTGTGAAAGCTGATATCATTCCAAATTTAACAGTGGAGAGCAAGTCAAGATGGGAAGTGAAATCTGCCTGAGCATTAGCATGATCTATGCTTCAACTGGTGAAAGGACACCATACATTTTCACAGAATGAATAGATTTGTTGAGGCTATTAATGATCATCTACTCTAGACCATTTTCTCTATTATCTGAACCATACTGTGGCATCAATAATTCAGCCGATTCTTATCTTATAAATCATTGTTCCTATCCTCCTATTTACTCTATCATGCCAATTAGGCTCAATGCTTGGATTCTAGTTCGATAGATCCAGATTAACTAATTTCACCAGTGTCTCTACAGCATATGAGAATGATTAATGGATACATTGTATTCCATTATATTTGAAAATGTCTTTTGTTAGATTGAACATAGGAGAAACCGTATTCACTGCAGTTAGTAGCCTGCAAATGCTAGAACTTAAAACTTTTTCCAACTTTGACATTATAAAGAGTTAACTTCCCTTTGCAAGTAATACACCTGCAATGCTCTAAAACACAATGCTAATAGGCCAATATACAAGATAAAATACTCAATTTGAGCATGTTGCTTTCAGATTTATATATATTATATATATTTATACATAATACAGACTCTGTCCTCTCCTTTGAGGATCCCTCCTGCAGGGTCTCCCAAGGCATCCAACTGGATAGGTCACCAGCACAGACACTTATTGGTCTATGCATTAAGGCAGACTCGGACAGAAGTCTAGGTTAAGGTTTCCACCTCCAGAGTAACTCTGCGACTCAGACCTCATTTGCAATCAGACAAGCCTATTGTAACAGCAAATAAAACAATATTGATTTTGCAAGTGGCAATGGGGCTGTGCATCTTATTGATCAGGATCAAGCACTTATCACTCTCCAGACCCAGAGTGTGCCAATGTTAAATGCAGGTCTCAGGTCTTAATTACGACAGTGGCCTACATGGTTCCTCGCCTAATGATGCAACACTGCTGCATCTGTCCCTCCCCATCAACCAGGCAAAAGTTGAGTCTCTCACACAGAATAACATTTTACTATTCACAAATTTTATCAACAGCACTTACCTTATAGATCAAAGAAGGTAAGTTCTGTTGTAATGTCATCTTTTATGTCTGTCCTTAGCAGGGTCGAACTGTGAACAAAATTTGGCTCTGGACCTTTCCATTTTTAGTTCCTTTATACATACAGTTTGTACTTACAGTTCAATTGCTCTGCATTTTCTGCCTTGATTTAAGTTATTTCCTTCTTGGCCCATAACGTTACACTGAGGGACCGATCCACTTGAAGAGGTAGGGGTTGGTTACAATCGCTAGTACCACTGCACCTGCCTTACAACATCAGTAGACTATTGACAGCTTTTGGACCAAGTAACCTCTAAGATGAGTTGTCCTAGCATCAAGTGGGCCACAGCCAGCTGGTTTAACTCATCGTGTGGCCCACAAGGTGGGCAAGCCCATCACGCAATTGCCAACTGATCAGAAAACTAACTGGCTACTATTTTGACTCATTTTTTTCCTACCAAAACAACTCATAGTTCCAACACCTCAAATATGAGGATTTTTTTTCTTTTAATTATTTTTCTATGGAATTAGGGGTTTATTATTTCAGGTATACTTACTTCAGTGGTTATAATAATCAGGTGAAACTGTTGGATTAATCATCTGATTGATTCCTGCCCTACACATATACACTTTATAACCACCAAAACTAGAATAGACTAAAAGGAATTGTTGCTAAGACCTCACAATTTAAAACACCCCTGAATATAGGTAGCACACAAGCAAGTTTGTGTGTTTGAACTCTGCTTGTACATTCCATTGAGTTGCCCAGGCATGCTACTTATTTGTGCATGAGACTGTTGCGGAAGTCATTTTAAAAAAAGTCAAGTCAAGTCAAGTCAGTTTTATTTATAAAGCCCATTATCACAAAACACGGTTTGCCTCAGAGACTTTACAGCGCACGACATCCCTCTGCCCTTAGACCCTCCCAAGTGTTTTTAATATTACAGTTTTAGCAAAAAGGCATTTGTTTGGGAAGTAATGAACATCCAACTGTTTAAATGAGACATGGATTTCACAAAAAACATGATAAGCACAAAAAACTCCAAGTCGAAAAGATTTTGATATGCACAGGAAAAGTTCCCATGAGAGACAGCCGATATACCACGTGTGAGGTGGAAAGACAATTTGGCACCGAACAGGAGAGACACCACGGTACAAATGCTGCAGAGGGTTGATTGCTGATGAGGAGCAGGTGAGGAAGTGTGCCGTGAACTCCCGGAAGCCACGCCCAGCCCTTGAAACACAGCAGAAAAGGAGGAGACACACCAAGCACACAGACACACAGTCACAAGCACTCAGAAACAGAACACAAACCACCACAGTTTTGACATCATGGTAGTGGCACCTAGGAATCTCAACAGCAGACACAGAGTGTAATATGTAGACGTTGAAGGCCACTGCAAAGTGACAACATGTGACAATTGGGATAAGAACGTTTTGGTAATTGACAAATGGTCATTTTGTGGGTGAAGAATTTCTTTAAATCTGACATAGCCTATTCTTCATTGGTAAAAACTTGAATATTCAACATTTTTCTTGGAATGTAATTTGAAATAAGTTTTTTGGTAGCCTACTGTTTATGCTTTCATTTTAGGAGAATAAACCATTTCCTATAACAGTTAGCAACTGTAATTTTTAATTTATTTACTTTGAAATTAGTAAGTTTTGAGTCAAAATACAGCATGTGTGTTCATGGTAATGAGGGAATAGGCCACCCAGTGCAACGGTGTGGCTCACTGATGTGTGTTTAATAGTTTTTGGACAACAATGGAGCTCTATGGCCTAAAGAAAATACAGATACATCAGGCTTTGGCAGACAGTACTTTATTGGTAAGATCAAGTCATTGTTTGTTTTTCTTTCTTCTTTCTTCCTTTCTTTCTTTTCTTTAGATTTAGATTTTTTGATACCAACAATAATAAAAAATAATACCTGACATATTATTGAAAATGTAAAATGAAAATGACAATGTGAGGTCGACAATGTCAGACAGGCCTATCAAACAGATTGCTGACTCTTTTTCATTTAGAGCGTATTACCTCTATAAAGGGCTGAACAATGCTGCTGTGTCAACTCCACAGTAAGTGTTCATGCATTTACAATATTAATCAAGTTGTTTGCATGCCATTGTTATCAACTTGTTGTGTAAGATCCACTCACAGAAAACCCATCTCGAAGTTCCTCTCCACATTTAAGTCTGCTGTGGCTGAAGCCTTGGCAGATACTTAGTACAAGGTGACCTTGTACAGTAACCTCTGCCAGCAGTGTGTGAATGGGTGAATGTGACATGTAGTGTGAAAGTGCTTTGAGCGGTCAAAAAGACTAAAAAGACGCTCTACAAGAGCAGTCCATTTACCATTCACCATGTCAACAAACTAAGAGTATGAAACGAACAAATATACTGCATGCACAGCCAACAGTAATGTGCAGTGAGTTAGACAAATTTCTATAAAGGTTGTGTATTAGACATCTAACATGGTCCTAATGATGTATTCACTGCAACAGCAATAGGTTTTCACAAGTACAACTCCATTTTTTAAAAATTTCTCCCTATGTTTGGACAGAAATAGATTTGGCCTCTATCTGAAAGGTTTTATAAAACAGTACTCCCTGAATGTACTAGGCTTATTGGTGATAGATTAGTGGGTTAAGGGGGAGCATTGCCACTCAAGGTTTTGCTGTCAATCTTTGAATCTTGGTACTAGGTCAATTAATGGTTATCATGCTCTCTCTCTCTCTTCAGTGATCTTCTCAGATCAGTGGTGGAGAGAGAAAATCAATGGAGTAAAGTAATCACTTGGCGGAAGATACAGCGAAGGCCCAAGGCTCGTCTAGGTACCTGAGTTCCATTTCATGCATCAGCAGCTGCAACACAAACACAAAGCCCAGGCCTGTACTACCATCTTAAACAACACAAGCAGCCTGATGCTCCGCATGCCTTGTGACCTATTCCTCCCCAGAGGAAACTCCCAGATTGCACTGCAGCACACTGTCTACCCAACAGCCAACTATTGATCTGTACTCCTACACACTCAGGCTTTGACAGCAGTGATCATACCACATTTCCAAAATGGCTATTTGCAAAAATATGCAGCCCTGCTTCTGACATCATCAGCTAATGTATATAGGGACGATGTCATGTTGTGCTCATACACCAGCTGTTCGAAACGCAATAGTTTTGGACTTCAGCATCTTCAAAATGGTGCAGTGACCCATATAATAAATTAAATAAAATTACTTTATTTGAACCGTGTCATTTACAACCAAGTCGAAGTGTCTCTGACATGGTAATTTTGCTGCAGAGCCACTTAAAATTTGATCCCTTTTGTTGAGTATATCTTACAAAAAAATTATACAAATTATTCAACCTCGGACCTTGCTCTCTCTGGCTAACATGTGAAACAGCCTTCACCGTATGCCTGCTACTACCTTTGGCTGGCTTGAGAGGACAAATGGTGGAGGGTCACAGTGGGTGGCAGGGGGAAGCAGCAATGGGTGGGTATGTGTTTAACACTTCTGAAATGCAAATTATTGTATAACAAAGAATCTAAGGGAGAGGTCAGCAGTTTTTCAGAAGGGTTAGGCAAAGGAGGGATGTCCACCACATAACAACATAACCAGACAGATTTCAGCATGTCCCCAGGTCTCAGCAACCATATTGTTTGTGTATGGGGTCAATATGGGCCAGGCATTTCTGTTGGGGTTGGGGTTATCCATTTTAAGCTGTTCTTATTCAGTAGCTTAGTAGCTTTATAAGAGTCAGCCTTTAGTTTACTTATTAGACATGGGATAATACTAGATAACACTTTATATTAAAGTACACATATTCACTATTAACTAGTTGCTTATTAACATGGATATTAGTAGTATTTTGACTGTGTATAGATTATTAGATTATTATAAAGCACTTATTAATGCCTTACACTGCATGACCATTTTTCGCAACTTAGAGTTGTCCCTTAATAACCACCCAATTACTGTTTATTCATAGTAAGTAAGGAAGTTGTTGTACATGAATTATAATCTTAATTAAAGCTACAAGCAGTGAGGAACGGGCCCTCGCACCCCCATGCAAGTCAAGGCTACAGGCGGGATTCTGAGTGACGCAATCTATTTCATAGAAAGTCAGAAAAAGTACGCAGAATGTTTGGACCCTTGAATGAGATATTTCACATGGTGAATTACTTCCTTTGGACACACAAAATTTACTTCATCTTGGTCTACATCATTTGGAGACCAAAACATGTATATTTTATGAAAAATCAAAGAATAGTTGTGGTATGAGGTGTCCTTCCTGTTGACAGTAGGTGGCTCAGTGAGTATCATATTAAAGGACATGTTGATGTGTTAAGGGCTGCAGCCTGACCAAAACTGTGAAATCTGGGGCCAATTGCTCAATGTAAATTGAAGTTACAACAACTTCCTTTTTGGCGGCCACCATTGGGTCTCCACGGTAACAGCATTCATGGAAAACCTATACTTCAGAGGGAGGCATCATTAAGGTCTTAAAGGTTTTGTCACCAGATTTGAAGTCAATCGTATGCAATCTGTAGGAGCAGTCCATCAAAAGAAGAAAGCATGTCATTTCCATGACATTTCATGTTGCCAGTAGGGAGCACTAAAAGTAATGGTAACAATTGTCATGTAGATGTGTTCAGGGCAAGACTGTCACTAAACATATGAAGTTTGGTGAAGATTGGACCATGTCCCTCAGAGTTCTAAACTACTTCCTGGTTACTGGTGAGACATGGAAATGATTGGCCCAGTAACAACCACACGATGTGACGAAAACTCATAGATGTAATAACTTTTGATGTCCCAGGCCTTCCGAGAGGATTTCTAAATTTTGAAGTCAATTGGATGAAATCTGTAGGAGAAGATCAAAAAATTGCAAGCCCTGAAAATGGCCAAAAGTTTGCCAAATTGCACATTCAATTCAAAATGGCCGACTTCCTTTTGGGTTTAGGGTATAGGTCCAAGAGGCTTTTTGTAGGTCTCGGGCTGTTACACATGCCTCCAACTGCCACCAACTTTTGCAGCTCTAGGTGAAATGTACTGCAGGGGCTGCTTCGTTGAAATCTGTAGGGGGTGCTACAGAGCCATTTTGGCACATCAGTGCAAAAAAAAAAAAATCATATCAAATATCACTCAATTTTATTTATAGAGTCCATTATCACAAAACATGGTTTGCCTCAGAGGGCTTTACAGTGTACAACATCCCTCTGCCCTTTGACCCTCACATCACCCAAGGAAAAACTCCTGAAAAAGAACCCCTGTAACAGGAAAAAAAAGAAGGAGGAAACCTCAGGAAGAGCAGTAGAGGATGATAAGGGATCCCTCTTACAGGACGGACGTGCAATAGATGTTGTAAATAACAAATACAATACAATCATGGCAAAAAGGAAAGAGAAAGAGAGAGAGGGGAGAGAGGGGGAAAGAGGGGGAGTGAGGCACAGCAATAATAGAAACAGATGCATGTCATATTACAATAACGATAGGTGTGAAATTATTAATTGCACTCTATCATGATGTTGAGGGTGATGATAAGAGTCTCATGCATATATTGATAGGGAGGTGTCCAAAGGCAAGATCACAGCATCGGCGCAACCAGGACAATCAGTATCAGTGCAGCCACAGCACAAGCACAACCAAAGGCAGGGTCACAGCATCAGCACAGCTATCACCACGGTCAGGTACAGCAAAGGTTACAGCCAGGATCTGGGAAAACTATGAAACAAGGGAGCAGGGATGCTCCCTAGAGGCAACAGGATTAGTGTAGTGCAGTTCAACAGACCCAGGCTCCGTAATCGCGAGCCCCAGGTAGTGACAGTACCACATGGCTATCACAGATGTAAGGCTAAACTAAACTACTGAGGCTAAGCTAAGCTTGCAAACGGCAATGCATTAAACAGAAATGCATGATTTTCCAATTGAGAGAAGGAAAAGGAGCTCAGCGTATTGTAATGGACTGCCTTGGCATGGTCTTTACATTTTCCCTCTGAGGAACTCCAGAGCTCAACTTTCCCTATGCAAGTGGGGGACACGTCAAGAGACACTGTTTTACGAACCCTAAGCATTCAACAGAGGGTTGTTAATTAACTTTACTGAGATGCCACAATTAACATCTGCAAACACGTTCTGCTTTTAAGCCACTAAAAGTGTCAGCCTTGGACGCTTTCCTGCTCAACATGCCATGAGAGATAGGCATTCCTGTGGCCCCATCTAGTATACAACAGGATGCAAGACACCTAAATGACCTCCTGGGGTCACTTAGGCATGCGAAGTAACAGTCATTCATTACCTCCACTCTCAGTACCTCATTTTCCCCCCTGCTGAGATGACAAAGGCAGGACATGTAAATTCATTATGCATTCTTGTGTTGAGACTAACATCTGACAGAATCACTTGGACCAAGGTTATGAGTTAAGTTTAACTTAATTCCCTAATCTTTCTCTTTGTAAGGGAGAGTTTGTCTCTGTGCTTTGATGAAGAAGTAGGACCAACTCCCATTCTTTTATCATTTAATTTGAATAAGTTAGGTAAAAGCATGTTTTATTCCCTTTTTGTGATGGAGCCATACTGCCATCTAGTGGCTTTAGTTATCAGTAATCTCATAACCAACTTTATAGTTATATCTTATTTTGCATTCATTATATAATGTTAGAAGGTAATCCTATATGATCTTCAGAGTCACGTGTTACGTTATAAATTGCCTTTAGGTCTCTTAAGATGTACTTGAAATTACTGTGATGAGACTATAGTGGTGATGAGACGTGAATTTACACATAACGGGTTAGATCGCGTAATTCGTCATAAAGTACAGAGAAATAAATGTCTCCTACATTACATTAGGTCTTTTAGAAATGAGCTTCCTCTATTTACTCATCATTTTATTAGCCTAAATAAAATATTTCATTTATCGCCAAGTCATTGTCTGTTGATATTATTTCATGAGAGAAACAAGATCAATGTCTACAGGATAAATGGTACAGATTGTGAGATTGATTAAAGTGATGACATGTTTTGAAACTGTCATAATTTAAAATTTAATTCTCTCCTAAATGGAGAGTGTTGCACCTTTTTACTAGCAAGTGCAAAGTCCAAATTCTAACGTAGTTATTAATAACCGCTACAGTATCATAGTAAGTCCCCCGGCAGGTTAAACCTATGTCAGCCTAACTATGGGTTGGTCCAGGCAACCTGAGCCAGCCCTAATTATAAGCTTTATCAAAGAGGAAGGTCTTAAGTCTACCCTTAAAAGTTTAAACGGTGTCTGCCTCCCTGACCGAAACTGGAAGACGGTTCTATAGGAGAGGAGCATGGTAGCTGAAGGCTCTGGTTCCTATCCTACTTTTGGAAACTTTGGGAACCACAAGTAACCCTGCATTTTCAGAGCACAGTGATCTTGAGAAATGGTAAGGAACTATGAGCTGCGACAGATAGGATGGAGCCTGACCATTTAGAGCTTTGTAAGTAAGGAGGAGGATTTTAAATTCAATCCTGGATTTCACAGGGAGCCAGTGCAAAGAAGCTAAAACAGGAGAAATATGATCCCTTTTCTTGCTTCCTGTTAGAACACGTGCAGCGGCGTTCTGCACCAGTTGGAGAGACCTAAGAGATTTGTTGGGGCAACCAAATAATAGGGAGTTACAGTAATCCAGCATAGAAGTGACAAATGCATGTACTAATTTTTCAGCATCTGTTTAGGACAGGATATGTCTAATTTTTGCGATGTTACGCAAGTGAAAGAAAGCCGTCCTTGAAGTTTGTTTTATATGGGAGGCAAAAGATAAATCTTGATCAAATAAAACTCAGAGGTATCTTACAGTTGTGCTAGAGGCCAAAGTAATGCCATCTAGAGAAATTACATTGGAGCTTCTGAGGTGTTTGGGGCCAAGAACAATAACTTCAGTTTTGTCTGAATTCAACATCAGGAAATTATGGCTCATCCAGGCTTTTACATCCTTAAGACATGTTTGAAGTCTGATAGCTGATCAATTTCATCTGGTTTCATAGATGGATATAATTGCCTATCGTCAGCATAACAATGTAAATCTATAAAGTGTTTTCTAATTATGTTGCCTAGAGGAAGCATATATAAAGTAGAAAGGATTGGTCCAAGCACAGAACCCTGTGGCACTCCGAAGCAGACCTTAGTATGCACGGAGGATTGATCATTGATGTGAACAAATTGGGAACAATCTGATAAGTATGACTTAAACCAGGCTAGTGCCATTCCTTTAAGGCCAATTAAGTGTTCCAGTCTGTGCAGTAAGATTTGATGGTCAATGGTGTCAAATGTGGCACTGAGATCTAAAAGGATTAAAACAGAGACCAGACCTGTATCAGAAGCAATAAATAAGTCGTTATTCATTTTTGTTATTGCTGTCTCTGTACGATGATGAACTCTGAAGCCTGACTGAAAGTCCTCAAATAAACTATTATCTTGGAGAAAGTCACCGAGTTGATGAGCAACCACTCTCTTAAGGATTTTAGAAATAAAGGGGAGATTAGATATCAGTCTATGTTAGCTTAAATCTCAGGATCGAGAGTGGGCTTCTTTTGAAGAGGTTTAATGACAGCTACTTTAAAGGACTGTGGTAAATAGCCTGTTAAGAAAGACACACTGATTATATCTAATAAAGAGTTGTCTAATAAGGGCAAAACCTCCTTAAGTAGCTTAGTTAGGATGGGGTCTAGCAGGCATGTTGATGGCTTAGATGCAGAAATAAAAGTGTAGAGTCGATGAAGGTCAATGGGGGAGAAACGGTCCAAATAAATTTCAGGCCTTGCTGCCATATCCATATAAGAAAGTAATAAAGTCATCACTGCTTAGGGCCGAAGGAATACAAGGCTCTATGGAGCTGTGACTCTGAGTCAACCTGGCTACAGTGTTGAAAGAAACCTGGGATTGTTTTTTTTTTCCTCAATTAATGATGAGTAATAGTTTGCTCTGGCATGGCGGAGGGCCTTCTTATAAACTTTAAGACTGTCCAGCCAGACTAAACAGGACTCTTCCAAGTTGGTTGAACGCCAATGTCTTTCAGATTTTCGCGATGTTTGTTTCAATTTGCAGATCTGGAGGTTAAACCATGGAGCTACTTTTCTTTGTGTCATTATTTTCTTTTTGAAGGGTGCAACAGAGTCGAGAGCTGATGGCAGTGAGCCAGTAGCATTATCGACGAGACAGTCAGTTTGAGAATGACTTAAGTTGGTAAGAGTATTCTCAGTCGCTGTAAGACATGGTTATGATGTCAATGGAGAAGGAATCAGTTTCTTAAATTTAGCTACTGCTGAATCAGATAGACATCTAGAATAGTAACTCTAAATGAGAGGCTTGTAGTCGAGTAATAAAAAATTGAAAGTTAATAAATAATGGTCAGACAGAGCAGGAATCTGAAGACTAATAAGTTTTCAATATCGATGCCGTATGCAAGGACAAGATTAAGGGTGTGACTGTAGCGGTGGGTGGGTTTATGTACACACTGACTGAAGCCAATTGAATCCAAAAGCGTGGAGAAAGCAGAACTAAGGCTATCACTATTAATATCCATTTGAATGTTAAAATCCCCTATGATAAGAATTTTGTCTGATTTAAGCACTAAACTTGATATAAGCTCAGAGAATTCGGATAGAAATTCAGAGTATGGGCAGGGGCGCGGTACACTATAACAAATAGAACTGGCTGTAGAGTTTTCCAGGATCGGTGAGAAAGACTAAGAACAAGGCTTTCAAATGAACTATAGTTTATCTTAGCCTTAGTGTGAATTGCTAAGCTTTAATCAAAAATAGCAGCGACTCCCCCTCCTCAGCCAGTGTCCCGCGCAACGTGACTATTTATATGACCAGAAGGAGTGGATTCATTCAGGCTAACGTACTCATCAGGATAAAGCCAGGTCTCAGTGAGGCATAATAAATCAATATGGTTATCCAATATTAAATCAGTGACTAAATGAGCCTTGGTTGATAGGGATCTAACGTTCAAGAGTCCACATTTAATTCTCCTGTTATGATGCTGCTTGACAGGAGATGTATTCATTATGAGATTTTCTTGTATAACTCCCCTTTTGTTTATTTTAGCTTTAAACAAATGAAGTGGTTGGGGGACAGACACCGTTTTTATAACATTTACATTATGGGTGTGTGACTGTGCTAGAAGCTCAGAGAAGCGTGTAAGACTGCGACTCTGCACCCTGGTCCCAACTCTGGGATGTCATGGCTTTGGGCCTCTAATAAACTCGGCCAGATTCCTAGAGAGGAGAGCAGCGCCATCCAAAGTGGGATGGATGCCGTTCCTCCGGAAAATACCAGGTTTTCCAGAGTGTCCAGAGGGTCCAGAGAAGATTACGGTGTCCGACATTATCTTTGCGTATTCACACACCGACTCTATGTTAATTTTAGTGACCTCCGATTGGTGTAATGGGGTGTCATTGCCGCCGACGTGAATAACAATCATACTGTATTTACGTTTAGCCTTAGCCAGCAGCTTCAAATTTGACTCAACATCGCCCGCTCTGGCCCCAGGGATACATTTGACTATGGCCGCTGGTGTCACTAACTTCACGTTTCGCAAAATAGAGTTACCAGTGACCAAGGTTGTGTCCTCAGCTGGTGTGTTGCTGAGCGGGGAGTACTTATTTGAAACATGAAGGGGGGGTGGGAGGTGTACCGTGGGCTTGGGCATACTATGCTTTGCTTGGACAGGCACCCAGCCTCCTGGCTGCACGAAGGTTGCCGGGGGACGGCTAGCAGAGGCTATGCTATGTAGGTCTGCACCGTCTACAGGGGGCTTGCTAACTATTGCAGCTAAAGAGTTTCCATGGTGCGGAGCCGCACTTCCAGATCGCTAAGCCTCTCCTCAAGAGCGCATCTACACTGAGGAAAATACCGCGGATTCACAGGAAGTGATGCCAGAAAATCGGGACTGCCAAAATAAAATACCGATATCAAAATAAAAGCTCCCTTATATGAATTATTTACAGAAAACAGTTATTTAACAACAAGCACTAACAAAATGGGAACAAGGGGATTTTTGGTGAAATATAATCTATTAAATGAACACATGGGCTACATTCACCCCCCCCTAAATTTCACCAAAATCCAGACCACAACTCTGAAACCAGTGAAAGCACTGAGACACAATGGATACAGGACACAAATACCAGGTCAGGGCTAACTGGAAAGTTTCTTACTAAAAGTTTAATCATTATCAGCTGTATAAGCCACCTACTGTATAGGTTCAAAGTAAACACAAGGGTGATCAGGCCTTGGTCACTCTTAGATCAACATGTTGCCTTTTACACCATGTACTCCCTGCCAATTACAAACACATTAAGTTCATCCATTACATCATCTACAGTGTCCCTAACACACAAAAACAATATCGCAGACAAAGAAGATCAGAGATGGTTCTGTCTCCTTTAAAACAATGTAAGAAGAGACTGAGATTTCCTACCAAGTGAACTCGCCAAAGTTTTTAAGGCAAAAGGCTTTTGAACTATCGACTCTATGAGACGATTGACCCTCTTGCTGACTCTGCCCGCTAGTGTCCTGACCACATTGTCTGTGTCAGCTGAACGGTGCACTGACGTAGTCTGACCCGAGTTTCTCTGGTGTGCCTCAATGTCAGTCATGTGAGGTGTATCTGCTAGTAGTGACAGAGTTCCTGTGTCATTATCTATGTCTGTTGGGCATGTCTGGACATTAGGATGCCCCAAACTAACGTCTGACAAGAATGTGGAGTCTGAGTCGGGTTCTGCAACAAGACTTTCCAAGTCAATGTCCCCGGTCAGGTCGTTCTGGACACTTGGAGAGGCCTGGGTCTGATCAGGGTTGAACTGCTCCTCACTTTCCATCTCTGAAGTGTCCACGCATGATTGGTCCGACTCAGGCAATCCCTCACTCACGGTCTCTTGACACTGATCATCCTCCGATCCATCCACTATCCACGCCCTCGCCCTATCCTCCATATCCTCCCCATCCAAGCAGTCCAGGGGAATAGAGGTGCACTGACCTTCCTCTGATCCAGCACCTCCCAATTCCCCTTCACCTGCCATCACAGGCAGAAAGCTGATGTCCAAGACCATGTTATAGTGTACTACCTTTGTGTTGCCTTCAATGTCCTCAAGCATATATGTGTGAGTCCGCAGGTTTCTGTCTTTGACCGTGTACACTGTTGCATTCCATTTATCAACCAGTTTTTTCTTTCCTCTCTCGCCTTTGTTTGCAATGAGCACTCTGTCCCCTATGTTCAGGTAAGTGCCTTTCACCTTTCTGTTGTAGCCCCTAGCTTGCTTGTCTTGCTCCTTGATTGCATGTTTTTGTGCAATGCTGGCTGCTTCGTGGAGATATGACATGAGTGTTTTTGCATAGCTTTTGTAGTCAACAACCACGGGGTCGTGCAGCACTTGCCCAAACATCACATCGACAGGCAGCTTTGGGATCCGCCTAAACATAAGCTGGAAGGGGGCATGTCCTGTGGTCTCATGTACCGTTGCATCATATGCAAATGTCAGAGTCTGTATTTGTTGAGGCCACTTGTCTTTCTCTTTAAGAGGGAGAGACCGCAGCATACTGCCAAGCGTCCGGTTGAACCTTTCAGTCCCTCCATTCCCCATCGGGTGATATGCTGTGGTATGAGATTTGGAGATGCCAGAAAGCCTGAGCAGCTCTGCCACAAGTTCACTCTCAAAATTAGCTCCCTGATCGGAATGGACACGTTCAGGAAACCCATACACACAGAAGACATGATCCCATAATTTCTTAGCCACTTGTTTCGCAGTCTGATTTGTGCATGGGAAAGCATGGGCTAACTGAAATGGTCTGTTATGACAAGAACATCAACACTACGTTGTTTGCTATCCTCTGCACTCCAGAAATCCAAACACACAAGCTCCATAGGGGCAGAAGTTCTGATGCTTTCAAGGGGGGCTCGAGCAGAGGGCTCCGGAGTTTTGGCCAGGATGCATGTTTGACAGCACCTAACATACTCTTTTACATCCGACTCCATCTTGGGCCAAAAAAAACGCTGTTTCGCTAAATGCATTGTTCTTTCCTGTCCCTGATGTCCCGCAATATCATGGATGCCATGCAATGCTTTCCGTTTGAGGCTTTCAGGCAGAACATACTGGTGTCTCTTTTGTTTACTGACATGGTCTTTACTGACACGATAAAGGACGCCACTGTAAACCCTGAGTCTCTCCCACTGTTTTAGGAGTGCCATAGCTGTGACATTAAATCCTGCTCTCTCACGCCTGGAAGGACGCTTCCTTCGGATGACAAATGGCATGACTACAGAGATGGTAGGATTGAGCTCTTGGCTGCGCTTGAGCTCCTCTAATGTGAACACGGGGAGCGAGTCTTGCCCAGGCAGCAACATGTCCTGGACAGACTGAATCAGTTCCACAGCTCTCGTTTCAGTGCGGGCCTCCCACTGGTCATGAACATCCAGAAGAGCTTTAACAGATACAGAATCGCAGGAGCATTTTGAAAGGACAGACTGAGACTTAGCACCACAAACTGACTTTTTGACTTGATGAAACTGGACTTTACACCGAAAGGTGTTCTGGATGCCATCACAACTAACACTCTCAGCTTCAGCAAGGAGGTGGCTGTACTACTCTGTGATGAGCCTGTGACTGACTGATCTTGCAAAGGGGTCCCTGCTGAGGGCATCAGCCACCACATTCTTGGTGCCAGGTATGTGTTTTAGGTCAAATGTGGGGCAAGCTTAGACACCCAACGCTGCTCGCACGCATCAAGCTTACGCTTCGTCATGATATAGGTAAGAGGATTGTTGTCCGTCCATACGGTAAAAGAATGACCTCTTAACCAATGACTGAATTTCTCGCACACACTCCATTTTAAAGCTAGGAACTCAAGTCTGTGAGCTGGGTATTTCTTTTGAGAACTGCTCAAGGTCTTATTGGCAAAAGCAATGGGGCGTGCTTATTCTTCACCAGCTGGTATCTGTGAAAGCACAGTTCCAAGCCCGTCCAATGAAGCATCTATGGATAAGATCAGAGGCCGGGAAAAATCAGGGTGTAAAAGGACAACACAGTTCAACAGACTCTCTTTTAGTTGGGAATAAAGTGTTGGTAGTAAAATACCATTCCCAAAAAGGACTTAATCCTCTTAACTGATGGCGTACAACCATCGTCCTCCATCAGGTCAATCTTTGACATGTTTGATATGACCTCAACCTTTGCTGGGTCCACGGCCACACCATTACCATCTATGATGTGACCCAAAAATCTGACAGAGGATCTCATCAAGTGGCATTTCTTGGGGCTCAGTTTAAGTTTGTAGAGTCGGAGTCACTGGAAAACAACCTCTAACCTCTGCAAAGCCTCCTCTTCAGTGGCTGCAAACACAAGCAAATCATCAAGGTAACACAACAGACTGCTAAAGTTCAGATCGCCAAATATGCTAAGCATCATTCGCATGAATGAAGCAGGGCTGTTGCACAGACCTTGGGGCATTCTGTTGTACTCATAGAGTCCCATGGGGGTCGTGAATGCAGTGAATTTCTTGGCCTCTTCTGCCATTGGAATGTTATAGAAGCCAGAGGTCAAGTCCATGGTGCTGAAGTAGGTGTTTCCACCTAGGGCGGCCAGGCAGTCTGACTGGTGTGGTAGCAGGTCTGCATCTTTGAGGGTTCTTGCATTAAGCCACCTAAAATCAGTGCACAGCCTCAAACTGCCATTTTTTTTCCACACCAGTACAAGAGGTGAGGCATAATCACTCACTGACTTCCTGATTATCTCCTGTTCTTCCATTTCAGACAAAACTTGCTGCAGTTTCTGGTAATGAGCGGGTGGAACCCGTCGGTAGGGAAGGCGAAATGGTCTCTCATCGGTCAGTCGAATGCGGTGCTTGAAACCTTTTGAATCACCACAATCCAGTGCATGTTTTGAAAAGATGTCATTGTACTTTTCAAGCAGCTCAACCAGCTTCTCCTTCCCTGTTTGGCCACAGTGACTCTTATCAATGTCAATGTCTGTAAGCCCAACCGCATGAAGTCGGTGTTGGAGGTCAGTGGGCTTTGCATCAAAATATTTTTTCTCTTGTTTGCTATTTTCAGGTTGGTTGGTGCCCTGAAAAACCTCAAAATCCTCCACAGCTAAACAGGGAGACACATCTGCCAGTTTGCTGTTTCGCTTGAGGGTGATGGACTTGTTTGACATGTTAGTAACTTTCATGGGAACCCATCTATCACCCCACAATGGTGTGATGACTCGACCAACCATGATGTTACGAGGCATGGACTTGGATGAGGTCGGCTCAACAATCACTGTGCTGCCTGGTGACATGGGGACATTATTTGGCAATTTAGCCCAGACTAGATGTTCTTGTCTTGCCAACAGGGTGACTGACTGCTGGAGCTTAACCGTCCCGATCTTGTCTGGGAGCTCTTCGCCTCTCCACCGGGATGAGTTTGCCAACGGGCACAATACAACTCTTTCTATACAGTTCCATTTCCACTTCATACATGCACTTTGGTGTGGTTAGCGTGCCTCCACAGCCTACTAGAACAACCTCCTGAGTCAAGGGAATGGATTTTGAGAGAACACCTTCATTCAACATCTTCTGCTCTGTTTGTTTGCTGAATGTACAGGCCATGGAACCAGAGTCAAGCATCCCCTGCACCTGGAATGTGTTATTTATGTCAACAGGGGTGTAAAAAATGTTCATCAAAAGGACCCACTCTGTGTGTTCTGCACTATTACTTTAGCACCTGCTGGTGCTGCTGCACATGCTTTTATATAGTGCTTTTCAACATCGCCATTGTTGAGGGTTTCTTCTTCTTTTGTGCCCACACATCCCCTCACCCAATGTGGGCCAGCTAGTTTAAAGTCTGGGTGTTCTGTGGCTGGGAGGTGTGCTGGTTGTGGCCTTGTTGGCGATTTGTACAGTTTTTCTTGATATGGTTGGGCTCAAAGCATGCCAAGCAAAGACGTTCCTGTTTACAGTGTGCAAGAGTGGAATGCTCTGGGGACTGGCAGACCTTGCAGGATCGAAGCTGGAACTGTTGAGGGGGGACTGATTTGTGGACAGTGTGATTATTTTGTGACAGTGCACGGTCGAAAAGACTGACCAACATTCTTAGGCAGTTATCGTTACAGGGGGCGCTGAATGTGCTATTCTCAACCCGCAGAGGTGACTCTCCTGGGTGGCATGTTGTTTCTGAATTATCAGGTGCAGGAGCTTGGGTATGAGCTGTCACTGATTTAAAGCACTTTGGTTTGGAAAGCACTTGTTCTTTCATCTCAGTTTGGTATCGGTTAATGTGCTCCTGGATCTCACTGGCCTTCCACTTATCTGGTGCTTTAAACTTGAAAACAGCAGCAAGAGTGGGATCTGGGCAGTATTTAACAAACATCATGGCTGCCTCCTGACAGGGATCTTCCATGTGTCGGCTAAGCCTTTTCAAGCCCTCCTCTGCGGCATCAACTGCCTTGTTCAACCGAAGCCAGTACTCTACAGGGGTCTCTCCTGTCACAGGGACAGTGCAATAGAAATCAGCCATGGGCATACAGGAATATGTCACTTCACTGAAATGCTGTCTGAGAATATCAAAGATGATCTTTGGATTTTCTTGAGGTTTCAAGGATGGGCTGCTTCTCGCTATTCTCACAATGTCCTTTGCCTTGCCCATTAGCTTAAACATTATTTCAGTGTGCTGTTCTTCAAGGGGTATGGCTCGTTTCCTGAAGTACACTTCCATCAACTCTTCCCATTCACAGACTGTGTTCTTGTCAGACCCATCTCCTCTGAACACTGGAGGCTCTCTCACGTCTGACCATAGGACTAACTTTGCACCAGTCAAGTTAAGGTAAGTGGAGTCTCTGGGTAGTGGTCCTGCGCTGCTCTGAGTTTGTGTGCCACTAGCACCTCTTTCCTCACTCTCACTCTTTAACTGCTCTCTTATAGTCTGTCCTACCTGCTGAGCAATGTGTGTTATCAGGTTATTTAAAGCTGGGTCAGTTGTAGCTGGGAAACCTGAAAGTGTATGCTCCTGATTAGGACCGGAAACTGCATGATCAGGTATACGTGTGGAACAAAAAGCTGGGGAATCTGTGCTAGCTGCTTCTCGGGCTGGGGTACTGGGTAAACCGCTGATAAATCTCCCCCTGCCAACACCAAAACTAAAACTGTCATCTGACACTTTTTCTTCATCCATTTTTCCCAAAACATATGTCATTTTCAGGCTCTTTTCCAATAGTTAATCGTACACAATAAAATATAACAAAATGACTAACTTGCCCTTTAAACTTGAAATTAATTATTTCAATTTCCGTTCTCTTTCCTTTTTCGTTTCTGTTTTTAAACTACCTTACAAAACTCAAAATTTAATTTATGTTACTTGTTATACATAGCAACCTCCGATGACCAAGCTGGTGTTGATCCACGGCTCCAGAGGCGCTGACGAACCAGTCTGAGGCGATGTGGATCCGGGTCACGGCACCACTGTAGCCGGTCTGGCCTGACATGCCATGCTGCTATACCCTCTGCGTTGTGTTTAGATGCAGTGTAAAGGAAGGAGATAGTACCCCAGATGTCTTGCCAGCCAGAAGGATTTTTAATTCTGTATAAACACAGAGTTATCAGAACAGCAACTTCACAAGCTCTGGTTTCTCTCATGCATACCTCTCCTCAAGAGCGCATCTAGACTGAGGAAAATACCCCGGATTCACAGGAAGTGATGCCTAACCAGAAAATCAGGACTGCCAAAATAAAATACCGATATCAAAATAAAAGCTCCCTTATATGAATTATTTACAGAAAACAGTTATTTAACAACAAGCACTAACAAAATGGGAACAAGGGGATTTTTGGTGAAATATAATCTATTAAATGAACACATGGGCTACACTTGCACAGCATATGACATTCCTCTGTCCTTAGACCCTCACATCCCCTCCTGAGAAAGGACACAGGCGTGTACTTGCTGGGGTGTAGGGTATGAAAAAGAAGGACGCCAGTGGGTTTTTGTTGGTGTGTAGAGTATGAAAAAGGACACTAGTTAGGGTCACGCAGCTCTGCTGCTGATCTCTCTTTGATTTGCCAATATCCTCCTGTTCCTCCGCCTCATCCTCCTTCTCCTTCTCCTTATTTCATATGCAGAGCCCGGCGTAGTTGCCGGCGACTAAACTATGTTCCACTTTATGTAAAGTGTCCCAACTCTGTGACCGTAGGTCGGATCGTCTTACTCTCTTCGTGTTTCGCTCCCGACTGTGCCTTTCACGGGGATGTCTCTGATGCATCGTAGCTCTTTTAGAGGCCTCTCTATTCAGTCCTGGGAATCGGGTGCTTTTCCGGGATGTTGTTCAATAAATCTGTGTTTGATAGATCCGGTATTGGGTGTCTTCCGTCCATATTTTAATCATATTTCAGTGATAAAAGTACATTAGCGTTGATGCTAAACGCCACATTGGTTTCCCATAGTTCCTTTGGAGAGGTAGGGGTTTGTTTTGGTCTTGTCGTCCAATCGGAAGACCGAGCGACTCGTTGTTTCCGCTTACTACACATCATCTGAAGCAAACTGCACTGTGATTGGTCTAATCCTGCTGTATCTATCGCTCTGTGTTATTGGCAGCGCCTCCTGCATTATAATAAATGCTTGTAGCCTCTATAATAATAATAATAATAATAATAATAATAATAATAATAATAATAATAATAATAATAATAATAAAATAATAATAAAATAATAATAATAATAATAATAATGAGACGGGTAAAGGAAGGGTGAAGGGTAAATCAGGAGACTGTAACAAGCAGCAGGGCTTCATATGGATATATACTCTGTGTTGACTGCAGGCAGAGCAGGCAGGAGAATCAGGGCCCTCTCTGTAGTGTCAGGAGTGTGATAGGGCCCTCTGCAGCATCACGGAGAGTGCAGAATGGCACACATAATAGGATAAACAAAAAACTGCAAAACAAAAAATGATGGGACTTTTTTTGGAAAAGTGTGTCCATTTTTTGAACTACAATAGTTATAATGTTTATTTTTTCACTTTCTGATTCCCAACACTTGGGAGAAAAAACAGCTTGTGCACAATACTTTTGGGTAATTTATCACTAAAGATCTGTACAATTCAATTTCCGCCTTGATTTTTCTTTTGTCTTCATGGTCTCATAACTATTTGTACATTCAAGTGACATCACTGCAGCCTAACTATTCTGATAACCCAGGTTGTCCTTAAAAAGAAAAGATGTATATAACTTCATTGTGCATTGAGGGACTGAGGTTTTAAGTACATTATTACAAAAAAAGTCCAGGCGAACCAAAACTAGGTAAAAATGGCTTAGGGCTCAGGGAGTTAAAATAAACTAGACTTGGAACACAGGATTAGTCCCATGATAAACTTTAGGGACCAGTAGTCCTGATAGTGGCGCTACAGCAACTTAAAAAATCATAACAAATTACCTGTATGGCCTATAACTTGGCCAGGCCTGTTGAATCTGTGATATGCATCTGGAGAGCTGGGGAAAACTGAACTTGTTATCTGTACAATGTAAAATGAAAAACCTGCTCAATTGGTATGCAGAGGGAATGTATTTAGTTTTGAAGACCAGGTGTTTTCACTATTGCCCATTACCAGCTTGCCTTTTCAAGCTACTTTTCCTGGTGTGCACAAGGTTCTCAAACTAAAGTCTGACTGTAATTATATCATAGCTGCTTTTGAGCACAGAAAAGCAACTCAGCTTTGCCACTTTTAGTTTGCCTGACGCGCGTCTCAGGGTAAGGGTGACAGAGACATTGTTAGGTTAGAGGGTCAGACACAGTACAGATTTTCTGGTGCACGAAAAAAATTCAAACTGTGGAACGATATCCTACACCTGTCACAAAAAAAGGAACGTATACTTTTTTGGGGGATTGGTGAGATACAGCAAAAGTTTCTGTAGACATTTTTCAGAAGTAATGAGGCAACTTGGTGATTTGCTGAAAGGAAAACAAATTTAGATTGGTCCACTGTTTGTTATTTGGCTTTTAAAAGGGGAAAGGAACTGTCGTGGTGTGGCCTGGTTCTGGCAGCCTGTCTGATTTCACTTCAGGTGTATGCTAGGAGCAGCTGTCTTTCTACAAGTTGATGACCTGGATTTTCATAAATAAGTGAGCCTTTTGCTAAAGAAATGTAATCAGTTGAAGTATTCAATTCAAAAGTGTTTGGAGGTGAAGTGGAGGTAGGTAGCAAGCATCAGCTTTTTTCTTGGGTAGAATGCGGTTTGTACATGATGATAAAAAAAAAAAGATTACTGTTCAAGGCAGTCATTCTCACCTGTCCTCTTAAAATATAATATTGTTGATTTTCATTCAACTTTAGAGATTGGGACTTTGTTTCCATGGGGGTGTGACAGACACCTTGCTTTAGCAAGAGGTTTGTTTGTCTGAATTGTCTTGCAGGTCTGTGAATAGGAAGCTTCATCAGTCCAACTGGGAACATCTGGTCGGTTTCCCATGCTAACATGGGAAACTGACTTGTTTGTTTGGCTTTGGTCATATTACTATTGGTTTGACATTGTACAACAGCCTTAAATCATTACACCCACTCATTCATCTGCTGACATACTGATAACATTGCAGCACTCCTTCTCACATAAGTGCTTTTTTTTAATATTGCTTAAGAAGTAGGGCGAAAAGGGCATGTAAGACATTGAAATACAAAGTAAAATACTGAATTTAAAAGATGGACAAAAAAACAATCCGATCTACCAGGAACTCAGGAATATTGGAGATTTTGTAAGGATAAAAGTAAAAAAAATTACCAATCCATATAAAAAGATCATGACCAACAGGAAAGTGATCCTCTTTTTGCATGTGTATCCTAAGCCCTATGTATTTTACTCCTCTATGCTGTGGAGCTGTATGATTTTCCAAAAACTATTAAAACTAACCAATGAGCCACACTGTTGCACTATGTGACATTTTCCTTCTTTACCATAAACATAGCCTTATAAGGCCCTGTGACCAAAGACGGCTGTGTCCCTTGTGCCACAGAAGAATTCACATCTTGAATCAGGCTCACTCAGTTTAGTAGGTTGAGTATGTTTAGCTTCGATGGTGGGTAGCCTCTATTAAACCTGACATATATCAAAGGAAGGCACCATCTGCTGTATTGCTCTTCTAAGTATGTTCCTCAGTCTCCCACTGCTCTGACATAATATTTCCCCTCCATGAAGTGAGTTTTAACAATACTTCAGCATGTAGCATATCTAATAACTTTCAACTGTATCAAGCAGGGTCATACTTATTTTCTGCTCAGACAAACTGTTTTAAGCTGCATGTTCTCCACTCTTTGTGGTTCGTCTGGATGTTTGTTGTGAATGCACTGCCATTTTTAAACAAATGATTTTCCTAAAAGATGAATAATATTGAAAGGAGAGACTTTTTTAAACATTTCCTTCAAAAAAAAAAGCTTCAGTCATGTCAGGGAGTTCTGGGAGCAGCGTGGCCCTGCACTGCTGGAATACTGTCACTGTCAAGCGTGGGTCCCCAGGATGTAAACAGCAGAGAGTTTACTCAGTGGCAAACTTGAGGCTTCTCCTTTGGCTTATAGGCAGCACATTTTCCTGAGTGGTGCAGGGTCACCCTGATCTCTGATGACTCTCCTCCTCCTGCTCTCTTTCCCTCATTCTTCCTCTCCTTGTCTGTGTATTTTTTGTGATGTTATCTTTTCACTCTCCTCCCACTCACTGCTGTTCCCTTAAGCTGTCTCAGAGATGAACGCCTCATTGTTTTTGTCCTTGCACTGCTTTCCAAAAGTGCGTCTCTGAATGTGGATGTTGAGCAGCTTCACACTCTGTTTGACACTTTTGTTTTTAAAGGAGGGAAGGTCATCTCTAGGCCAATTACACTTTATGAAATTATATGTAGTTTCACCTGGGACATTTCCAAATTTAGTTTCATTCTGAGGGTTTATTACGAGAGACTGTTTGTTCCCAGTTTATAAGCTGTTATGCAGGTTTTGCACCCCTTTCCTCTCTGCATGTTTATGCCTCTGACAGCTGAACTTGTTGCTCTGAACTCTCACAGGGAGTACTTTGCAGAGAAAAGTCTAACTGTTCAGCTCCAGCCCTTGTTTCTATTTCAACATACATTTTATCTGGTACTGTACAAAGACTGCATTCTTTTATAGCAAAGCACAGTATGTTGTCTTTGACTTACCATATTGATTTTGACAACTGCCAAGATATTAATCAGTTGACTTCTAGTCATTTCATGATTTCTGCAGCTGTCTAGCACCACATGTTGAGGTGCTATCCATCTGTTTACCCAGGCTGTGTGTGTTTGTTTTTGAATGCAATCATGCATGGTACTGAGTTTCACACAAGTCAGATGCACCTTGAGATGTCGTTTCTCTACAGGGGGCTGAGTGATCGAGGAGGAGACGCGGTGCCTCCTCATGAGGGCTCAAAAATTGCTGTGCCCTTTTGGCTCTTAGTGAGGGTGACCTGAAAAAATTAGAAACACTCAGTGAGCGGCACAGCCACTGTCTCACTGCTGATCAATCTCAATCCTCTACACATCTCTCCTATACACTATTCACACTTTGGAGCAGTCAAATACCAAATGCTCATGTGCTTAAATTCTTGTTATATGCGGCAGGTTTGGAGAATGCCACACAGTCATCCTGCCAGGTAGTGTGTGCTTGATTGAATATAGAGTGAATGTCTTGTGTAAAACTACATTATGTCAGATAGTTTGACAGTCTTGATGGAAAAAAAAGCTATTAGACAGGATGTATGAAATAGCAGATGGTCCCAATGTGGCAGGCTCTGACTACGACTGACAAACTAACTGTATCACAGAGTATCATCTCAGACTTGGGGAGGAAGAATTTGAGGGGAAACAATATCTTTCAAGCCAAAATAAAGGATGCAATCTGGTCTTTTTTCAACGTTAAGCTCAAGAACAATTATCGCACTTTGGCTGGCTTTGCATCTAGTTATTTGTTAATTACTGTTGTCCCTGGAGATTTTGCATTGGTGTGTTGACCTTGGTGAGGTGCACGCACCATTGACATCTTATCTATAAACCAGAGCATGCTTGCATAATGCACATGCAGGGACACTCTGATCGCATTGTCCACTGAGAGCCAACTGGAGCAGAAAAGGCAGCAAAAGTTCAGAATGCATGGATAAAAAACTGAATGTGATAAAGTGCTGCAAGGGCAAAACGTCTTCAACGAGCACCCCTCCCCTCACACACACATACACACACACACAACCACACGCTGTGAATTCAAATGAAAGGACACACAAACATCCTCCCCGTAGCCTATTACCTCGACCTGCCTCTCCACCTTCCCCTGACCCTGTCATCCCATCCTTCCCCCTCCAACACATTACTCCCTTATCGCCTATCTGCCACTGCTCTCCAGCCCTCCACCTGTTCACTCCCCTACTCTCACTCACTCCCCACAGGTAGGCTCACTGCTGATGTCAAGGTGGGCAGTGCAGTGAGTAGTTTTCCCAGTGAGACCAGTCCTGACCTTTCATTGCTCCTTAAAGAGAAACTTTGCCACTCTACAACCAGCTTTGAATTAAAACAATGTGGGCGGTATAGGTAGATGAACTTTCGTAAACTTCCCTCCATCTAACCAGTGCCTGGATATCCCCCTTTCCCCCAGAGACACACCGCCCACCAAATGACGTAATTTACGTTGGCATTTTCATATTGCCCACCAACCCTGCCACTGCCACCACACATACAAAGAGTATACAGCAAGAGACACATGTCAAACTCGGACTGAAATCTGATCAAATGGTAAAACTAGACAGAGCTGATCGAATAAAACTCAACTCACATTACAGCACTGTCTATTTCTCGGCTAAAATGTTTTCAGAAACAAATTTTAATGCCCCGTTTTGCCGTAATGGCGAGAGTTTGTGAACAGGAACAAGGCATCATTCTGCTTCCTGCACAGTGAAAACAGAGGCTGAAAAAACTTTGATCAAACAGTAAAACTAAGCAGTGCCGATTAAATATAAAGATTTTTTTTGCTGAGTTGCATATTTATCTCCTCAAATGTTTTCAGAAACATGTTTTAGCTTTAACTGCAATACGAGATGGCTGGCCACCAGTGTGGCAAACGAGGTCGTATTACATCACCCAACAGATGCATTCATATAATCGCAGGGTTTGTTTTTTAACTCTTGAGCAAAATTTAATGCCACAGAAATTTTCTAGTATTTGCATCTTTCTACTTCAGAGACAGCCTAGTTTTATGAGAGGACTCTCTCTATATTGATGGAATTCTTCTTTAAGGAAAGAGGGAGCTTCTTCCCTCCTTACCAGTGTCATTCCTCCTTGCCCGTGGCATCTCCTGGTGCATTCTGGGCCCTGGCCCTGGCCTGGGAAAAGGTTGGTGGGGATGCTTGTGCTGTCAGGACACAGCTAGCCCGTGTCCGCACTCATGTCATGGCTTGGATTAGAATGGTTTGGCAGAGCTGCAGACAAGTCTGTTGTCTGCAGCTCTGTATGTAGCATCTCACTGTGGCTGTTTCTGCCTCTACACTTATTTCCTGCAGTGCTTGTAAACTTATTTTTAATAAAGAAAAGCTGCCAAGAAATCTTGGTGATAAACACAATTTGTTTCCTATAGATTTTTCACAATAAAAGTCCAGCATTATTTTGTTTTGCTGAAAGCAAACGTGAAACAGTAAAATAAAGCAGAGATCTAAAGTCACAACAGAGACGCAGGAGAGAAACTAAACACCAAACCACCGAAGCTACAAAAGTACTGAGAGCTGAACACACGGAGACTTTTAAAAGTGTCTTTCTCTCTGTTCTTCTGCACAGACAGGGGATGAAAGGAGTCTCCCCACACACACTTGTTACTGGGGGAGAAGAGGAATCGCCAAGGGTTGGCTGCGGTCAACAAGACGTCACCACTACCTGCTTGGGAGCAGACAGGCACTCATTTTGGCCCTCCTCCAAAAAAGATCCATCTCTGGCGTGGCTTGACATGTTAAAACTGACAAAGGAAACACAAATCCACATGGCATGGTTTAACTCGCTGTGGCCAAAAGTGACAATAGAAATAACCCAAAAGTATCAGGCCTGACCACCCGTAGGAGGCCTACTGGCTGACAGCTGACAGACCTGGTATTTGTTGCATGAAACACTTTTTTTTTTTTTAAATTGGAAGAACAATGAAAGGTGTATAAATCACAGAGCAACCAAGAATTCTTCCATTTTTTCCACATTGTTTTCTTCCCTTACACCCCAGAGGGAAACCATAAAAGAGATACATTAGCGGCAACAATCATTAAAAGACTCATAGGTAGCAATAACACCAAAATGAATGGTATGTTATTAGAGATAAGAAAATAATGAATGAAGAATAAATGAAAATAACTAAGAAAATAACACTACCAAATTAAAAAACAACAAAACAAAAAACAAACAAGAAAAACAAACAAAGAAGTAGGACCCTTTCGTCACAAGCAGGCAAGGAGGTCAGAGAATTGATATAATGTACGATTAATTTCATAATTGGCATATGAAAAACGCTCGCATCTGACCTGGCTGGTCCCCTACAGACAACCATTGGATGAGACCAACCTCATTCAAAATGAAAATCACTTGTAATTGGACAGTAAATCCCTCACTCCCTCACTATTATTATTATTATCACCACTGTTATTTTATTAATAACAGTAGTATTAGTATTAGTATATTATCATTATTATTTATTTATTTATTTATTATTATTGTTATACAGTTACTGAAGACTACACCTGTCACAATATCAGTTGAGAAAAAAGACATATTTGCCAGGAACATATTGAAAAGTAGTGCGGTCTCGGATCGCACTACGTACAACAATCAAACAACAAACAACAACATGAGATTATTGAAATGTAGGCTAACTTTGCTGCTTCCGCGTCATAGTCGGTGCTGGTCTGTCAGAGGATGGCCCAACATGCAGCTGTTTGTGGTGTGTTGCTACATATTTTGAGTTCCCTTCCAGTCTCTCCTAAAGAACAGCACATAGTTCAGAGATCTCCTGGGTTCTAAAGGATGGTGGCCTCACAATCCTCAGCTTTCCCGTCATCTGTGCCGTCGTCCTCATCTGATATCATGTCTATTGTGATTCCTTTCAAAACAACCATTTCTTCTTTAGTCAAGACAGCTCTCCTTGCTGAAAACACAAGAAGTACCATAAGTACTATTGCTGTCACGGCTGGTACCAGGACCCAAAAGCAACACACAAACCAGTAAGAGTCTTACAGAGTCTTTAATAATAAAGGCAGAATAAATCACAGTTCCACAATAACCCACAGAGCTGAAAGTCAGTGCCGGTGATCCACAGGAGCGATCCCCAAACCGAGTCGAACCAACGATGACGCTCAGGCAGGAAACCCACCGGAAATGTGGTGCATGCAGGCTCTAGAAGCAGTGACGAGTTTTACTATGTTGATAAAGTTTGCTATAACCACTGATACAGTTAACACAGAAAGCACACAGGGAGACGAAGAAAAGGAGGACATTTTCTGCACAGTCCATGTTAACGGCAAGCCACTAGAACTCAAACTGGATACTGGTGCTAAGTGCAATGTTGTCTCATATGACATTCTGGCACAGGTGAGAGACGTAAAGAAAGTCTGGACACCTCCAGGGGGACAAAGCTAGTCGCATATGGAGGTGACGAAATCCCCTCAGCTGGGTCAGTACATCTGTCCTACCACACGTCAGGTCAGCTTTACAACCTACGATTCCAAGTAGTAAACCGAGATGTGCAGCCTCTGCTTGGCTTGCAGGACAGCCTTCGTATGAGTCTACTCACACTAAGAAAGGAAGTTCACCAAGGATTTGTATCGATCCACAAGACCTAAACAAGGTGCTCAAACAACCACATCATCCTATGCACAAATCACCATCCTATGCACAAATCACCAGTCACTGGTAACCATTCTTTCACAAACTTTACACACGGCTCTGGTGAGTTGCAGCACATGATGCTATGTCTACAAAAATACACCTTCCAACTGAGCTACAGCAAAGGAAAGCACATGTAGCTGGCGGACACATTGTCCCATGCCCCCAATAAAACAACAGAGCAGCACAGCAATGAGGAGGCCAATTTTGAATTTATGTCTGTCCAGCACATCTCCTCCTTAAGCCTCAAAGAGCTCAGAGAGCACACGGTGAAAAATAATGATCTGCAGGCGCTCTGCAGCATCATCAAGCGCGGGTAGCCCAAACACAGAGCCAACCTGCCAGCCAGCATCTGCCACTACTTGACATACAGGGATGAGCACAGTCGACAAGGGCATCAACATGAAGTGACCGAAGGTCGTCATTCCAGAAACACTACGATGTGAATACACCACAATCCTACACAGAGGCCACTCTGGCACAGAAGCAACAAAATGCAGATCATTGTGTTTTGGCCTTCTATGTCTGAGGACATTGAGAGAGAGACACTGTCATGCTCCACCTGCAGTGGCACTAAGCCCCATCAACAGCAGGAGCCGCTCAAACTCCACAGACATCTTTGAGTGGAATCGACAGCACTACTTAGTGCTGGTTGACTCATATTCTGGGGGATTCGAGATAGACCTGCTGCGCAACATGACGTCCAATACTGTAATTACAAAGCTAAAGCGACACTTCTCAGTCCATGGCAGTCCGCACAAAAGACTAATGTCATGTACCACACTCCCAATCTGCAAGACACTACTAGTTCCCACCATCAGGGACAGTGACATTGTCAAAGCACAACTAACCAGGAGGCGACAATCCCAAAAGTTGTGGTATGACAAGGCCAGCAGGCCACTACAGCCACTCACAGAAAGACAAGTTGATGCAAACTCACCGTGGTCATGATTGCATGGCGACAGTGAAGCAGATCTGCCATGGAACAAGACCCTATATCGTCCAGTCAGGGGAGCACGACTACAGAGGGAATTGGAGACACCTCCTGCCTGTTTAAGAGCCACCACATTGTCAGGCCCTTGACAGTGACTAGGAAGCTGCCCCCATGCAGACAAGTGAGCAGCAGGGGCAGGATGGAAATTCTATCTCCTCGGCCGCTGCTGGAGAAGCCACAAAAGACACCTCTCATTCCCCACCCCACGTCCCACGTTCCCCACTCACCAGCGCTACTCCATCCCCTCGTCAGCCCCCTGTCATCCCATATGTGTGGGATGTGCAAGCCCAACCGTAAGTTTATGCAGTACTTGTTGAATGTTCGACAAACTGTTATATGGTGTATAATGGGTAACAGGACTGTTGGACTGTTTATGATAGCACAATATACTGTTGGACTGTTCTAGTGTTCCATGAAAAAAAGGAACACTGTTATCTGTGTTCTGTCCTGCATCTGCTCTTTATGTTCCAGGATGCTGCTACGAAGATGTCAAAAAATGTGGTTGTGTTTGAGAAACAACAGCACATGGCAACCAACACCGAGAAGTCAACAAACACACATGCTGGCATGGATTGCTAGGATTAGAGGAAGGAGGCACATGGTGAGGTGTAAAAAAACATCCCTTTCTAACAGGAAGCAAACCTGAACTCCCACAACAAAGTCTGGGGTTTGTTTGATTCATCCACCTCCCCTCCCACCCACCCTATGGGCACCATCAAGGTCCTTGTTTAGGTTATGTTACCAGTAGTGTTTTCAACCTGATCACATCAAGTGACGCCACCTGTGTGTGTTGGACATGCAGACATGCCAGGTGCTGTCCAGCAGCATATGATAACACCGCAACCACTTCTGTCCCGCCGCATTCTCACCTAATGCCATCCAGAGGTCTTCCATGTACAAGTGATAGGTACCTTTTAGCATCTTGCTCTCTCAGTTTCACAGGTGTCAGCAGTTTAGCCAAACTGCAGTGTGTTTCATGCTTGTGGTGTTTACACATACAATGCTGCTGCTGCAACAGCACTGTCGGCAGCTGTAAGTACTGTTTTTCCACATTTTTAAGTACAAATTCCACTCATTTATGAAGTCGCGCAAGCCCCTGCATTACCGACAACACATTCCTGTATATGTTTCAAAATAAAATGCCTTGTATCAGCAACTGAAAGGATTCTTTCCACAGACACATTGTCAGAGGGCTTTTGTTTTGAAAGGGAAGAAGGGAAGGTGGAGTAAAACAGACATCTTTGTATTTCCTCATCTCTGTGACAGAGAGACTTTTACATGGCAGTAAAAAGTGGTATAGAGTCACTATAATAATTTTCACTGTATTTCTGGCTGGAATGCGCTTCTCATTGATCAAGGAGAAATAATTCTTGCCTAGATACAAAACTCACTTTGTCATTCTTTTACCATTAGTGAAAACTGTGGTAGATATTTTCTGCCAAATCAACAATGCAATTGGCTTCCATTGTATCTAAAAAATGTGTCACATAAACCCTTGAAAGTCACCTTTACACATTTGAGGTGCATTCATTTTCCTGAATAATTTTTTTGTTTTTCCCCTGAAAAGTTGCTCTACACATTTTAAGATATATTTGTGTGGTGCCTGTTACTTTGTGGGGGCTGGTGGACTGGTGTTTTGTGTGCTGGGTGGTTTTGTCTGTGTCTGTCCCTGTGTTGCAGGGGCTGGGCGTGGCTTCCGGGTGCTGGAGCTCTCGGCACACTTCCTCACCTGCGCCTCACCACCAATTATCTCTACCTGCAGTATAAAGACGCCTGCTTCACTCTTCTCCGGCACCAGATTGTTTTCCACCTTCCATGTGGTAGATCGGCCATCTCTTTGAGAACTTTTTGCTCGCATCTCGTGCCTCTTGTGTTTATGGATTTTTTGCTCACTGGTGTTGTCTCTGTGCTTCCTCTAGTGCTTCTCCTCTCCGAGCTCCAGTGCTTCGCCACCCAGCCCCTCGCCTTCGGACTCAGCCACCTTCAGCTCTGTTCCCCTCAGACAACTCTTGCTCCCTTACAACCACCAGCCTCAGGCTCTTCCTCGCCACGGACAGTCCTCACTCCCAGCCACCGCCAGCCTCACGTTCCCTCTCACAATCCTCGGACAATCTCTCTCTCTCTGCCACCCTTAGCCATACGCTCTTCCCCGCCACCCAACAGCCACTATTCCCTACAGCCTCACCTGTTTCTCCCCACCTTAACGCTCCCCAGCATCCCATTTCCCCTTACCCTCATCATTATTATTATAATTAAAAGATCTTTGTTAATTGTTTGCTCTTGGGTCCTCCACTCTCGCTCTGGTTGTGTTGAGTGACACAATTTGAAGCCAATGGCAGTGGTGATTCAGCAGAGAATAACTACCACATATTTCACAAATGTTAAAAGATTATGATAAAATCTTGAAGGTGACTTCTGTATCAAGGCAAGAATGATTTGGAATCCACGTGTCAAAAAGTCTAGTATTGTCCTTTAAAAGAAAGTTCTTTGATAAGATTTGTTTTATTTTTATTCAAAATAATGACATTACTATTGTTTGCGCTAATTTGCACTGTTGTTTGCACTACTGAAGAACATGTTAAAAGAAAGTTCTTGAATAAAAACATGCCAAAGATTGAACAGTTGCGTAAAAATAATGCAGTCACGCTGGTGTAGACATGTTATATTTGTTATATGTACATATGCACTGATTTTTTTTTTTTTGCTTTCAGCACTGCAAAGGCAGGGAACACAAGGCCCTCAAAAACAGAATATACTTAAAGCGCTGCTCTATCTGCATAAAGGATGTTTATACCAGACACTGCAACATTAAGATTAGTGGAATCATTTAATCAAGATTCCAACCACCCAGATAACTGCTTTTTCACCCTGTTGAGGTCGGGAAGAACATAACAGATACACCAGGTAGCACTGAGAGGCTCAGGCAGGGATTCTACGATCAGGACACAAGGATCCTATATCAGGATCCTGCCTAATCCTACACACTGACATTAATTTATTATTACTACACTATTTTGAAGTAAAAAAACGGAAAAAAAGATTGAATTATACTACATTTTACTGAAATTATATAAAGGCCAAGGGTCTGCGGCACAGCAGGTCATTTTTTCAGGCCATCAACAACTTTAGTACACGGTGGTTGTCCTCTTTGAGCCAACACCGTGGACAACCACAACCACAAGCTCTGCCTTCTATCAGCAGCATCTTAAATGGACCCTTGTCTGCACAGAGAGAGCATGCAAAGGAATAAGAGACACAGCACTGACTGCAGCACATATTTAAAAAACTACAGAGTGAGGAGGCACACCCAGACACGCCTGCCTTCAATCAGACCCTGACTGACAGCAACTGGCTCACAGCAAATGTGAAGTTCCTCTCTCCCAGTGCTTCTCATGGCATTTGCCATCACTAAAAATGTTAGAAATAATTTGAGGGGAGAAATAGGCTTTGCAGTTACAGAATCTTTATTTAGAATTGATCAGCGATGCCTCGTTCACAAGTAGTGATCGACATGATTGCCAGCTGCATGAGAGACTCCTCGGCTCTGATTGGTTGTTTTCCTTTACATGCAGTGGATTCTTGCAAATGCCGAGCAAAGAAAAGTGCTACAAGGCAACAGTGCAACAGTGTGGGTATGGGGCAGAGGTGTATAAAGTACTTAAAAAATAACTAAGTAAAATTACAAGTACCATAACTGAAAATGACTTTGGTAAAAGTTAAAGTCACCCATAAGAAAATAACTTGAGTAAAAGTCTTAAAGTAGCTCACATTAAATGTACTTAAGTATCAAAAGTATATTGTGAAAAAATATACTCAAGTATCAAAAGTACAAGTACAAGTAAAGTACAAAGTATTTTTATAGTATGCATAAAAAGAAGCAAAATAACCAAAAATGGTTCTCCCCTTGTTCTCTTTATTTCACTTTCAGGTGAATGAAATAGATGTGGTATGATAAAACAAAAACAAAAAAACTCCTGAGCAAACATGTAGAGTGAGTGAATCAAGTGTCTTGTGTCTGCCTGAGAATGTAACTATAAATAAAGTGTCTGTCTGCCTAAGAGCACAAAAAGTGCCTCCTATGTGCCTCAGAGAACACAACTAAATAAGGTGCCTTGTTTCTGGTTAAGAATACAACTTCAAAAATACAACTTCAAAAATACATTCTTACTACACACAGCACCATCACTGCAGAACAGTTGCACACCACTTTTCTGAACAATGTCTTGCACAAACTGTATTGCAAAATTTATCTTAAGGACCACTTGTTGGGGGAATCCTCATGGGCTGATGCATACTCACACTACACACACAAACTTTCTGGTTCTGGTTCAAATGGTGATAGAGAAGTTGAACTTGCGTTTCATCCTCAGCTAGCTGTGCTCTTTTTGGGCTGAAGATGGGGCCTGCTATGCTGAACAGTCTTTCACAGGCTGCAGAAGCAGAAAAAAGTGTGTTGAGTATGACAGACAACTTGAGAAGCACAGGAAACATCTTCAGTATCTTGATGTCGTCTGTTGAGTAGGTCAGGTACGAATCAAGATGCTTGGTGGCGCTTGGTGTTTTGTGGGAACTTTTCAGGGCATGGAAGAAATCTTCCTCATCAGATGAGCCAGATCCGACATCTGCTGTAATGGAAGGATCCTCCAACTGCTCCCTGATGTAGTCCAACCCTGAAACACAGGGAGGTTGAAACTAGCATTAGTACATCCAGGGTATGTGCACATTTTTATAGGACAAATTTAATTACATTCATGACATTCAAAAACTCTAAAGGAAAAAATTCAATTACAATGACAAATAATACTATCAGAAACAAAAGGGCAAAAATTTGCAAAAAATAAATAAAATAATAGAAAAAAAGTTGAGACAAATTGTGAAAATAGCAGATCTACAAGCTTGCAACGCAAGGCAGAGTAAGCTTGCAGATTAGCTACTTTCACAATTTCTGTATCTGTTTAATTCAGGGAATAAACAAGGAGAGAAACACAAATTTAATTTCTTGTCTCTGACAATTCCAGACATCTTGAGATATTTTCAGGCCCTGAACTTCAAAAACTAAATTTACAGTATCCTGATTACAGCTGAAATACTATCAACCTAGTTCGAAATTAGACTGATGTATAAAATGAATAATAAAATCACAAATGTAATAAGTGTACATTAAATTTGTAATTTAATTTAATTTAAATTTGTAATTTAATGTATATTTGCTACATTTCCTTTAATTTAAAGATCTTCATGTTGTCTTACCGATTCTCAGCGTAGCATCATCTTTGATCCATTCTGAACTTTGGGATGAGAATCGCTGCAGCAATCAATTCAGGGTCTCTTAACATCTCACCAAAACGGTTCTGGATGCCCACTTCAATGGCTTCAACCAACAGCTTGCAGTGCTTCAGTGCAATCTTTATTTTTTCCAGTTTGCTGCTCAGCAGGGAAATCGTCAGAAGAAGCCGTCCCATATAGACTTCCGCTTCTCCTTGGAGGATGTTGATGGACTGGGCGACAGGGCTCATGGTGGTGTAGTACTCTTTGAGGAAAGTGAGCTCAACTGGATGGAACCTGTTAGGGAGAAAACAAACCACTGTTTTACAATTATGCATGAACATTGTACCCAAAAATCTGTAACCTAGAAAACATACAAAGCAAAGTTTTACACTACATTGTGTATAAACCAGTTCCGAGGTTGTCTACGGCTCCTTATAATGGTTTAGTTTACTTGAGCGATTGAATATCATCACTACTACTACAGTACAGCAGTAGGTAGGTTGGTGAAAACTGGACAGTGTATGTTCAACATATTACTGCATTCTAGCAGTGGTAATAATATCTAATAGCTCCGGAAAACTAAACCATTAGGAAGGCGAACATAGTATAAAATGATGACTTTATTGGAGCATAGTACTTTCACCTCAGGGATCATTTCTAAAGGGGTCAAGTGGTTTTTAAACAAGTCTCATTTAAATATGATGCAAGTCAGGGACATTCACAGAAGCCATGGCAGGCAAAAATAAACAAATAAATAAAAAATACATAATTCCAATTTACATTGGAACCTTCAATTCTGCACAGATCTCTCTCAAAAAGCTGGCTCTCCCTTCTCTCTCAGAATCTTGAGTAGCCTTTCCACAGCCATAAACAGCGAGTTCCACCTGCTGGCATTTGGTAGTAGCAGCTGGAGGGAGCAGGCATCTTCCACAGCTTCAGCTGCTTGGCAGAATCTTCCACACTTATTCCACAGCCCATGACACTTGCTGAATGTTGAGCATTGCAGTTTTTTTGTATCCATGGTTGGCTGTTGCTTTTTCAGCATCAACTGTAGACACTAAGTTGAGGAGATGACAAGCAAATACATGAATAAAAGAAATAATAATATTAGTTTAAATGATACTCAAGACATCATTCAACAGTTACCACAATGACAGGTCTGGATTGTTCTAACCACTTCCACCCTGGTGTCCCAATTGTGGGCATGTCCAACATTGATAAAAAAAAAGTTGGTCAACTGTCAACTATAGTTTATCTTTAAAAAATGCCAAATTGTTTAAAAATAGCAGATCTACAAGCTAAAACATCATGCAGCACACTGAGGTTGGACATCTGCCCCGCCCCTTTTTTTTCTTTGTAGTTAACATAAATGCAGTTTTGGTTTTGGTTCCAACTTTTGCAGATGTGCTCTGTATCTGGTAATTATTATATAAACACATGCACTTTTTTCATATCTGCTGTAGACCCAGACTGGCAATAGCTGTGCATTACAACAAATACAATTAAAAAACAAAAACAAAGCTATTTTATTGAACAGCATGCTATTTCACTGCAGCTCCTATGAACAAAAATGCAGATTTTCAATATTGCTTAACTTCAAGTTACAGATCTTGTACGTTTATTTTTCAATAAAAAAAAGTGAAAGCACTTGATATTAAAAATGTATCATGCAGGAGAAAAACTGCCTCCTTCGAGTAGGTTAAGATGCTAACGCTGTTTTAACGACAGTGCTGCAGAACAATTTGCACAAAATTTTATCTAGAATAAAGTGTAATAAAATACTCTGTGTGTGTTTGTTTGTGTGTGTCGCATAGGTTTATCCATACTTGTCCACGCCACCACGTGTGATACTAACGTTACTTGCAACGATAGCTTGCACATAATGTTGGCTAATGAAATTTGTAGGCTAAAATGTTGGCTTAAACTATGTTTTATCAAGAAATTACATACTCCTGGCACATGAAATGACATTGGCAGGAAATAACGTTACTTAATTCACTTACCTCAATGTGTTTCCTAGGGTTGGATGGAGAGTTCTTAAATGCCTTTATCTCGAGGCACTTTGGCAGGCAAAAGAAGCACTTAATCCTGTATGTTTTAGGATTTTCCCCCATCCCAAGGTAGCCAAACATTGTTGCCAGGTATGACCACGGCGGGTGACTGTCGTCTTCTACCGAAGGACATGCTATCAGTGTGGTAATGTCTTCTTTGTCTTTCTCGTCAACATTAACTGCGGAGGTAGCCATGTTGATCTCCACCGCCGCGCGCATCCCGCCCTTATCCTTTGATGATTGACTATATTTATATTTTAATTTGTAATGAGCAACGTTGTAACAAATGTCAAAGTAACAGAGTAAAAGTCTATTTTTTAACGTTTAAATGTAGTGGAGTAAAAGTAAAAGTCCTGATTAAAAAAGAAAAACTCAAGTAAAGTACAGATCCTCAAAAAAACTAGTAGTGTAACGAAGTACATCTATTTCGTTACTATCCACCTTTGGTACGGGGACAGTTTTAGCTAATATGACAAAAGGCTATTTTTAGAAAAGTTAGCCACAGCTTAAGTGTCTTCCTTTTGTTTTTGTTTTTTGGTTGTTTTTGGCTAGACCACATCATACGAGGCCAGGCCTATAAACACAAAGTCTGTCTGTGAGTGAGTGAGTGAGTGAGTGAGTTATGTAACTGGTTGGAGTGACTGGAGTCACTATGGCTATGGGGTGCCAGTTGTAAAGTTGTTCACGGTAAAAGAATATGCAACATTTCTCCACATTTAACTCTAAAGCATAATTAAAAAGAGGTTTGAATTTTTCAAAGTCACTTTTTAATCACATTTAGAGCAATATTTGCGAATTTACTTTTTGGTGAAAAATATATTAAAGATAACGTAACACTCAAAAAAACGTTTAATATTAAATGTAAATGTAAAATATTATTCCTAAATGTTAAATCTAAATGTTAAATATTTATGTCAAGATTCTAAATATTTAGCTAATATGCAAATTTACACTGCTGTTTAGCAGAAGTAGCAAGATAAGAGCTCAATGTATTGATGATCTTTGTACTTCACGAAAAAATCAAAATTGGGAAATGAGTTCAACTCTGCCTAACTCCTGGTTTATATGAGAAACTTTTGCTGTGAGGAGAGGTACTGGTATGGGCTGGTATCATCAAAGATGAGCTTGTGGGGCCTTTTCGGGTTGAGGATGGAGTCAAGCTCAACTCCCAGTCCTACTGCCAGTTTCTGGAAGACACCTTCTTCAAGCAGTGGTACAGGAAGAAGTCCGCATCCTTCAAGAAAAACATGATTTTCATGCAGGACAATGCTCCATCACACGCATCCAAGTACTCCACAGCGTGGCTGGCAAGAAAGGGTCTAAAAGAAGAAAAACTAATGACATGGCCTCCTTGTTCACCTGATCTGAACCCCATAGAGAACCTGTGGTCCCTCATCAAATGTGAGATTTACAAGGAGGGAAAACAGTACACCTCTCTGAACAGTGTCTGGGAGGCTGTGGTTGCTGCTGCACGCAATGTTGATCGTGAACAGATCAAAACACTGACAGAATCCATGGATGGCAGGCTTTTGAGTGTCCTTGCAAAGAAAGGTGGCTATATTGGTCACTGATTTGTTTGTGAATGTCAGAAATGTATATTTGTGAATGTTGAGCTGTTATATTGGTTTCCCTGGTGAAAATAAATAATTGAAATGGGTATATATTTGTTTTTTGTTAAGTTGCCTAATAATTATGCACAGTAATAGTCACCTGCACACACAGATATCCTCCTAAAATAGCTAAAACTAAAAAAGCCCCACTCCAACTTCCAAAAATATTCAGCTTTGATATTAAGTCTTTTGGGTTCATTAAGAACATGGTTGTTGTTCAATAATAAAATTAATCCTCAAAAATACAACTTGCCTAATAATTCTGCACTCCCTGTATGATGTCTATAAAAGACATCTATATGATGTCCATAAAAGACATCTACATGACATTAGGGTGACCAGATGTCCCGCTTTGTGCGGGACAGTCAGGCATTTCCATTACTTTTCCCACGTCCCACAAATTGAGATGCTGTCCCACATTGTTACTGACAATCAGACTCCAGTTTTGAAATGCATTTTTAATACTGGTAATCTGGCATCTATCCAGCGGCTATGTGGAGAAAGCAGTGAGGGCTGTCATCAGGGGGCAGGGCGGGCTGTTTGATCGTGTCAATCAAACTGCGACGCGGACGGGCGCACCCCAGGCCCCCAGGAAGTGCGCCACCCTCTGAAGCAAAATTTACATAGTGGCCCGAAAGTGGAACTACAGTGTCACGTGATGCACACTGGCCCAAATGGATTTTTCCCCATTTGCTTAACATCGGGGAAGAGACCTCCTTAAATCACGGGATATTTTTTTTTTGAGAGATGTTGACTTTTCAGAACGCATTTTTTAATAGCCATGATTAAAAACATTAAGTCCTTAAGATGTAAAATGTGCCATTTTCCAAATCAAGATTTGGAGTTCGTCATTTCTCCAGACCAAGGGCATAACTTTGAGTTGAACATTGGGGGGGTTGAGTGACACAGGCATTGTTTTGTCTTTTTTGTTTACATTTTTTTTACTGTGTGTGTGTGTGTGTGCAAGCGTGAGTGTGTGTGTACGCGTGTGTTTAGGCTATAACGTGTGGATCACTGTGTGTGTTTGTGTGCGGAGAAACACTGGGCTGGTTTCGGTTCGGTCCGGCGGGTTTTTAGCAGAAACACGGCCACTTTGGACTCTGATCTTTCTTCCTGTGACCCTCTTTTCAGCATGTAGTATAGGCTACACTCACACACACGTGAACACACACACCCAGGCGCGTTATGCAGGTGTAACATCCAATTGGGTCCGCACCCCGCACTCTGAACCCGGACGAATTATGAAGAACACGCCGCCGTCAGCTCGCCTCAAACACACTAGATCGTGAGATTTCCAGACCACTATATGAGTGTTGCCAACTTTCTGGTAAAATCAGATGACTGTCCAAACTCTCTGGAGACTTTTTTTATTTAAACGTTCTTGTCAAAGCGACCGAAGAAGTTGATCGAGCCGCCGTAAACACTGCCCGGTCCGAGCAGCATCTGCCCCGCAGCAGCAGCAGCAGGCTGTGTTAAATAACAGCTCAGAGAGAGAGGAGGACTAACTTTCATTCTAACTTTTCCCCCTCAGCTCTCTTCATACCACCATGAATGCTTCCGAAACATAACGTTAAAGGGACGCTGGTGGCTGGTTTAAATTATTGGGTGGGTTGCAACCCACCCATCCCCCCCATAAATTACACTTATGCTCCAGACATAAAATGAACGCGCATAGGACCCGCAGGACTCGGAGAGCTCTCGGAGTCCCTGACACAACACAGGCTTCATGCCAGCCGCAGTAATGGATATTTTTGAATCATAATTAATCAATTTTACCATTTTACAACACATCCATGCGCTATTGGCTGTAAGGCTTGTAATATGGACATTACACATTACACATTACTGTGTCTGCATGTAACCGGTGGACTTTAGTGTTGTCTGTGTTGTGTTGTGATGGAAAATCCGAAACCATGGATATCTTTGGAGGCAGTCTCCATTTATTTCTGACAGCAAGAATTAAAAAACAAAATCCTCTTTCAATTATATTGGCACAACTCGAGCCCCTCTCCCATGGAGAACAACAGCAAAAGGGCGCATTCATATTCAATGTAGCGCAGTAAAACGCGGGCTGTCTGGATGAGGGGACTCATCAATGGAGGACCGTGCATGGACCCACGAGGTCATCATCCCAGTGAGGAATGGGTCAACTGTTGCAGTTGCCGTGTCCAACCCAGACATCTCAGTTTCATTACAATCAGATGGGGGAGGGCCTTCGATCACACTAAAAGCAGGCATGGACATAGGAGCACGTTCATCATCCAAGGTTGGATCCAGAGGCAGAAAGTTGACCTGAAGCAGCAGGTTCCGGTGAACGACACGTTCATTTCCTTCCTGATCCCTGATCCGGTAGATATGTAAGGTAGGTTTTGCAGCCACAACGGTGTAGACAGTGGGCTGCCATTTGTCAGAAAGCCTACATTTCCCTTTAACACCTTCGTTTACCAGCAGCACCTGGTCTCCGAGGGACAGAGACTGACCTTTGACCCGTTTGTTGTACTGATTACATTGATGTCTCTGCACAGCCGTGCAGTTCTCCTGAGCCAATGCCATGGCGCAGTGCAGGTCATCCAAAAGGGACTACACATAGGCATTATAGTCACACACGGTCACATCATGGAGTACGCTCTTGAACAGGAGGTCAACTGGCAGCCGAGGGACCCGACCAAACATCAAGTAGAAAGGCACGAACATAGTGGTCTCATGAACAGGGCAGTTATATACAAAGGTCATGGTCTGGACCATCTGAGGCCACTTCTGCTTGGAACGAGGGGGTAAATTCCTCAACATGTTGCCGAGGGTGCGGTTAAACCTCTCCGTACCACCGTTCCCCATAGGATGGTAAGGTGAGGTGTGTGACTTGTCAACTCCTGACAGCACCAACAACTCAGCTACAGTTCACTTTCAAAGTTCGAACCCTGGTCAGAATGCAGGCACTGTCCCACAGCCTCTTGGCTACCCTCTTGGCAGTTTGGTCCTGACAGGGAAAAGCATGTGCCAGCCTGATAAAATGATCAGTGATCACCAGAACATCCACAGACCTGTTATAACTGTCTTCAGCTGACCAAAAGTCAATGCACACAAGTTCCAGTGGGGCAGAAGTCTTAATGCTCTCCAGTGGGGCTCTGGTGGAGGGCTCTGGGGTCTTGCCGAGGACGCATCTGTGGCAGCACTTCACATGATTGCGGACATCCCTCTCCATATCATGCCAGAAGAACCACTGACGAGCCAGGGAAAGTGTGCGGGGCTGACCTTGGTGACCAGCATGGTCGTGAACACCAGACAAGGCGTCTGCCTTCAGGGACTCAGGTACAACAAACTGAAACCTCTTCTGTTTGGTCAAAGGGTCCTTTATGACCCTATAGAGGATGCCATTCAGGATTGTCAGTTTATACCACTGTTTAAGGACTCTCAGCGTTGGGTGACTCTCATTGCAGCGTTCACGTCTGGAGGGCCTGTGTCTCTCCTGTCAACATAGTGAGCAACCCTTGAGATGACAGGGTCCTGTTGCTGGTGTGACTGAAGGTCGCCGAAGGACAAGGAAGGCAACATGTCCTGGCCAAAGAGGATAGAACGTAGTCCAATTTAGTCCAACTTCAAGTTCAGCCAGCTTCTGTTTCCATCCATCTGACACTTCACAGCCTTCAAGGTCAATGTCCCCCAATCCACATACCCTCAGCTGCTGAGAGGGTGCAGGGGTGGTGCCCAACTTGGAGGCAGGGTCGGCAGCCTGATCAGTTTGTGGCTTAGACACACCTTGAGAGATGGGAAGATCTTCCACAGCAACACATGGAAAAACATCTGCCACTTTAGCATTGCGGCGCAGTGTCACAGGACTCTTTGTGGGGTAAAGGATTTTCATTGGGACCCAGTGATCACCCTAAATGGGAGCCACAACCCGTCCGACAATTATGTCTCTGGGAGCTGATCGGGAAGTGGTGGGCTCGACAATGATAGTGCTCCCGGGTGACGCAGGGGCACTGCTGGGCAACTTTCCCCATAACAAATACTTTTGCTGTGGAGCAAGGGTGACAGCCTGCTGTAGCCTCACAGTGCCAACCTTGTCAGGCAGTTCAGGATTGGACCAGCGAGTTATGCAGCTGAGCAACTGGAGAAACTGCTCACAGTCTAAGTCAGAGGTGCTGGAACGGATGAGCTCCTAGTACTTGTCATCAGATTTCATTCCCTGTATCATGGGCCTGATAACATTGCTTCCAATGATGAGTTCGTCCCTCTGCCCTGGAACAAGGAAAGTCGGGACAACAATCTTGGAACCATAAATCTCAATGTCAAGGTCATAAATATATTTGAATTGTGTTGTAAGGCCACCGCAGCCAACTAGGACCACCTTCTCGGGCACAGGCTGAGGACTTGGGAGAACACCAGCGGCACTAAGCTTGGACTCTGTCTCCACACTGAGCGTGCATGACATGCTCCCTGAATCAAGCATCCCTCTCAAAGTAGACTGACCCCTGATGGACACTGGAGCATAAAACAAATCACTAGCTCCTTCCACTCTATGAGAGCCAACAATGATTACTATCTTGTCATCAGGAAGATTACTACAGCAGTTTACATAAGTTGACTGCAAGTCTTGATCTTCAGTGAGGGTGTCTTCTGCACTGCCCATGCTACCCCTCTCACAACATGGGCGGGCTAATTTAAATCAGCAGTGGAGGAAGAAGGGGGTGGTGCGGCTGAGGAACGAGTGGTCTGAGGGCACTCAAGTCTAATATGACCAGGACTAAAACAGTTAAGGCACAGTCTGTAAAGTATGCATTGTGCATGGGTTGAGTGGTCTGTGGAACCACAAACTCTGCATGTGAAGGGCTCGGAGCACTGCTGGTGACCAACCATAGAATGAACCTCAAAAGTATTTTATTAGCAGAGAAGGAGAGAAAAAAAAAATTCCTTGAACCTGAGCGCACTGAAAAACATTTATGTACAACTTGACAGTGTGAGCTTAGTATGACATAGTTACAAAGTGCAAGGAAAAATATTGTGACATTGGCTTGAAACAAAGAAATACTCAATCAATAAAGATTAAAAGTCCATCAACACATGTTCACTGGGATTATTATTCCCTCTTTTAATTTTTTCCAAAACGTCCCCTTTTGAAGTGTCCCCTTTAATCAGTAAATCCTCTTTTTTGTCTGTTTGTTTTTTAAATAAAGTTTTAATGAGAAAAAAAGAAGTGTCCCTTTAATGCGCCGGCTGGCTACACAGATTCACAGGCACAACCCAATATGAGAGGAAACCATGAGAGAAGGAAAAAAAACGAAGCAAAACATTCTCTCCTTAACTGACACACCTCAACTGCCGGCAGGAGTGTGCACAGGTCCTCGAGGCCACATAGCGCAGGGAGGAGGCAGTGGAGACAGAGAGGTGAGCCTGGCGTCAGCAGCTGAATCCTGAGTGACCAGACGGGCGTCGGTTGGAGATGCAACAGGTCAAACGGCACCAAGTGTAACCGGTGGACTTTAGTGTTGTCTGCGTTGTGTTGTGATGGAAAATCCCAAACCAAGGATATCTTTGGAGGCAGTCTCCATTTATTTCTGACAGCAAGAGTTAAAAAACAAAATCCTCTTTCAATTATGAAAGTCTCGAGCCCAACTCGAGCCCCTCTCCGTGGAGAACAACTGCAAAAGGGCGCGTTCATATTCAATGTAGTGCAGTAAAACACGGAAAACATACGTGACAGCAAGAGTTAAAAAACAAAATCCTCTTTCAATTATGTTGGCACAACTCGAGCCCCTACACAAATTAAGTGACACAGGAATATGTAAGAATATTGTACAGCGAGTTTAGGCTGAAAAATGAACTTATAAACACAGTTAAACAGCGCTAAAAGACCAACATTACAGCGAGAGCAATGATGCTTACCTTTCCCGTGGAGAACAACAGCAAAAGGGAAGAGTTAAGGCGGGAGACATCCCTCTATAGGAGGGGTACCCCCAAAGGTGAATGTAGGGGAACAGAAACTGAGTATAAAACGTTCCACATAATGACTATGGAGGTCTAAGCATATCAGGTAATAACAACAGAAACAAATTTTGTGTAATTATAATACTTAATATTACTGCTTTATATATGACCCTGTTACATGTATCAGTGAGTGGATATACAGTCTACGGTCAGTATTCAAACTACCGGTTATCAGCAAGCAGCGTGGAGCACTAGTGACAGTTACTAAACGGTATTGAACGTAGTATTTACTTAAAGTTGAGCTGTGTATTATTACACGGGGAAATATTACAAGGCATCACCTCTTATGATATTTTTGTGGGCACAGCACTTTTTGATTCTGTTAATTTAATTTCTCTGGTCGTGATTACGATATGATTCCCTGATAAGTTGTATGTATATTTGTGTGTGTGTGTGTGTGTGTGTGTGTGTATAGACAGAGAGATAAATATACCATTATCTGATTATCACGTAAATATTAAAGCCAACTGCACTACTCATTATACTGCCAATTAGCTGCTGTTGCTAATAAGCTAAGCTACTACGAGAGGAACGCTCGTGAACGAGTGCTGTTCAATTCGAGCACTCGATTTGGGTAACTTATGTGAGCGAGCCAGTGAGTCGGAGTCAATGCTTGGGTACACTTGGCCACGTTTGGCTGCCGTTAATCACTTCTGCGCATGCTCTATGGGCCAGTAGATCCGGGTATTTTACACTTTTCTAAACCCGGAAAAAGAGTTTTTTCTGCTTGATGCGCCACTTAGCAGCTCTCATAGGAATGAATGAGGCCCCGGCCCCACGGCTGTATCCAGATTTATAATAGATCCATGGCGCACCCACCAACAAGAAACAATGCAAATGAGGTCAGAATGGCATCAGCATGCAGCACAAGACATGGAGGAAAGGGAGGAAAGCAGGACCCGTACGGCTAAGAAAAGGAAATGCAGCTACAACAAAGACTGGGAAACTATCTATTCCTGGGTGAAACCAGTGCAAGGCCTGTCTGGTAAAGTTTTGTGTGAAGTTTGCTTGAGTCATTTTTCCATTTCACATGGAGGTGAATACGACATGAAATGACACAGACAGTGCGTGACTCACAAAAAATGTGTTGCTCAAAAGGAGGCTTCAGAGTCTAGTATGCATACGTTCCTGCTAAAACCCAAACAAGATTCAAACGCAGATAAGGTAACAGCAGCTGTAAAACAGCAGCATACACAGCTAGCATACAGGTCAGAAGACTGTGGTATTAAGCTAACATCGACCATGTTTCCAGTCTCTGAGATTGCAAAGAGACAGAGATTTTAACTGGTGTTAAAAACACCAGTGGTTCAAGTACTCCCAAGTGATAAAAAAGTCCACACGCCATTTTTTTCAGTGGCTTCAGATGCATCTAATCATGGCACTACAAAACTCTTCCCACTATCTTTGAGATATTGGACACCAGAGCTGGGTTTGGAGAGCAAGATCCTTAACTTTTATGAGGATAGCCATGAGTCAGCTGCTACCATACACCACCAGATTACAAGCAAGTTAGAGGAAAATGGCCTGCAACTGGACATGATTTCAGCTTACACTGCTGATAATGCTAGTGTAAACTACGGGAAAAACAGTTCTGTTTTCCAAAAGTTAAAGGCCAACAGTGGCATCATCAAGGCAAACTGTTTGGCCCACATAGGACACAACTGTGCAAAGCATGCTGGAGACATGCTGAACATTGACATTGACTCTGTAGTGAACAAAATATTCAGAACTGCTGCACTGTGGAGCTTATCAAGAGTGAAATTCAAGTCAAGACCAACTTTGAATGCAGTTATAAGGAATTCTACAGCTATGCACTTAAGCAGAAGGCCTTATAAGAAGCTGCACGCTCAAGCAAAAAGTATCAAGCCAAGAGGAACATCCAAGGTAAGATAAACATTGTCAGAGACATAGATTAGAACAATGTGAGCACTGAGCCAGTGTGGTGCTTGATTTTAAGACAGTGCTCTATTATTGTGTTTCAACACCAGGTGCTTTCTGTGGTGCTGAAAGTGCATTGTCTGTGTGTGCCTGGCCTGCCTGCAGTTGTTGCTGTGATGGAGAAAACTGAAAGACTTTTGATGCACAAAACTTTTAAAAAGAAATTCAGCTAGGTGCTCTCCTTGGTGCTGGAAGAGCATTAATTGTGTTAATATGATGGACAAAACTGAAAAATATTATTTTATTTAATATAAGTTTTTGTTTCCTCCTGACCAGTTCTGATTTGTATTTCTGGTTTTATTTATTTTCCTTATTATTTTATTTAGTGCCTAATTTTATACCTAGTGGTGCCTTTAGTTGGCATTGTCCAGTAAATGCAGATAATTTTCAAATGCATTTCTTTTGTGTAGTTTATCTATGTGATTATGAGCTGAGTGAGTTTTGTTTTGTTCAGATAATTAGCCTGTGTAGCCTACTACAGTACATAGAGCCTAATCCAGTACAAGTTCTACTTGAATATGTGGTTCAGTATATTGTTCTACTAGAAAAAACACTTTAATGTGGTGTTTGGAGTTGTGCTGGAGTTGTGTTGTTTCTCTCTGTTGTTGGAGAAAATACAGGCAAGCCATACCCTTTTAAAGCATATTAAAGTACTATACTTGAAAGAACAATTGTAGCCTTGACTGTCTATTCTGTTTAATTGTACATAGTCAGGTGTGTTAATTTGAGGGGCATGTTTTCTTACATGAGAGAGCTTGGAAAAGTTGCATTTAAATAAGATATATTTAAGTTTTTATTTGCAGTCTGTTATGTGTTACTGAATCAACCAGATTGCAAAAGCATAGTAATGTTATAAGTTAAGGGGCAGAATAGAAGTGGTTTTTTTTTAAGTTATTTTAGACTACCTTGATACTTGGTGTCCCACATTGTCCCACACAAACATAGTCTTGTCCCACATCTGGTGAATTTGGAACTGGTCACCCTATATGACGTCCAGAAAAGAAATGTATACTACATCCAGAAAAGACATCTATATGATGTCCATAAAAGGCATCTATTTGACATCCAGAAAAAAAATCTATATGACGTCCAGAAAAGACATATATACTACATGCAGAAAAGGCATCTATGCAATGTCCAGAATAAAAATGTATATGACGTCCATAAAATAAATCAATACTACATCCAGAAAAGACATGTATACAGCATCCAGAAAAGACATATACTGTATATGACATCAAGAAAAGACATCTATACTACGTCCATAAAATACATCTATATTATTACTGCTATTATTACATTAAAAGCTGCAGATTTTTATAATGTTTGTGGTTTATTACATTTGTGGGCTGCTACTGTGTTTGTGGCTGTTACACACCTCTTTTTAATTGTGTTTTAGAGCTAAATGTGGAGAAATGTTGCTGTTACTTTCAGAGTGCACAACTTTACAATCTGCACCCCATAGTTTCCCCATTGGCCGTTGCTCTTTTGAAATAAATAGGCGCTGAGAGACTGATAGAGCTGTAAACACTGACAAACTGAAGTTGTCAGCGAAGCTTGGCTCAGTCACACTGTGGCATTCGTGCCCAACTGGAGTTTAGGAGAGAGGAGAGGAGGGACATGTTGAATGGAGCAAGAAAAGAGCTGATCAGTGTGTACAGCTCCAGAGAAAGTTGGTACTCTCTGCTGTGTGACTGTCCAGGTATACTGTTCTTCATTGTAATGTGTATTTATCAATTTCTGGGCTGGATTGCTATAATGGGGCAAGCGCAGTAAGCAAAGGTCAAAGTGACCAAAAGTCTGTTACTTGGTGCATGCTGGCCACTTTCTGTTTCAAACTAATAAAGCATGAAGCATGAAGTTAAACATGAAGCATGAAGTTAAATCTTATTGATCGCTACATTTAAGATGATTTCTATTCAGCTGAGCTATTCAGCAATATCTTTGCTAAGGATGAGCGGAGGTGTCTCACTGTATCAGCAGTGTTCAAGAAAATAGATTTCATGTCATCTGAGAGCAAAATGCAGAAAAAATGAGTAAGAGTTGGGTGAATACATCTCCCAGTAAGCTCTCTGCATTAACAAGCCTCAAAATCCAATTATCTTATTAATACATGGCACAGCGACCTTTGAGTTAACATTCAAATGGTCAATTTAAGAAGAACTCAAAGAAGCATGAGTATGAGAAATTGTTTTTGCTGAAAGCGTATCTTGACAGTTGTCTGTTACCATATTCTTTTCCTTCTGTCACCAATGTGGCATTATAGCATGATGGAATTAGCAAACTAGACAGTTAACTAGCCAAAAGGCTATTTTGGACACAAAGAGAGGATCACCTCATCAGTGTGTTTGAAGAATGTAGTGTTGGGACGTTAAGGACGTTAAGTTATTGTCATGCATTTTAACTATCGTTTGCTGTCAAGCTAACTGTAAAACAACCGCTCTCTTCCTCAGGCCTGCTTCCTGTCCATTTTAAAATAAGAACATATTGCCATATTATCTTACATTCCACCATAAGGAACATCTTTGTCTGTTTGACACAAGCCTTCAATTTATTCAAATATTGGTCACTTTAATGTGTTAAAATGTCAGAACTGGTGCCGCCGCCATTTTTAGGAGAAGGTGGAAATAGGAGACTGCCTGAAACTGATTATTATGGATTTACAATGTCTGAATGGGTGCTGCCACCACAACAAAATTATACTTTTGGTATTGATGCTGATTTTTACAAACTGAAGTTGTCAGCGAAGCCTGGCTCAGTCACACTGTGGCATTCGTGCCCAACTAGAGTTTAAGAGAGAGGAGAGGAGGGACATGTTGAATGGAGCAAGAAAAGAGCTGATCAGTGTGTACAGCTCCAGAGAAAGTTGGTACTCTGCTGTGTGACTGTCCAGGTATACTGTTCTTCATTGTAACTTGTATTTATAAATTTCTGGGCTGGACTGCTACAATGGGGCAAGCGTAGTAAGCAAAGGTCAAAGTGACCAAAAGTCTGTTACTTGGTGCATGCTGGCCACTTCCTGTTTCAAACTAATAGTCCTCTTAAATTTAAGTCTCCTGGCATTTCATACATGGTCCAGTCAAAGTTTTTACCTGGTGTTATTTCTAAATGATACCTTATTAAAGTCAATCCAAAATCCTGCTTGCTATAGCTTTTTTTAATCTGTAATAACTGAAGGCTTTTCTTATTATGATAAGGTGGTGGTCACATTTCATCAGCACTAGTGCACCACTACTTGAGCACCAGTGTTGATGGTGTTTTGTTATCCTCTGGCTGTAACTGCTTTCATGGCTTTCACAGACACAGTGTGGGTAATTAGCCTGGTTGTCACCACACCGGTGGGAATGAAAAGGCACCTTATGACCTCTGGGTTACGCTGGATCAAAGGTCATTTAAGGGCTAAGGGTATGACTGGAGAGCACACATCATCAGTGCACGTAAGCTCACACCATGAAGCACTGCAGGTCTGCTGAGCCTCATTAGGTTTTTTTTAGGGTATATTTGAGTTTAACACCCTACAATGACAGTAGATGATTTAAATGAGGAGTAAACAGCAGCTTTTCAGAGGCTGTAGGTCTGAACAGTGCTGCTGCCCTCTCCCCTTTGCTTCATCACTGTAAGGCTGAAGGGTGAATGTGGCCCCTGGGACATGAGCCAGGAGACGGTGATGGGCTTACTGAGAGTGACATTTAAGATAGAAATGACATCAAGTGTGGCACTGCTGTGCCCTTTGGCAAGCCACCACATGGAGACAATGTCAGCATGATCTGAGTTAGCCCGAAAATGCAGTGGACCCCCCCTCTAATACTGCATGCACGCTAAGCAACGCTTATACAGACATATCTTTTTCACATGGCAACAGCATCTCATGTCAAGTGACAGTAAACACGATCTGCCACACACCAGATGTGGATGAGCTTGTCTTGCTTTGGGGTAGATTTAGCTGCGATTTATGTGAAATACACAATAAATGTTTTTTTAGTATATGAAGCATGATGTTAATTCTTATTGATTGCTACATTTAAGATGATTTCTATTCGGCTGAGCTATTCAGCAATATCTTTGCTAAGGATGAGCAGAGGTGTCTCACTGTATCAGCAGTATTCAAGAAAATAGATTTCATATCATCTGAGAGCAAAATGCAGAAAAAATGAGTAAGAGTTGCTGGGTGAGTAGATCTCCCAGTAAGCTCTCTGCATTAACAAGCCTCAAAATCCAATTATCTTATTAATACATGGCACAGCAACCTTTGAGTTAACATTAAAATGGTCAATTTAAGAAGAACTCAAAGAAGCAAATGAAGTATGAGAAATTGTTTTTGCTGAAAGTGTATCTTGAACTGTATTATATTTTATAAGAGTTTTGTCATATGTCCTGCATAAGTCATATCAGAACTACAACTCCCAGGGAGAATGGAGATCAGATAGGGAGGTCCAGCATCAAGGACAGGAAAGCCATGTAATAGTGACATTTCAGTCAATGCAGCAGATGCTGCCAACTCATATTTTCATCTCTATCCTCTGTGCTTGTTTTACATTTCCCCTATCTTTCTCTCTCTGCCTCTTTTTGCCCCTCGAGCTCTCTTTTGGCTTTCTTTTGCTTCCGTCCTCTTTTTCATTTTGCTTCTCCCCCCTAAACTCACCATCCTTCCACCATCCCCCGCTTTGTGATGTGCTGACGAGGCAGCAGGGAGGAAGTAGTGTTATAAAAGGAAGAGCTTATGAAGAGTTGAGTGGGGTCAACATACTCACGTACCTTTTCTGGACAAAGGGAAGAGAGGTCATTTATTCCAAGGGCACATTCTGATTAAATTTTTGACGGGGATTGTCAAACGTTCAAAAGGTTGCAACAAAGAACACCAGGTCATAGCCTCTGGGTTGAAATTCTGTGTGTACTGGGGTCAGAGGTCAGTGCAGGAATGCTGGGTAAACAGGAGGTTGGGAGCAGGGTCAAAGGTGTGATCTCCATCCCCTGTTTGGATGAACATGTCTGAGTAAATGTGAATTGTATTCTGTTAATCCTGAGACTAGTGGTCAAACTTTACTTACAGCAGCAAGTATGGGCTGAAGATGTAACTGTGATTTAATATTATAATTACACACATTGGAAGGAATGGAATGGAAACTGATTACATCATATTACTATCAGACTGTCAAAAGAAGAATTACAATGTTTAACTCACCTTTTGGAGACTAACTGTTGCTGCATTGCATACATTTCTGAAAGTAATATAAGATCCCTTGACAGTCAAGATTCTTGAATAGTTTAACTTTTTACAAGACCGGGGGATATTTAATGATTTAAATAAATACATGTATAACATGTAACACTATGGAACATAAAGCTAAACAGGCTTCTGTAGCTTTCATAAATTTACCACTGACATTACGAATAAGTTCTGATATCAACAGTATAGAACTCAACTCTAATGAAAGATGAGCTGAGCTCAGAACCACTTTGAAATTAACAGGTGTGACACTGCCATCTAAAGGAACATTTGAAAAAACAGTCAGTGTAAAATCTGTACTATATCAAAGACTGCATGTTTAGTGCAATAATAAATATCAGCTCAAAGACTCTGGTAGATAAGTGAGTGGAAATGTGTAAAACAAAGAGATCAATAGTGTCATTATACCACACAGTAATGACAATTTTGACCTAAGCGTTGCCTAGTGATTATTTCTGTGTAAGAAATACTCCTTGCTCACTGCATGATTCCATCTGGAGAAGAGTATCTACTATAGTAAACAGTTCTAATCTAACATGTAAAGATAAATACATTGACAAGAGTGGGACATACTGTGATGTTATACTGTGGGGCTTGTTTTAATGTGTGCGTCAGTCTCATCTGGTCACAAAAGACATCATTGCTGGTTATTAGGCTGGAACATTCAAGGATTTAAATAAGGCCTGCTGAGCGTGTGAAATGTTGTATTTCTGCTAAGTTCCAGCAGAGGGCTGTACACCAATACACTTAACACATGACAGTGACCAGAAATGTTATTTTGATGTGTAGAGGATCTCAATATGATAAGTTTGATAAAGTTTTAACATTTTGTGTGGTAAAATGTTGCAAATTTTCTGTTTTCCTTTGGGCACTAACAACAAAACAACAAATTATTTTTACCACTGAGCACACACGTCATGAGTCTCTACCAAACAATAGAGCAATAGAAAAAAAAATCAGCTGTGTGGTGGTGGAGCAGCTCAACAGATTTTTGTCTTTTATATTTAATGCATTTTATTGATCAGTTAATTTGCACTGATCTCCAGCAAATCTATACAAACATCAAAATTATTGATAAATATACATATGCAGCACAAACAAGGTCAGTGCAACTAGTATAGACACTGCTGTTCTTTAGGATTTTTTTTCAAATTACAAAAAGAATAAATAAATACAATAAAATGAAAATAAGGCAAAAAAAAACAACAAAAAAACAAAACGGAAACAAACAGGCAAAGCAACAAGGAAACAAAACAAAACCCAAAGCACACAACCCATCCAGCCTAGACACCCACTACAAAATCAAAGGATCCTATAATCAGTTGATAGCAAAAATCATGAACTAGCATTACACTGTTGTTTTCTCCAAGTAACCTATTGAATACAAGGTTTCCAGATGGCATTAACTAATTTCACCTGCTCATTTCAGATATATCTTATTCTCTCCAGCTCAAGAGTACTAACCAGATCATCAAGCCACATTTTAACATCAGGGGTGCTTCCACCCTTCCACAACGTTACTAAGCATTTCTTAACTGACATGAGAAAGTAGTTGATCAGTCATCTTTGAGTCAATGTGAGTTTGTCTGATGTCTCAGAGATATTAAAAAGAATAGTTTTCTCAGGCTCAATTCTTGAATCAATAATTTCTGAAATTATATGGAAAATGTTGCGCTAATATGTCTGAATCTTTGGACACAATACCGTATATAACAATGAATTAGAGTGGCTTCCTTAGATAGGCACTTGTCGCACAGAGAGGAAACAGAGGGGAACCATTTACTTATCTTAGATTGGGGAATATGCAACTATGCACTATTTCAAATTGCAGTAGGCAATGTCTGACATTAATAGAGCATTTCTTTATCTGTTTAAAACTATGATTGTTCCTCTGAAATCTGGATATTTAAATCATTTCCCCATTTCTCTCTTATACAAGAATTGTCCACTTTTACATCCTGCAGAGCTGTGTAGAGAATAGACATCAGGCAAGGGGTATGTGTTGGGAGCTGAACAATGGATCTCAATGTGGAGTCAGTTATAGTCTCATAGGACAATATGAACTTTCAAACATAGTCTCTTATCTGAAGGTATCGGAAAAAGTTAAATCCATCCATCCGTCCATTTTCTTCCGCTTATCCGGGGTCGGGTCGCGGTGGCAGCAGCCTAAGCATGGAAGCCCAGACTCCCCTCTCGCCGGCCACTTCGTCCAGCTCTTCCCGGGGGATCCCAAGGCGTCCCCAGGCCAGCTGTGAGACATAGTCTCTCCAGCGTGTCTTGGGTCTTCCCTGGGGCCTCCTACCGGTGGGACGTGCCCTGAACACTTCACCAGGGAGGCGTCCTGGAGGCATCCTAATTAGACGCCCATGCCACCTCATCTGGCTCTTCTCAACGCGGAGGAACAGCGGCTCTACTCCGAGCTCCTCCCGGATGACCGAGCTTCTCACCCTATCTCTAAGAGAGAGCCCAGCCACCCTACGGAGGAAGCTCATTTCGGCCGCTTGTACCCACGATCTTGTTCTTTTAGTCACTACCCAAAGCTCGTGACCATAGGTGAGGGTTGGAACGAAGATCGACCGGTAAATTGAGAGCTTTGCCTTTCGGCTCAGCTCCCTCTTCACCACGACAGATCAGTGCAGAGTCCACATTACTGCAGACGCTGCACCGATCCGGCTGTCGATTTCCCGCTCCATCCTTCCCTCATTCGTGAACAAGACCCCAAGGTACTTAAACTCCTCCACTTGGGGCAGGATCTCGTCCCCGATCTGGAGGGGGCACTTCACCCTTTTTCGGCTGAGAACCATGGCCTCGGACTTGGAGGTGCTGATTCTCATCCTGGCCACTTAACACTCGGCTGCGAACCGATCCAGTGAGAGCTGGAGGTCACGGCCTGATGAAGCCAACAGGACCACATCATCTGCAAAGAGCAGAGACCCAATCCTGAGGTCACCAAACCGGACCCCCTCAATGCCCTGGCTGCGTGTAGAAATTCTGTCTATAAAAGTTATGAACAAAATCGGTGACAAAGGGCAGCCCTGGCAGAGTCCAACCCTCACCGGAAACGAGTTTGACTTACTGCTGGCAATGCGGACCAAGCTCCGGCACCAGTCATACAGGGAACGGACAGCCCGTATCAGGGGGTCCGAAACCCCATATTCCTGGAGAACCCCCCACAGGACTCCCCGAGGGACACAGTCGAATGTCTTCTCCAAGTCCACAAAGCACATGTGGACTGGTTGGGCAAACTCCCATGCACCCTCAAGGACCCTGCCAAGGGTCCAGAGCTGGTCCACAGTTCCACCACCGGGGCGAAAACCGCATTGCTCCTCCTGAATCCGGAGTTCGACTATCCGGTGGACCCTCCTCTCTAGTACCTCCGAAAAGATCTTATCAGGCAGGCTGAGGAGTGTGATCCCCCTGTAGTTGGAACACACCCTCCGGTCCCACTTCCGGGACCACCACCCCAGTCTGCCAGTCCAGAGGCACTGCCCCCAATGTCCATGCAATGTTGCAGAGTCGTGCAACCACGACAGCCCCACAACATCCAGGTCGTCCACCCCCGGGGCCCTGCCACCGATGAGCTTTTTAACCACCTCGGCAACCTCAGCCCCAGAGATAGAGGAGTCCACCCCCGAGTCCCCAGGCCCTGCTTCCTCACTGGAAGGCATGTCGGTGGGATTGAGGAGGTCTTCGAAGTATTCCTTCCACCGATCCACAACGTCCCGAGTCGAGGTCAGCAGCGCCCCTTCCCCACCATACACAGTGTTGACAGAGCACTGCTTTCCCCTCCTGAGACGCCAGATGGTGGTCCAGAACCTCTTCGAAGCCGTCCAGAAGTCATTCTCCAAGGCCTCACCAAACTCCTCCCACGCCCGGGTTTTTGCCTCGGCGACCGCCGCAGCCACATTCCGCTTGGCCTGTCGGTACCTGTCTTCTGCGTCCGGAGTCCCAGGACTCCTGCTTCAGCTTGACGTCATCCCTTTCCGCCAGTGTCCACCAGCGGGTTCGGGTGTTGCCGCCCCGACAGGCACCGACCACCTTACGGCCACAGCACCGGTCGACTGCCTCAGCAATGGAGGCACGGAACATGGCCCACTCGGACTCAATGTCCCCCGCCTCCCCCAGGACATGGTTGAAGCTCTCCTGGAGGTGGGAGTTGAAGCTCCTTCTGATGGGAGACTCTGCCAGACATTCCCAGCTGACCCTCACAATGCGTTTGGGTCTGCCAGGTCTGACTGGCATCCTCCCCCACCATCAGAACCAGCTCACCACCAGGTGGTGATCAGTTGACAGCTCCGCCCCCTCTTCACCCGAGTGTCCAAGACATACGGCCGCAAGTCCGACAACACGACTACAAAGTCAAGCATTGAACTGTGGCCTAGGGTGTCCTGATGCCAAGTGCGCATATGTACACCCTTATGCTTGAACATGGTGTTTGTTATGGACAATCTGTGGCGAGGACAGAAGTCCAATAACAAAACACCACTCGGGTTCAGACGCCCCTCCAGGTCTCACTGTCGTTGCCAACGTGAGCGTTGAAGTCCCCCAGCAGAACGAGGGAGTCTCCAGAAGGAGCACTCTCCAGCACCCCCTCTAAGGACTCCAAAAAGGGTGGATACTCTGAACTGCTGTTTGGACCGTAGGCACAAAAGTCAGGATCTGTCCCCCCACCCAAAGGCGGAGGGAGGCTACCCTCTCATTCACCGGGGTAAAACTCCGACGTACAGGCACCGAACCGGGGGGCAATAAGTATTGCCACCCCTGCCCGCCTCTCACCAGTGGCAACTCCAGAGTGGAAGAGAGTCCATCCCCTCTCGAGAAGACTGGTTCTGGAGCCCACGCTGTGTGTCGAGGTGAGGCCGACTATATCTAGTCAGAACTTCTCAACATCGTGCACCAGTTCAGGGTCCTTCCCCGCCAGAGAGGTGACATTCCACGTCCCCAGAGCTAGCTTCTGCAGCCGAGGATCGGACCGCCAAGGTCCCCGCCTTCGGCTGCCGCCCAACTCACACTGCACCCGACCCCTATGGCCCCTCCTACGGGTGGTGAGCCCATGGGCAGGAGGTCCCACGTCAACTCTTCGGGCTGTGCCCGGCCGGGCCCCATGGGTAAAGGCCCGGCCACCAGGCCCCCATCCCCAGGCCAGGCTCCGGGGGGGGCCCCGGTGACCCACGTCTGGGCGAGGGAAACTCAGGACCATTCATCGTATTCATCATAAGGGTCTGGTGAGCTACACTTTGTCTGGTCCCTCCACTTGGACCTGTTTGCCATGGGTGACCCTACCAGGGGCATAAAGCCCCCAACAACTGAGTTCCTCGGATCACTGGGACACGCAAACCCCTCCACCACGATAAGGTGGTAGATCAGGGAGGGGAAGCTACAGCCAACATAGGAAAAATACCCCAAGAGTCAACGAGAGCAGGGGTGGAAGATGACTCACAAGTGGATTACCCGGCAAAAGACATTGGAAAAGACATGACTTTGCATCAGATACATGACTCAGTGATAGATAGGGGCACGGACCTATCCCCTAGGGTTAAAACTAGTAGCATTTGGGGTAAGGTGAGCTCATCTGTGGAGGTAAAAGTACAAAGTACAATACAGTACAATAGTAGGCAAGATGCTTTGGGTTTGTCCTTGTGGCTGGCAGAAAGTAACATCAATCAGAGGCCTTAAAACTCATCAAGGAAGGAAGAGGTGTTTAGCAGAGGAAGGGCAGAGTGGCCGCATCAATCAGTACTTTTTAAGAAGTCAGTCGAGTCAGTCAGGTGATGTCCAGCGGCAGGTAGAAAACCACAGTTTGCAGGATATCAGTAACACTGCCCCTGAGGAGGAGGAGGTCGTAAAGGGGATCCAGTTGACACTGAGTTCAGCAGGCCAGCCAAAGAGAGAACCATGGAGCAGAAGGCTAGACTTAGATGGCCAAGGGCAAATGATAGTAAAGAGTGGGAGATGGTTAACAGTGACTTGTTGGTAATTGCGGGCTTAGAGGAAATGTAGTTGAGAGGTTAGAAAAGATGGGAGATGTGATTTACTCATATGGTACAGAGAGATGTGGGGTGCATGACAGAAAGAGGGGAAAGAGAGTACAGGTAGGCAGGTCTAGACGGCAAAGAGAAATAGAGAAGTTAGTTAAGGAAAGGAGACAGCTAAGAAAACAGTGGAAAAGGGCTACAGACAAGGAGAGGGAGGGAATTAGTGTTTTGCAAGAGGAGTTGAGAGACAGGCTAGCAGCACTTAGAAGGGCAGAGCATCTTAGGAAAAAGAGGAGAAATACAGAATATGCAAGAAAGAAAGAATATGCAAGGATGTTTTTTTTAAAGTCAATTCCGGATAAAGATATCAGTATAAAGGGGTATACTGTACATCACTGCGATCGCCCCAGGAAAGGAGGTGGAATCGCTGTATACGCAAAAAACAAATTTCATATTAGTCTTCTATCCTCAGTGTCTATCTGCAAGCAATTTGAACTGCTGGCTTTAAAACTGTATCTTGCTCAGGGTCAATTTGTTAACATTATTGGATGCTACAAGCCACCATCTGCTTGTGCTGAAGCTCTAACCTCATTAGCACATTATTTATCAAATTTTGATTCAAATGAGCAACTGCTGATGGGGTACCTGAACTGTGACTGGTTGACTTCAGCCTCAGATAACCTAAAATCGGTTTGTGTCCCTTTCACAAACTGCGAGTTAAAGGCCACAATAATTCCTGGTTTTCTCCTGAGCTAAATAGTCTTCTTCGAGATAGAAACATTGCTTGGGCCAGAGCAAGCCAAAGTAAAACTGACTGACTCATGACTAAGCCATTGCTAAGCCGTTATTAAATTTGTATAATCTAAGTCTTCTTAATAGTGAGGTCCCAAGCATATGGAAGTCTGCCTTAGGTGGAGATCCCTCAATTTTAAACAATTACAGGCCAATTCCAAAGCTGTGCATTTTAGCAAAGGTATTCAAAAGACTTGTCAGCATTCAACTAAAGGATTTTCTCGATATAAACAGCATCTTATCAAGGTACCAATCTGGCTTTAGGAAAAAACATAGCACCGTTTCTGTAGCTCTTAAGGTTTTAAATGACATCATAGAAGCACTGGACTTAAAGAAAGTGTGTGTAGCATTATTTATAGACTTATCCAAAGCATTTGATACTGTGGATTACATTATCCTGATTGATACATTGCACAAAATAGGCTTATCCGAACATGCAGTTTCTTGGTTCAAATATTATTTACTGGGTAGAACACAGTGTGTCCAAATGGCAAGGTCCTCATCAATATTTCTGAGGGTTTCAAAGGGGGTACCACAAGGGTCAGTGTTAGGGCCCATTTTGTTTTCTATATATATAAATAATCTTTGCAATAGTTTGTCAGATGCCTTTTATCATTTTTATGCTGATGACACAATAATTTATTGTTTTGCATCATCTGTTGTACAAGCTTTCACTCTCTTACAGTCAGCCTTTGATGTTGTTCAGGCCTGTCTGCAAAGGCTCAAGCTAGTTTTAAATACGGACAAGACTAAGGTCATGCTGTTTTCCAGGGCTACTTTGCTGGCAAATAATCTCCCCGTTTCAACTTGCCAGGGTACATCCATTGAGTTTGTCTCATGCCATAGGTACCTGGGTTTTCAGGTTGATGATTGTCTAGCTTTCAAGTATCACACTTCAAGTTTAGTTTCCAAACTTAAGGTAAAATTGGGCTTTTACTTTAGGAATAGATCTTGCTTCTCTCATGGAGCCAAGAAACGCCTTGTGTCAGCAACTTTTCTTCCTTTGCTTGATTATGGTGTACTGTACTGTACATGCAAGCACCAGTCACAGGTTTATGTTCACTGGATACTGTGTAACATTGTCCTTTGAGGTTTGTCACTGGATGCAAGTATCGGACCCATCATTGCACTTTATACAAAAAAACTGAATGGTCATCCTGGTCATTATTCTGCACCCTCTGCATCGAACTCCCTGCAAGCTGAACTAAAAAGGTCAGACCTGATCCCACTTGACAGCTTTGTTGAACTTCTTAGAACCAAAGAACTCGATAGCATTGGGCATTGTCAACATTTTTAAATCAGATGAAACACTTCTTCTTCAATTCTTTATTTTTATTTATTGTATGTATGTTTTAATTCTCATGTTATGTATTGTAAAATTCTGCTGCCTCTTTGCCAGGTCACTTTGAAAAAGAGATTTTATATCGCAATAAGCTTTACCTGGTTAAATAAGGCTTAAATAAAAAAAAATAATGTTAGGCCACCTAGGTGGAAAGAAGTTCAGGAGGTGGTTAGGCGTGCAAAGGCTTCTTCGGCTCCAGGGCCTAATGGAGTCCCCTACCGGGTTTATTAAAATGCACCTGACATCCTTAAGTTTTTGTGGAAACATCTAAAAATAGTTTGGGAGAAACAATTTATCCCAAGAGTATGGCGCAGGGCAGGGGGTGTCTTCATCCCTAAGGAGAAGGAGTCCTCAGATCTTAGCCAGTTCCAGATGATTTCGCTCCTGAATGTAGAGGGGAAGATTTTTTTTAGTGTAGTAGCGCAGAGATTAGATGGGTACTTAGAAAGGAATGGGTTAATAGACTCAGTGGTGCAGAAGGCAGGGATACCAGGTTTTTTAGGGTGCTTAGAGAATACTAGCATGATCTGGCACCATATTCAGGCAACTAAGAGGGAGAAAAGCGACCTGCATGTGATATTTTTAGATCTGGCTAACGCGTTTGGTTCAGTGCCACATAGCCTTATCTGGAGTGCTTTTGAGTATCTAAGGGTGCCAGGAAAAGTCATCAACTTAGTGAAAGCATATTTTCAGGACATTAGATGATGTATAAGTACGGCAGATTTCACAACAGGCTGGCAGAGGCTAGAGATTGTATTATGGCATGATGTACAGATTCGCCATTGGCATTTACAATGGCCATGGAAGTAATTATCAGGGCATCCAAGTGGGTTGTAGGTGGAAAGAGATGTCAAAATGGGATGTGTCTTCCACCAATTATTGCTTACATGGATGACATGACACACAAAGAGGCTATTAGAGAAGGTAAATAAAAGCCTCAAGTGGGCCAGCATGAAAATCAAGTCAAGTAAGTCTATAAGTATTTCATTATGTAGAGGGAAATTAAATGATTGGAAATTTATCATAGATGATGAGGAAATTCCAACAATTAGGGAAAAGTCAGTGAAGAGCCTAGTTAGGTGGTACAATGTAGATTTGAATGATGTTGAGCAGGTTGTGCAATTTAGAAGACGTCGCTGAAGGACTGGATAGAATAGATGAGTCAGGGCTCCCAGGAAAGTTGAAATTGTGGTGTTTGCAGTTTGGGTTATTTCCTAGGTTACTGTGGCCACTGTCAATCTATGACGTCCCAGTATTTGTTGTGGAGAGAATGAAAAGGTTGGTTAGCTCATATATCAGGAAGTGGTTAGGCGCTCCCAGTTGTCTAAGTAGTGTGGCACTGTATGGGAAAGGGATACTTCAGCTGCAAGTATCTAATTTAACAGAGTAGTTTAAGTGCACCAAGGTCAGGGCAGAGTTGTTGTTAGCTGGGAGTAAGGATGTGTGTTCCAAATCCATCCAAGGGGAGAAAATGAAACCCAAGAGTGGCCAAGAGTTCAGGATGCAGAGGCTGCTCTTAGGCATGCAGAGATAGTAGGTAATGTTCAGTTTGGCCGGGGAGGCTTGGGGCTTGGGCCAGTCAAACCAGTGTGGAATACAGCAGGCCCCAAGGATAGAAGAAAGCTGGTGGTGGAAGAGGTACGTAGGCAGGAGGAGACTGTAAGGGGTGCTAAGGCAGTGGCTCAGGCTAAGCAAGGTCAGTGGTTGAATTGGGAAAGTGTAGAGAGGAGGAAACTTAGCTAGAGGGACCTGTGGAATATGGAGGAGAACCGCATTAGATTTCTGATAGGGGCTACATATGATGTGTTGCCAACCCCCAGAACTTGAAGCTCTGTGTAAATGGCGACCCATCATGCCCACTATGCTCAGATACCGCAACCTTATTTTGTCAAGCTGCAAAATAAGTTTATCACAGGGCCGGTATACATGGTGACATAATCAGCTGTTGAAAAGTTTAGCTGCAGGTACTGAGGGGAGAGGAAGACAGTCGAAATCAGGAGGTTTTAAGAAAGAGAGTCTAATAGTCTGTACTGGTTTGAGGCCTGACATAGTGCTGTGGTCGGTGAGTCAACAAATTTATTATTCTATTCTATCTATTATTTCATTGAGCTAACAGTCCCTTGGGAAGCCTCAGTGAAAAAAGCCTATAAAAGAAAGAAACTGAGGTACACAGACTTACAGGCAGAAGCTGAGCAGAAAGGATGGAAAGCTAGGGTTGAAGTGGGATGTAGGGGATTTGTAGCTGGATTAGCTGCCTCTCTCCTGAGGGAACTGGGAGTAAGGGGACAGAGTTTGAGGAAAACAGTTGGGGAAATGTCAGATGAGGCAGTTAAATCCACAGATACAGAAACAATGGTAGTTGGGGAACAGCAGGGGGACCCACTGAATGGACAACTCCTTGAGATCAGGTGGAGAGATCCATCAATCAGTCCTCTCAGGTGTGAGAGGTGTGAGGGTATTTCAGAGTGGGAGTGGCCTGTTTGAGTCTCTTTGTGTGCGATCATGCTGCCATCCAAGTAAGTGTGTTTGTTGATCCAATTCATCATTTATTTCCCTTAGCTTGAGTCTTGTATATGAGTGGTAGTATATTGGCAATTGTGATGCATGTGCTAGGGAAGGTAGCATCGGCACAGTCACTACCAGGAGCTCACATAAATGGAGCATGGGTCTGTTGAAGGTGGCACTGCTGTTTGGGTTGTGATAGCCTTGTGATAACTAGCCTAGCTAGCATGGCTAGCGTTGCTTAGCCTTAGCCTTGTATCTGTGATAGCCATGTTTTAGCATAGCTTAGCTTTGTATCTGTGATAGCTTTGTAGCAGTTTAGCTTGTATCTGTGATAGCTTTGTAGTAGTTTAGCTTACCTAGTATCTGTGATAGCTTTGTAGTAGTTTAGCTTACCTAGTATCTGTGATAGCCAGGTGGTACTGCTTCTACCTGGAGCTTGCATAAACAGAGCATGCGTCTGTTGAAGGTGGAAGGGCTGTTTGGTCTGCATAGGAGCAGTGAGAGCTGGCACTAGGGGAGTGGCTTTGGGATGCAAGAGTTCACTGCCTAGCCTCCTGGAGGTGTGCAAGTAGCAATGTTAAAAGCAGGGGAACCCAGAATACTCACAGTCTCCTGACCTTACACATACAACGTGGATACTGTCCCGAGTGATAAGACACTTGATCTCACAGGCTTGCAGTCTCATGCACTGCTTGCACAGTGCTTCAAATCAGTGACATTACTGACTTTTTAGTCATCTTTTAAAGAGGAGAGTTTCCCACACATGAGAAGACTAGCTCAAAGGATGCTCTCACATGATTTTGTTAGGCTTGTTCTCCCCCATTTTTGTTTTTATTCATTTTTTCTTTTACATGGACAATACAAGGTGACAAACAAATTAATGTTCTTATAAATTGTAAAATAAGTAACATGCATGTGTGTTTAGTTTAGGAGGATTTTCTTCTTCATCAGGTTAAATCTTGCTTTTATGGACCGCCAGTGTATCTTTGTATCTTTTGGCATGCTGAGAGATTTTTTTATTTTTTGTTTTTTTTCATGGATATGTTTTTACCCCAAACAATCAGTCTTGTACACTAGTTTAAAGACTCTTGCATGTAGTTATCTTAATAAGATGCTGTCTGGAGTGATTTTAACTATAGTAAGTGCTGAGGAAAAAGTGTGCAGTATGTATTCTATTATTTAATCTAATGATAAAATTTTAGGTTACAGCATGACAAAATTGATTTGGCCCCCAGCAAAAATCTGGGCTTTTCATGTGCCCCCCAAGAAAAATAATTGCCGACCCCTCCTCTAAACCATAATTAAAATTTGAAGGCTGACAGGACACTGAATTTCTGCACCTCCTTTTATGTATTTGAATGAATAATACGTATCTTCTGGCTTTGTATATGTATACTGTCCCCTGGCATTCTATTTGTGTTTGCTTGATTTATTGTTGATTGTTGATTTATACAATAAGAAGCGTCTTTGTTTCTTATTTTGCAGAGAACTGTTGTTTTCATTATCTGACCTAATTTTGCAGCAGACCTCTGTTGTCAAAACACAATTGTCAAAGAGCTATGAGAAACAAAACCACAGCGGAGCAGGAGAAGGTGTAGACATCTGGACCTGGCAGGAACAGGGGGAGGGGGCTTTCAGTTCACATTTAGCCTGACATCAATAATAAATGTAATGATAAGGTTTTGTTTACGAGAGAATATGAACCAAAAAATAAATGATTGTAAGTAGGCTTGTATTTAGTGATTTATGGGACTTGTAGACTACAACACAGATGGTTACTGAAGTATCACTACTTTGAGAAGAGGCCCATGATTATTATCACTGGCTTCAACATGTCCAGACACACACACACACAAACAGGTAAATAACATGTGACCAGACCTCATAGGATATTTGTATTCTGCATGAATGATAACATAACCCCATTAGAAAATCTTTATTAAGTAAGTCTTTGTCAGTTACCATAAGTTTAACTTCACTAAGTCATTACTTAACCTCTATCGAGTCATGATCATAGACACGTGGCGGACAAAACGGGGCTGTGTTGTTAAGGGTGGCTTGGCTCTCTGAGGTCAGTACTGCACAGCAAAGCTCACTGCATCTATTGGATTATATGAGGGATTTAAAACCAGGATTAGATCCTAGGGCTGTGGACAGCATGGGCGCTGCGTGAACTTCTGCATCCCAGGGATGTGTCAGGGTTTATGTGTGTGTGTGTGTGTGTATGTGTGTGTTTGCGTTTGAGTGGGAGAGTGGCGTGAAAGTGTATTTACGCATCCCAGAGGCCACACTGTGCAGCTTGTGTCCACTTGGCTCCACTGTCCACTGCAAGGCCCTTCAAACATGAACCTGTTCTGCTTTTCACTGGTAAGATACACTATCTTCAGATCTGCTGTAAATTTCAGCCTTATGTATTAAGAGCACCTGTTTAGTTCCTGCAGTCTCAGAGAAGCTGGTAAGCAGAGAAAGCGAAGTGTGTGGCTGGGGGGAGAGACAAGTGATGATATTGCTGTTGACAAGAATCTGAAATGGTTTCTCTGGGGATTGAGACAAAACTGTAATCCTTTCCTGCTTTGTCATATTCATTAGGTTCCATGGATATAGTCTTGCTTTGCTGAGCTTGCATTTGCTGAGTTGTGTTTGCTACTTACAACTGTAAAGATGATATCTAGTGTAATTAGTCAGTATATAAGCATATAATAATCCTGTAATTAAGTGTAACATGAAATTTATTTTTGTGAAGTTTTATTATATTTGTAGATAACCCTATTCCGTTTTCGGATTTATTTCGATAAATACATTAATTTCATTAATGGTTAATCCATACATTAGATTTTTTTAAGTTGCTCTTATTTTAAGTTAGAATTAGGCCAACATAATGTTGTGCACCTTCCCTTTAAGGGCAAGGATGGGTTAAATTTCAGAGTGATAAGAGAGATGCTTCTCATGTGTTGAGTTGAGTTGAGTTGTTGATCTTCTGAGGAAGCAGACAATAAAAGGTGATGGATAAACTGAGAAGACGTCCCCATGCTTTCCTTCCCCACAGCCCTTAAGTAATTCAATTTATGGAGTTAAGGCATGAAGAAGGCAGCCTTACATAAGTGCTAATTCTTTAATTTCCTATTCACTGATATGTTTAAGAGGGATAAACATTTATCAGATTGCCTTTGGCAAAATTAATTTATGTGATAATTAACATAACAAGAAAAATGAACGCTTATTGAGAGTGGTGGATTAAAAACATTGTCATGGGGTTATACTACTAGAAGCTGCAGTTTGTTGCAAATGATGATGGTTTGTTGTTGGGAATGATTACATTCCTGTCCTTTACAAAGGTGCCTATGTTCACAAAAGACCAGACTCTGGACTTTACTATCAGATAATATCCGAAATTAAGCAACAAATAAAGTACAAAATGTCACCAGCTTCATGGACTTAAAACTAAAATAAGTAAAAGGGCTTAGTTCTGCTCACTTGAACAAACCATGACAGATCTGTGTCAGTGTTTACACAACTGATCTCATCAATTATGTAAATTGCATGTCAATATAATCACATGCTGTGATTCTGGGGCTCAGGCACGTGTGGGCCAAATTTGAAAGCTGTCAAAGATTTAAGACCTCTGACAGTTTACAACACCTATATTTAATGTAGTTAGCAGGTTTTAAACTGTTCAGACAGATTCTCATTTATTCACATCCCAATCCCTAAGTGATGCCCTTCTTTGGCAATACTATCGCCACCTTACCTGCTTCATTTTTTAAATTCATTATCTGTAACTGCTTATCCTGTTAATGGTCATGGGGGGGTTAGAGCCTATCCCAGCAGTCATTGGGTGAGAGGCAGGGTACACCCTGGACAGGTCGCCAGACTATCACAGAGCCGACACATGCAGATAACAATCCACGCTCACATTCACACCTTCAGGCATGTTAGAGTTAACCATTAAAATAACCTAACCTCTATAGGGACAATTTGGGCAGATTCTTCCAATAATGTTATTCTTGTTCTATCTGAAACTTGGCTAACAAATATATTGAAAAGACACTGCAATTCAGTGTTACAAAGTTTTTTGTGGTGGCCATCCCAGAAAAGTAGGGAGTGTTTCCATTTACATAAAGAAAAATTAATGCTATCATCCTTTCATCAGTATCTCTCAGCAGGCAGTTTGAACTTCTTGCCATTTTATTACAGTTATAGGTTGTTATTGATCCCTCCCCCAGCAAGCAGCTTTACCTTTATTGAGTTGACAACTATTAACCTTAGATTTGAATAAGATTCTCCTTGCTGGAGATTTTAACTTGGACTGGTTGCCACCTACCACTGACAGTTTTAAATCTGTGGCTCATTTAACCTGACACAACCATTTAATAGTTCAACTTGTCCTAATTATGCTTTTTGTGCTAATTATGCTTTTTTTTTAATCCGCAGCAGTTGCAGGTTCGACTCCAACCTGTGACCCTTTGCTACATGTCATCCCCTCCTCCGTTCACAATTAGCCTATCCTGTCAAATAATGGCAAAGAAAAAGCCAACAAAACTTTAAATCATAACCCTGTGCAAATCTTAAATGCCAAGAGAAATCTTCCCTTTTTGATTTATTTTCAAGTGAATGCTGCTCACAAATATTCAGATATTGGTATTTTTGCAAATTATTTGATTGATCATTGTGTTACTGTTTCAATGTCAAGTGTCAAGTCAAACAAACTGAGCTACCTTAATCAAGACCATAAATTATATTTCGATAAGACTTAAGACTTTAAGTTACTTTAAGTGTTTCTGTGAGCAAGCTTTTCTTTGTGATTTGTGTGACTGTGACTAGAAAAAGATTTCTCTAATGATGTTGAATTACTGTGGAAATACTTTCATGATGCTTTACTGAAATTATACTTAACATCCTCCTTTACGCAAATTTAGAGTGAAAGAAAACAAATCACTGGTTTACCCAGAGCTATCCAGTCTACTCACAAAAAAGGGATGTTGCTGTGGCTAAGGCCAGACAAAATCCCAGGCTGACTAGCTGATCTTCAGGCCACTTTGATATTTATCCCTCTCCCTCCCTCCTTTTGCTGAGAGGAGGAGATCCTTCAGTTGTTTATTTATGAAGGACAATCTCGAAATTATGTGTTTTAGTTTACAGTCCTTAAAAATCTTGTTAATGAACAACTGAAAGATTTCTGAGACAAATGCACATCATCATCAGCTTTAGAAAATGGCACAGCACAACAACTGTTGCGGGTGTTGAATGATATTATTGAGGCACTGGGCTGGAAATAAATATTGTGCAGCTCCCATCTTTGATAAAGGCTTCTGACATTGTTGTCACCCTGTTGAACAGTCTAATAATGGTTTATAAAACTCCAGATCCAACGACCAGCCCAAGGGCCCTGCTAAGCTGATTTTTGACGATTATGAAATGTAAAAAATCTGCTGTATTCATTGTTATTTAAGTGGTTTAGTCATATAGCATGTTGTTCAAAAGCTATGCCCCTCATGTGCCATTAATGCTGACCATTTCAAGATACAGCCACCATGTGGTGCCCAGTAGTTCACCTGGCAGTGTAGGTGCCCCATGTGCAAAGGCTTTGTCCTTACTGCAGCGGCTGACATTGGCCCTTTGTTGCATGTTATCCCCCCTCTCTCTCTCTTTCACTCTAACACTGTCCTATTCAATAGAGCTGAAAAGAAAAAAATTAATCAGTCATAACTCACTAATGAAGCGTTATCATATTCCACAGATCATCTTATCTAGAAAGAATCACAGCTTCCACAGCTATCTGTTAATCTCTCACACATTGACAGTAGTCCAGATGATTTATATTAAATGATGTGACATAACATAAGGAGTGTGAGTGCACCTTTAGGGTGGGATGGTGGGGAGGTGATTGCCACCACAAACAACTGGCTGTTGTGTAGGAGTCCAGTGTTCGCTTCCCATGTGGATTTTTTTTTCTACACCTCACCATGTGCCTCTTATGCTTAAACCTAGTCATCCATGACTTTGTTGCCTTTTTTGTGATGAGAATATGTTGGCATTTCAGCACCTCTGGTTCCATCATCTTTTTTTTTTTTACTGGACTCTTAGTTAGAAGCCCCACATAAAGTCTGTGGTTAACACAAGTTGAAGACAAAATGAGAGCAAATGACAGCTTGTGGTATCTTCACGCCAGTGCAGTTCATTTGTAGCCTACCATTAGCTTTTTACTTCTGGTGATTGCATTTAGGCTTCAAAATTAACCAAAGTGGTGTTCATCTGTGAGGATTATCTTGCTGAACAAAAAGTGTAACTATCATAAACGTTTGTTTACCACAGAGCTTATTTTCTAAATAATCCTCCCAGTTCTAGTCATCTTTTTTCAAGAAAATATTCAGGCAACCTTGAAAAAAAAACCATTTTGTTTTAGTGTGTTTGATCTGATAGAATTCAGCCATAGAAGTGATTCTGACTGTTGAGGAAAAAAATCTTCAGAGTTATACCTTTCAAATAAGATGACACATGTCCAGCTACTAAAAGTGGAACAAGAACATCTTTCAAATTATATTGGGTATTCCTCGGATAGGTGTTATAGGTTAATTATACAGTTATTCTTTATCCAGGTGTGCTGTTTGTTGGGTCACAAATTATTTCCTCGTATCAAAATATGTGCCCTTATGGTCCATTCTTGGTCCACTGTCGTTCTCTATACATATAAATAATTCCGAAAACGTATCAAATGCTGCTTTCCATTTTTATGCTGATGACACAATTATTTAATACTTGTTCTCCTCAGTGGTACAAACTCTTGATTTCATGCAATCTACCTTTGATGTTATTCAGTCCCATTTAACTTGACTTAAGCTTGTGTTAAACACAGACAAATCCAAAGTCATGCTTTTTTTCATATGGAAAAAAGGTTAACATCTAATTCTCCAAAGATCTCAACTGTACAAGGGGTTGGAATGGAAATGGTCACAACATCTAAGGATCTAGATATTATTATTATTCAGAACTTGTCATAAAAAACACACATTGAAAACCTTGTTTCAAATCTGAAATTTTGATTTTGCCTCAAACACAGGGGGCCCTATTAAGACGATCGATAGCGCCATGGTCTAAAGCGTATGGCAAAAATGCTTTTAAGACATGCCAAAGTCCAATTTGCTAGTTAAACGGCGGATAATTTGGGCGCCAGGTGCGGCGCACGTTACAGGAGGTTGTATTTAGACTCTGAATTAGTCATGGGTGTGTTTTGGGCGGTACATGAATGAACCAATCTGTGCGTCAGCTCCCATTCCCTTTAAAAGCCAGATGTGCTAGGAATTGGCAGATTGCAATCTAAATGACGATTTGGTGAATTACAGATGTGAGAGGTGTTCTGCTGAAGAAACCAATCTGCTTGTGCACAAGAAGACAATTTGCAGAAGCAGCAGATATCCACAAAAGCAGTCGAGGTAAAGCAGGCATGAGAGGACCTAGCGAAGCAGGTTCCATCACCTGCAGAATGGCCTTACAATGCAAAAAAGTGTGCAGTGATGTGAGGAGGGGTAGAAAAAGCTTGCCACTCAGTGTAAAAATCAAGCAGAAATGGGAGAAGCTAGCTGATCGGTTGGCATATTTGGTTTAACTGGCATTGGCAACCACAGTTCAGCCTCATGCCTTCCTATGTCCTGTAATGTGCCCTCATTTATGTATGTCCAAGAGACATCCATGACATATATCAATGTTGTGCAATACAAAACATGTCACAAAGAATGCTGGGACTTTGAGGGCCGTATTGTGATGTTCCACCTGACTTATCCAAACATCTGAACCTCATGCAGGCACATTTTGCTATCTGAATAATCTGCCCTTTAAATAGCAGGAAACAGACTGCGCCTTTGACTTCAGACCAATTTTTATTTGGTCAATGGCACATTCGCAACATTCTGTTGCCTCAATCCCCCAACAGTGCGCCTGACCACACCTCACTTGAAGACCTACACACCCAGGGACGCACAGATGGGCACAAGCACATTTGTAATTCAAAGGACGTGGGCGCTAGGCATGAAAATGACAACTGCGCAAGTCTGACACTAGCAACAGAGCCAATCATCTACTTTTGGTATTTTAAAAGGGTTCATATCACCATGCAGACTGATGATTGTTTTTGTTTTGTTTGGCTTTATTCCAGGAAGGCTCGACCGAAAGCATATATGAACCACCCTACAGCCAAATACTCAGTGAGGTCCTTCCCAAGTACCAGTGCAGCCCTGTTCTTCAGAGCTGTAATCCTGAGTGGGGCGGCTCAGAACCATTCATCACTTCTGTAAGTTAAATCTTTGTGTTTTACTTCAACCAGATGTTATTTTGATGCTCCCACATTGTGTGTTGCTGGATTCTGCACTGCTGATGCTGGCAAAGAAAATAAAACTAGGGCCAGATCTTTCTAACTGGCGCAAAGCTGTGCCCAGCCCAGCACAGCACAAATGTCACTGAGTTTAAGACAATATTTATTTTCATGGCCAGCACCAAGGTTGTGTAAGTAACAAATGAACTTCGCCCGTCTGTTTGCTCATGGGCGTGAAGGTCTTGGTATAGTCATGTGCATTGTTAGTAGATTGCCATTTAGAAGCAGCAGAAGCAATTGTTTCACTCAGTTGGCATACAAAAACCATGTCTGAAGGCAGACTGGCACAGTATTTTTCTATGGGGTGCCGATTGTAAAGTTGTGCACTCTGAAAGTAACAGCAACATTTCTCCACGTTTAGCTCTAAAACATAATTAAAAAAGAGGTGTGAAGTCAATTTTTTTGCAATATTTGCAAACTTTGTCAGATTTATTTTGTGAAAAATATGCTAAGATAACCTCACTGTTATATGTTTGTTATTTCTAAATCTAAATGTTAAATCTTAAAACTAAATGCTATATGTTAAATCTTAAAACTAAATGTTATATGTTAAATCTTAATCAGTCACTTCAGACACTTTCTGTTACCACTTATCCTCGTAAGGGTCACGGGGGGGCTGGAGCCCATCCCAGCTGTCATCGGGCGGAAGGCGGGGTACACCCTGGACAGGTCGCCAGACTATCGCAGGGCCGACACATATAGACAGACAACCATACACGCTCACAGTCACACCTAAGGGCAATTTAGAGTCACCAACCAACCTGAGCTGCATTTCTTTGGACTGTGGGAGGAAGCCGGAGACCCCGGAGAGAACCCACACAGACACGGGGAGAACATGCAAACTCTGCACAGACGGACCAAACCCCGTTCCAACCGGGTTTCAACCAGCTCAGGGACCCTCTTGCTGTGAGGCAACAGTACTAACCACGACGCCACCGTGCCGCCCTAAATCTTAATCCTAAATCTAAATTTTATATGTAAAATTTAAATCTTTATGTTACTATTCGGGCTGCACAATTATGGCCAAAATGTTAATCACAATTATTTTGATCAATATTGTAACCACGATTATTAATCACGATTATTCATCATGGTAGAGAAAAAATCAGTATTTTTATTGCACTACTTTTCAACAAACAAAATGTAAACAGTTTTCAGTGCAAATAAAACTTTAAATAATCACTTTTTATTTTTTTAGTTATTTAACTTGTCAACTGTAATAAATAACTAAATAAATATATAATACATATTATATAACATTTGATAATTCATCAATTGACATTCACTCCATTATATTAGTATAGACTACAATTCAATTCCGTGTACATATTTAAACATACATATTGTTTTGCTTGACCATAGGTCAGTCATGGTTGCAAAGAACTCAACAGTTGTGATTTCCATCTCTATTTCCCCCTGACGTTTTTCATACAGTGTAAAAGTGGCACTTTGGTGAAATAATTGCACGGGGGGATCACATATTTCTTGTCCAGTGTGTTGACCATTTTTCTGAAGCCCTCGTTGCTTACTGAATGTATTGGACACATGCCTTTAGCCAAATAAAACGATATTGCTTCTGTTATTTCAGCGTGTCTTTCGGAGGTAGATACATACGGTGTTGCCCAGTGCAGGGTTATTGTTGTCTGGACACGGACGGGGATTTTGTGAAGCAACGTTAGCTTTGGCCTTCATGCATTCCTCGTATTTGTGTTCGTGATGTTTTTTCAGATGGCTGAACAGATTAGTTGTGACTATAGATATCTTTTCTGGATGTTATATATATGTCTTTTCTGCATGTAGTATAGATGTCTTTTCTGGACATCATATAGATTTTTTTTCTGGACGTCATATAGATGTCTTTTCTGAATGTAGTATGCATGTTTTTTTCTGGATGTCATATATATGTCTTTTCTGCATGTAGTATAGATGTCTTTTCTGGACGTCAAATAGATGTCTTTTCTGGACATCATATAGATGTCTTTTCTGGATGTAGTATACATTGCTTTTTTTGGACGTCATATCGGGTGACCAGATCCAAATTCACCAGATGTGGGACAAAGATTACATTTGTGTGGGACAATGTGGGACACCAATGCATTGAGGTAGTCTAAAATAACTTTAAAAAAAAAATCTATTCTGTGCCTTAACGTATAACATTACTATGCTTTTGCAATCTGGTTGATTCAGTAACACATAACAGATAAAATATATCTTATTTAAATGCAACTTTTCCAAGCTCTCTCATGTAAGAAAACATACCCCTCAAATTAACACACCTGACTATGTACAATTAAACAGAATAGACAGCCAAGGCTACAATTGTTCTTTCAAGTATAGTACTTTAATATGCTTTAAAAGGGTATGGCTTGCCTGTATTTTCTCCAACAACAGAGAGAAACAACACAAGCCCAGCACAACTCCAAACACCACATTAAGGTGTTTGTTCTCGTAGAACAATATACTGAACCACATATTCAAGTAGAACTTGTACTGGATTAGGCTCTATGTACTGTAGTAGGCTACGAAGGCTAATTATCTGAACAAAACAAAACTCACTCAGCTCATAATCACATAGATTAACTACACAAAAGAAATGCATTTGAAAATTATTTGCATTTACTGGACAATGCCAACTAAAGGCACCACTGGGTATAAAATTAGGCACTAAATAAAATAATAAGGAAAATAAATAAAACCAGAAATACAAATCAGAACTGGTCAGGAGGAAACAAAAACTTATATTAAATAAAATAATATTTTTCAGTTTTGTCCATCATATTAACACAATTAATGCTCTTCCAGCACCAAGGAGAGCACCTAGCTGAATTTTTTTTTTAAGTTTTGTGCATCAAAAGCAACAACTGCAGGCAGGCCAGGCACACACAGACAATGCACTTTCAGCACCACAGAAAGCACCTGGTGTTGAAACACAATAATAGAGCACTGTCTTAAAATCAAGCACCACACTGGCTCAGTGCTCACATTGTTCTAATCTATGTCTCTGACAATGTTTATCTTACCTTAGATGTTCCTCTTGGCTTGATACTTTTTGCTTGAGCGTGCAGCGTGCATAGCTGTAGAATTCCTTATAACTGCATTCAAAGTTGGTCTTGACTTGAATTCCACTCTTGATAAGCTCCACAGAGCAGCGGTTCCTCTGGTCAGTCCAGGCTGCAGTCATGAGGGAAAACACTCTCTCTACAGAAGCATTGGTTATGGGAATGCTGAAGAGAAAGGATGCAAAAGCAGTCAGATTTGGTGTCTTTGTGCTTTTAATCAAGATTGACCACCTCTCCACAACAGGAGCTCTTCTCTCCACAATTTCAGTTTCAGGAGTCACACAGTACTCCTCATACAGTTCATCCATGTCCAGTTCCCCCCTATCTGTAGGACCTCCATGGCATCACTGAGCTGGGAGAATGTGAAGCTGCTCTTCAGCGCCAAGCATGCAACATTCTTCTGGTGGTTGTTGTCTGTGAAGTCATGCCATTTTTCCAGGTAGTTGAGTGCAATCTTGTAGAAGTTGGAAAAATCATGTTTGATCGTTGCTGCCTTTTGGTCAGGAAAATGTTGGAGAATAGCACTCTTCTCCATTCCAAAGGACTCAATTTGTCGTTGTTGGAGCTTTGTCTTGAGAGTGAGCATTATGTCATATAGCTCACAGACGGTCCCATCCTGTCCCTCCAACAGTAGCACAACATCATGGAAGATCTTCAGTAGTGTTATTGAGGAAAGCAGGTAGGCCTGTAGGTCATGGGGTATCTCCTCACCATCCCGATCCCTTTTGAACAGCTGCCACAGTGCTTTGGGACACTGATTCTCTCCAGTGACAAGGAGTAGCTCTTGATAGTTGCCCAGTTGTCATTTAGCCTCTGGACAGCAGGCCACAGACTCAACCATCTTGTGGGTACATGTCTCCGTACAATATGATAATCTTCCTCCACAAAGGCAAACACTGCTTTCAATTCCTCTGTGCGCTGTGCAGACACTGAAAAGTAACTGAATATTTTGTTCACTACAGAGTCAATGTCAATGTTCAGCATTTTTTCCAGCATGCTTTGCACAGTTGTGTCCTATGTGGGCCATGCAGTTTGCCTTGATGATACCACTGTTGTCTGCCTTTAACTTTTGGAAAACAGAACTGTTTTTCCCATAGTTTACACTAGCATTATCAGCAGTGTAAACTGAAATCATGTCCAGTTGCAGGCCATTCCTCTAACTTGCTTGTAATCTGGCGGTGTATAGTAGCAGCTGACTCATGGCTATCCTCATAAAAGTTAAGGATCTTGCTTTTCAAACCCAGCTCTGGTGTCCAATATCTCAAAGACAGTTGGAGGAGTTTTGTAGTGCCATGATTAGATGTATCTGAAGCCACTGAAAAAATGGCGTGTCGACTTTTTTATCACTTGGGAGTACTTGAACCACTGGCGTTTTTAATTCTCTCAAACAACTTTCCACAGAGGCAGGTGCCACCACAGCTGTAACTATGGATGCTCTTTGCAATCTCAGAGACTGGAAACATGGTCAATTTTAGCTTATTACCACAGTCTTCTGACCTGTATGATAGGGAGTGTTTTACAGCTGCTGTTCCCTTATCTGCGTTTGAATCTTGTTTGGGTTTTAGCAGGAACGTATGCATACTAGACTTGGAAGCCTCCTTTTGAGCAACACGTTTTTTGTGAGTCTCGCACTGTCTGTGTCATTTCATGTCGTATTCACCTCCATGTGAAATGGAAAAATGACTCAAGCAAACTTCATGCAAAACTTTACGAGACTCGCCTTGCATTGGTTTCACCCAGGAATAGATAGTTTCCCAGTCTTTGTTGTAGCTGCATTTCCTTTTCTTAGCCATACGGGTCCTGCTTTCCTCCCTTTCCTCCATGTCTTGTGCTGCATGCCGATGCCATTCTGAACTCATTTGCATTGCTTCTTGTTGGTGGATGCACCCCATGGATGTATTATAAGGAACTCTGGATGCAGCCGTGGGAGCGAGGCCTCATTCATTCTTATGAGAGCTGCTCAGTGGTGCATGAAGCAGAGAAAACTCTTTTTCCGGGTTTAGAAAAGTGTAAAATACCCCGATCTACTGGCCCATAGAGCATGCATAGAAGTGATTAATGCCAGCCGAACGCGGCGAGTGTACCCGAGCACTGACTTCGACTCACTGGCACGCTCACACAGATGACCCGAGTGCTCGAAGCAAACAGCGCCGGTGCGTGAGCCTTCCTCTTGTAGTAGCTTAGCTTATTAGCAACAGCAGCTAATAATGACAGCGCGACTGTCGGTTTTAATATTTACGTGATTAGCAGATAACACACACACACACACATATACATACAGCTCATCAGGGAATCATATCGTAATCACGACCGGAGAAATCAAATTCAGAATCAGAATGTGTTGTGCTCATAAAAAGGTAATAAAAGGTGGTGCCTTGTAATATTGCCCCGTGTTTTATCACACAGCTCAACTTTTAAAAATACTACGTTCAGTACCTTTCAGTAACTGTTACTAGTGCTCCGCACTGCTCACTGATAACCGGTAGTTTGAATACAGACTGTAGACTGTATGTACAGTCTCTGATACAGACACGGTAAGACATCCATATTACAGGCTTTACAGCCAACAGCGTATGGATGTGTTGTAAAATGGTAAAAATGATGCATTGTGATTAAAAAATGATGAATTACAGCAAAAATATCCATTACTACAGCCTGTACGAAGCCTGTGCTGTGTCAGGGACTCTTAGAGTTACATGGGCGCTCTCACGGTAGAGTCCCGCAGGTCTGATGCGCATTCATTTTATTTCTGGAGAAAGACCGAATCCCAAATCTTGATTCGGAAAATAGCGCATTTTACGTCTTTCGGACTTAATGTTTTTAATATTGGCTGTAAAAAAATGCGTTCTGAAAAGTCAACATGTCTCAAAAAAAATTATCCAGTGATTTAAGGAGGTCTCTTTCCCAATGTTAACAAATGGGGAAAAGTCTTTCTGGGCCAGTGTGCATCATGTGACGCTGTAGTTCCACTTTCGGCCACTATGTAAATTTTGCTTCAGAGGGTGGCGCACTTCCTGGGGGCTTGGTGCACCCGTCAGCGTTGCAGTTTGATTGACATGATCAAACAGCCCGCCCCGCCAACTGATGACAGCCCTCACTGCTTTCTCTGCATAGCCACTTGATAAATGGCTGATTACCGGTGTTGAAAGCGCATTTCAAAACTGGAGTCTGATTGTCAAGAACAATGCGGGACAACGTCTTAAATTGCGGGACGTGTGAAAAGTAATGGAAATGCGTGACTGTCCCGCACAAAGCGGGACATCTGGTCACCCTATATACGTACAGTCCATTTACCATTTACAGTGGGCATGGACCCCGCAGATCCCTGGCCCTCCCCGACTGGCTCTGTCCTCCAAACGAGCCACAGTGAGCCAGGCTTTGCTCTGCTCCATCTCCTTGTACTGCAGCACATGCTGTGAGACTCCTCAGTGGGGAGGGGATTGGACTAGCAGCTAGGCAGTTAAAGAGGCTAAAGAACCAAATAACAACAGCCACAGTATGGCACCCAGGGACTGACTCAAGTTCTTTAAAGTGATCAAAATCATATAACCCCAAAGTCATTCTTATTCTATAAATATATTTCCCTAGAGCCATTAGTCATAATCTCTCCTCACCTGTGAAGCCTCTCCCTGACTGCCAGTGCTGGAGCCTGGTCTCTGTGCTGACCACAGTGTGCTGCCTTCCCCCTGCTCTGTCTATTGCAATAATACAGATAAAAAAAATAATAATAGTAGTTGTGAAATAGCTGTGGAAATTGATTCATTAATTCTAATTAATTCTATCTCAAAGTCTCTTTTATGGTATAGATTTATTTTATCTGCCAATATTAATCTCTTCTTACCTGTGAAGCCCCTGCATGACCATCAGTGTTGCCTTCTGGTCCTCCTTCTCCTCCTTGCTCTTTCTATTGTAGTACTAAAGATTAAAAAAAAACATGTGCAAAGCAACAGTGAGCACAAATTCTGTGTAGAAATTAAGGGGGAGTGGGTCTATTCCTAACATGAAGCTAGCTACCCAGCCATAGGTAACAATGATGTTACTATTCTTGCTATATTGGCATCTAATTAATAATATAATTAATAATAATTAATTATAATTAATAATTAAATAAATAACATAATTAATTATGTTATTAATATAATTAATAACATAATTTAGCTAACATTATCAAAAGGCAACAGTGTTACAGTGACACCCCCACTTACCCCAGCTGTGCTGAAGTAAGGTTAAAATATCCAGTAAACAGGTATTGTCATCTTGCGAGGGTGATGTCATTGAGAGCCGGCATCTGCGCAGTAGCGATATCCGCTGTGGGGGATTTCCTGCCGAAACACCCGTCCGACCAATCATGAGATGTGAAATTTAACTTAAAACATTTAGATTTAATATTTAACATTAAGATTTAATAATAACATTTAGATATAAGATTTAACATTTCGATTTAAGTTTTAGTTTTCACATATAACATTTCGATTTAAGGTTTAACATATAACATATAGCTCTAACATGGAACATTTATATTTAAAATGTACATTTAGTATTAACATTCAGCATGTAACATTTAGATTCAAACAGTTTTATTTTACAGTGACATTATATTGAACATTTTTTTCCAGAAAAGAAAAAAATCTGACAAAGTTCACAAATACTGCTCTAAATGTGGCAGCGCAGCACAGCAGCAAAGCTACAGCACGGCACAGTGGCAGAGTTGCAGCATGACACAGCTGACTCCACATTTATGCTGCATTGACACTCCGAGCGACACACCAAGAGGTTACAATACATTTTCAATGGAAGCTGGTGACATGAAGCATCAAACTGATGCCTGACACTTGTTGCCACTGACAGGCGTGACCGACTATAAATAAAAGTTGAGCTGGCTTCAAATTTGGTAGCCCTCCAATGACGTGGTGAAGCTTCAACCATTCATATGGTTTGTTTTTATCATGGTGCTGTTGTAACCGTGCTCAGTTGCAATCACTGCAGCTGGCTGGTCCAAATAACCCCCTCGACTCTGTGTTATATACTCTGTGTCTGTTGAAATAACATTCAGGAGGCTGGTCTCTCTCTCTCAAGCCGCAATTTATTCTGAACAGAAACAGATACGTACTGGTCACTCATACAGTTGGCTCGATGTGGCAGCTCACACACAGCACTCTCTCAGGCACGTCCCCCGCTAACTGGCAACATTCAGGTACAACAAAATAATGTAGAAATAATAACAACATAAAAATGTGTACCTGAACAGAAACAGGATATGTACTGGTCATTGATACACTGCACTCTCTAGATTAACCAACAGGGTTTTTTTTAGCACAGGGGCTAAGGAGCTAGCTTAGCAAGTGCATTGTGGTGTTGTGTGAATATTTTAGCACATAAAAGAGCACAGCAACCCACTCATAACTATCCTTGTGAACATTTCCCTACATCACAGTGCATCAGTCTTCATACAGTGGACAATGGCAATTATAGCAAGTGGAATCACATCATATACTACTTAAACACTGTTACACCCCCCCCCTGAATTCTAGCTACTCTTACACAAGAATCAGCATGAGATGAAGTTGGCCAGACCCGCCACCACACACAGGGAAAAATATGCCTGTCACATATTTCATCAACATTGCGACTGTAAAGTTTCTCAGTACAGGAATGGAAAACAAAAGAGATTCAACACCACCCATCTGTCAATGACAAATATCTGTTGAAATCAACTGAACACAATTCTGATTAACATCTATAACCCCATCCCTGTTGTCTGATGCATTACCTTAATAAGTCTATTAACAGGTTTGAACAACCTCCCTGCTTTGGATCTGACATGGTTGTTAACTACCCCGCCCCTGACAGCCGCTACAGTGTTGAGCAGAGTAGTCTCAGCAACACCCTGAATCTCTGTGCATGAAAGGGGCTCTCAAGGATAGTCACCAACAGTCAAACAAGTGTCAGCGTCCGTATTGCCACCACTCGTCGTCAAAATCATGCCCATGGAATTTTCAGACTGTGATGGATCGTGGGATGACTAGGTAATAAATGTCTCAGGCAACATATTGCCAGCAGATGGGACAGGAGGCGCATCCAGCTCCTGATCACCCTCAATGTCCTTCGTCTGATCAACATCCTCCTGGCTTGCCTTGCTTTAAGTCTCAGATGGCAGGATGGACACCCACACCCTGGTCCTGTGGTCTGCAGGGTCCACAGAGACATCAGCAAGTGTCTTCCTCTCTTCATCAAGATCCATGAAGCTGGACATAGAGGAAACATCCACCTCGGCTGCGGTGTCAGCAACAGGCAAAAGGAGAAAGTTCACTAGCATTATCAGGTACCACCTTCTCCTGACCTGTGTCGGCATGCTGGATCTTAAAGGCATGACTCTCATCATTTTGAATTTTCCTGGAAATGCCTTGTACGTTTCTTCATTACTCCTAATATGAAAGCTTATTCAATATCAGTAAAACGTAAATGCTGGAGGAATTGCTGAGATGAGGGGGCTAACCACCAACACATTTTTTGGAGCTGCCCAAAAGTACAGCCTTTTTGGGCTACTATTTCGAAGCTCATGCAACAAGTCCTCGGATTCCATATCCCTCTGACATGTTTATCATTATACTTGGGTGACTTACCAGATGATATATCTAAAAATGGGAAAACTATTACTCCAAATAAGGAGCTTGGCTGGTGTGTCTTCTCCCCTCATCTCCTTTCTTTCAAACGCTGTTCACTTACCAACTGTAACCTCTTAATCAAATGGACTTGATTTTGTGTAAGCCACGGACCCTGGGATCATTTACCTTCACAAGGAAATATAAAACACTTCCCACTTGGACTCGTAATGGTAATGAATTTGTTTGATCTGAACTTATTTGTTGCTGACAACATTTGTTGTATCCATTATTATTGTTCTTTCCCTTCCTTTGTTTGTTTCCTTGAAGAAAAATCCAAATAAAAATCTAAGTGTCAAAAAAAAAGTGTTCGCAGCTAGCCGTGCTCTTTTTGGGGTGAAGATGAGGCCTGCTATGCTGAACAGTCTTTCACAGGCTGCAGAAGCAGAAAAAAGTGTGTTGAGTTTGACAACAACTTGAGAACCACAGGAAACGTCTTCAGTACAAGACTTTTACTCAAGTAATTTTCTTATGGGTGACTAACTTTTACCAAAGTCATTTTCAGTTATGGTACTTGTAATTTTACTTAGTTATTTTTTTCAAGTACTTTATACACCCCTGCTGATGTCACAGGTGAGATCTGTTGGTCAGTGTTTTCACTTCTGCTTTGAAATATCTAGACATCTTTAAGAAGAGACAGGCACCACATAACTGTATGTGGTAGACACAATATGAATCCTAATAAGTTCAGTATCCACTAACTTTACCTTTAGTGCCACAATGAGGTTTGTATTAGTGGTTTAGAGTGAAATGTCTCTATGTCCCCCTAAGAATTAATTGTGATAATTTTGATGAGCCTCTGATATGCGACTATCATCAGATCAAATTTGTATAGGTGCAATAATTATGACCAAATACCTGCTAAATATTCATATCAGCCACAGCTGTGCTTTGTGTTTAGCTCTAATTAGCTATGCTAGTTTCCAATGCAATGGAGCCCATCCCAGCTGCCATCGGGCGAAAGGTGGGGTACACCCTGGACAGGTCGCCAGACCATTGCAGGGCGCTCACAGTCAGCCTAAGGGCAATTTAGAGTCACCAATCAACCTAAGCTGCATGTCTTCGGACTGTGGGAGGAAGCCGGAGACCCCGCAGAGAACCCACGCAGACACGGGGAGAACATGCAAACTCCGCACAGAAGGGCCCCCGCCCACGGAACGAACCCTGTTCCAACCGGGTTTCGAACCAGGGACCCTCTTGCTGTGCTAGGTAAGGACAGTGCTAACCACGACGCCACCGTGCTGCCCTTATTCGTCAATAATAATATAATTAATTTTTTCCTTTAGAGTTATGGAAAATGTCATAAATGTACTTAAATTTGTCCTATAAAAATGTGCACATACCCTGGCTGTACTAATGCTAATTTCAGTTTCTTCCATGCCCTGAAAAGTTCCCAGGAAACACCAAGCGCCACCTTGGTGTTTCCTGGGAAACACCCCCGCAACCCTTACGAGGACAAGCGGTTACAGAAAATGACTGACTGACTTATTGACAAATAATAATATAAGAAACAAAAGGCCAAAATTAGCAAAAAATAAAGAAAATAATAGAAAAAAAGTTGAGACAAATTGTGAAAATAGCAGATCTACAAGCTTGCAACGTGAGGCAGTGTAAGCTTGCAGATTAGCTACTTTCACAATTTCTGTATCTGTCAAATTCAGGGAATAAACAAGGAGAGAAACATAAATTTAATTTCTTGACTCTGACAATTCCAGACACCTTGAGATATTTTCAGGCCCTGAGAATTTACAGGACCCTGATTACAGCTGAAATGCTATCAACCTAATTCGAAATTAGACTGATGTATGAAATGAATAATAAAATAACAAATGTAGTAAGTGTACATTAAATTTGTAATTTAATGTATAATTGCTACATTTCCTTTATTTTAAAGATCTTAATGTTGTCTTACCGATTCTCAGTGTAGCATCATCTTTGATCCAGGCCATTCTGAACTTTGGGATGAGAATCGCTGCAGCAATCAATTCAGGGTCTCTTAACATCTTGCTAAAACATTTCTGGATACCCACTTAAATGGCTTCAACCAACGGCTTGCAGTGCTTCAGTGCAATCTTTATTTTTTACAGTTTGCTGCTCAGCAGGGAAATCGTCGGAAGAAGCCATCCTATCTGGACTTTCGCTTCTCCTTGGAGGATGTTGATGGACTGGGCGACAGGGCTCATGGGGGTGTAGTACTCTTTGAGGAAAGTGAGCTCAACTGGATGGAACCTGTTAGGGAGAAAACAAACCACTGTTTTACAATTATGCATGAACATTGTACCCAAAAATCCGTAACCTAGAAATCATACAAAGCAAAGTTTTACACTACATTGTGTATGAACCAGTTCCGAGGTTGTCTACGGCTCCTTATAATGGTTTAGTTTACTTGAGCAATTGAATATCATCACTACTACTACAGTACAGCAGTAGGTAGGTTGGTGAAAACTGGACAGTGTATGTTCAACATATTACTGCATTCTAGCAGTGGTAAAAATATTTAATAGCTCCGGAAAACTAAACTACTAGGAAGGCGAACATAGTATAAAATGATGACTTTATTGGAGCATAGTACTTTCACCTCAGGGATCATTTCTAAAGGGGTCAAGTGGTTTTTAAACAAGTCTCATTTAAATATGATACAAGTTAGGGACATTCACAGAAGCCATGGCAGGCAAAAATAAATAAATAAAAAATATATAATTCCAACTTACATTGGAACCTTCAATTCTGCACAGATCTCTCTCAAAAAGCTGGCTCTCCCTTCTCTCTCAGAACCTTGAGTAGCCTTTCCACAGCCATAAACAGCGAGTTCCACCTGGTGACATTTGGTTGTAGCAGCTGGAGGGAGTAGTCATCTTCCACAGCTTCAGCTGCTTGGCAGGATCTTTCACACTTATTCCACAGCCCATGACACTTGCTGAATGTTGAGCATTGCAGTTTTTTTGTATCCATGGTTGGCTGTTGCTTTTTCAGCATCAACTGTAGACACAAAGTTGAGGAGATGACAAGCACATCATTGATGTTTTGGAAGCTCCAACTCAAAGCCATCATTCTCATCTAGGATCGAAGTCACGTCAACAGATTCCACTACCTCCTCCATCTCATTTCCTTCCTCATCCTCCTTCTCTGCCTCTTCTTCTTCATTGTTGTTCTTGTCCCCACTAAAAACTTGGAAAGCCTTTAGGAAGTTGGAGCCATTGTCGGTTGTTGTCCTCACAACTTTGTTCCTGATGCCATATTCAGAATGGATGTCATTGACTGTGCCAGCCAAAACATCAAAGGTGTGGGAACCTCTTAGTTGTCTGCAAGCTAGGGCTGCTGATTGTCTAGTGAGGTCTGTAGGGTTGACCCAGTGAGCAGTCACACCAAGGAAGCTCCTCCTCCTAACTGACCAGCAGTCTGTAGTGGTGGCGATGTGCTCCACTTTACTCATCTCCTAAGTTACCACGTTTTTCAATAGTCTTTGCTAAGTCTTCAATCCTTGATCGTAGGGTGACCCGTTTGATGACTTTGACAGTAGGAAGAAGATCTGCGAGAAGCTCTCTGAAGGCTCCATTTTCAACAGTTGACAATGGCTGGAGCCCGTTGACAACATACTTAACAATGGCCCTGTCAACTGCACTCTGAGACATGAATCGGGTATCCAGCAAGGTGGTCTGTTTGAGGGTGGAGGTCCCAGCTTCCGAAGCCCTCTTTCTTTTCTGTGAAGTCAACTGCTCATATTTTTTTAGATGGTGTGGATGTGCTCTCTACATGAAAAATACATGAATAAAAGAGATAATATTATTAGTTTAAATGATACTCAAGACATCATTCAACAGTTACCACAATGACAGGTCTGGATTGTTCTAATCACTTCCACCCTGGTGTCCCAATTGTGGGCATGTCCAACATTGATAAAAAAAAAGTTGGTCAACTGTCAACTATAGTTTATCTTTCAAAAATGCCAAATTGTTTAAAAAATAGCAGATCTACAAGCTAAAACATCATGCAGCACACTGAGCTTGGACATCTGCTTTCCCCCCTTTTTTCTTTGTGGTTAACATAAATGCAGTTTTGGTTCCAACCTTTGCAGATGTGCTCTGTATCTGGTAATTATTACATGCACATACATGCACTTTTTTCATATCTGCCGTAGACCCAGACTGGCCAGCTGTGCATGACAACAAATACAATTAAAAAACAAAAACAAAGCTATTTTATTGAACAGCATGCTATTTCACTGCAGCTCCTATGAACAAGAACGCAGATTTTCAATATTGGTTAACTTCAAGTTACAGATCTTGTAAGATCTGTTTGTTTATTTTTCAATAAAAAAAAATGAAAGCACTTGATATTAAAAATTTATCATGCGGGAGAAAAACTGCCTCCTTTGAGTAGGTTAAGATGCTAACCCTGTTTTATCAACACTCCTGCAGAACAATTTGCACAAGATATTATCTAGAATAAAGTGTAATAAAATACTGTGTGTCTGTGTGTGTGTGTGTGTGTGTGTGTGTGTGTGTCACATAGGTTTATCCATACTTGTCCACGCCACCGCGTGTGATACTAAAAATGACACATGAAATGACATTAGCAGCGATTAACGTTACTTAATTTACTAACCTCAATGTGTTTCTTAAGGTTGGATCGAGAGTTCTTAAACACCTTTATCTCATGGCACTTTGGCAGGCACAAGAGGCACTTCATTCTGTATGTTTTAGGATTTTCCCCCATCCCTAGGTAGCCAAACATTGTTGCCAGGTATGACCATGGGGGGGTGACTGTCGTCTACTGGGTCATGCTGTCAGTATGGTATCGTCTACCGTGTCTTCCTCATTAATGTTAACTGCAGAGGTAGCCATGTTGATCTCCGCCGCCCCGCGCATCCCGTCCTTACCTAATCTTCGCGACAGTACCGTACGTTGTTCTTCTCGTCCTCTCGGACACGGCCATTCTAGATAATCCTTTGATGATTAACTATATTTATATTTTAATTTGTAATGAGTAACGAGGTGGCAAACGTCAAAGTAACGGAGTAAAAGTATGTTTTTTTAAACTTTTAAATGTAGTAAAAGTAAAAGTCCTGATTAAAAAAAAAACTCAAGTAAAGTACAGATCCTCAAAAAAACTACTTAAGTAGTGTAACAAAGTACATCTACTTCGTTACTATCCACCTCCGGACATCCATCAGGTGATCCACTATTGGCTTGCTGGATATCTGTACCAAACTGTTTGCCAGTCCATCCTGTAGTTGTTGATATTACAGTCTGGATCAAAGTATTGCTGATGACTAATAACCACACAACTATTACAGACACCTGCACACTTGCTTCAATACCTTTGTCTAGATCATTTGGCTTAATGCAGTTGCATCTTTTTTTAAATTCCCTTTATGATTTAGCTTTAAATTGTGTCTGTCTTTGTTCCTCCAAGGGATGCACACAGAATACAATACAAGTAATAAGGTATGTGACTTTTGTCAGCTTATAAAAAATGAATTAGATTTTCAGTAGTTTGGTTTGTATTTCACTTATTCAAATAATCTTATTTCCCTTTAGGACACAGAAATATGTCATTCTCATTTGTCATTTTAGGTCATGTGACCTGGCTTCACCCTTGGTCAATGAAACATTCGGTTGGTACAAATGATCACAGCCACCGATGTTCATATTTCTTATTCTTTTTTATCAGGCTTTGTGTTAAAGTAGCTTCAGACTCTCAATACTTATGTAGATCTAACATCATATGGTGAGCCTTTCTGTATACAATGTGACAGCTTTCAACTGGTTCTTCCCCTACCTTGGCTTTTGCAGACAAAGACATTCATTATGCCTGCTGGATGTCATCAGGTGTTGAGAAGGACCAATCTCATCCAATGAAAGGTAAAGAAATATGTCAACTTAAGTACACTAATGTGTGCATACTGGGAGACCATGGTCCCCTGAAGCTCAGATTAGATAAAAAAACAAGTGTAGAATATCAGAAAATTTACCAAAGTGTATGATAGCTGAAGAAGTCAGTTGCGAACAGATATAAAATGGTGAAGGTTAGACCACCTGGCCTTTTTGACCTCATATCTAGGATTAATGCTTTCGACATTTGTGAGTTTGACAATATATGAATAACAACGCTGTTGCACCCATGTGGACTGATTCCACAGAGATGTATGAAGCTCCCCTTCAGAGCAGCATGTTGTCAGGAGATGACAGAGTGAAGCAGATGAACGCTTACGGAACACAGAAACATCTACCACCTCAGGTAAAACCACAGTACTGCCACCTTATAGTAATTTGAACACTCCACTTAATAAAGTAACCATGTTGAAAGTGAACCTAAATTGGTGAAGAACTCTGTGAAGACAGAGATCTGGCTCATGTTTCAGTTAAATCACTGAGTATGTTTGTATAATGTCTATAAACAGATAGATGAAGGTTCCAGAGCTGTTTGATTTTGTACCAGTTGCTGTTTTTCATGCCAACAGCTGATAGTTGAGAGGAAAACATCACACCAGGGCAGCGATCTCTCTTCCCTTACCATATTCTAACAATGCTAAAATATGACAGGGCAGCCCCTGTATGAAAAGGTCGCTTCTTGTTTGAAGATAAACTGAGAAGAAATATAAGACATTTTGGATGATTTATCTTTGCTGCTTAGTTGTAATATTTCAGTATTTAATTGATAGAAGTAATATCAGATCTTGAATACTACTCCATTGCAAGTACTGCACTTAGAATCTTACTGAGGTAAAAGTACAGAAGAGATAGTGTCACAAGTAAAAGTACTGATTCTGCTCTAAAATATCCCCTGTGACTGACATATAAGATTATTAAACTGTTTATGCTGGTGCACCGAGCAGCATTTTATTGTTGTAACTGCTTGAGGTGGAACAAGTTTTAATTATGTTATATTAGGGCTGTCAGCATTAACGCGTTAATGGTGATGCGATTAAGGTCCATAATTAACCTCTTAATTTTTTAGAATCGTCTCAATCTCTGGGCGACATTCCCATTTTTGGGAGGCTGTACCGGGCTGATTTTACAGTGATGATACTGATATATGAAACTAGAAATCCAGTATTACCAACCATGTCGTGCTAGCTTCTCAGTGAGGGAGTGGAATGATGCTCCAAATAAGGCTAGATTTTAGTGATGGAAAACTGGCAAGGCATTGAACAGGGGTCCCTTGACCTCTGACCTCTAGATATCTGACTCAAAAAGGGATCTGTGGGAACCCATGAGTCTGCACTTTACCCACTTTATGCTAGTCCCATCCAGTTTCCTAATAAAGACAGTCTGGTAAGAATTGCTTCACTCTGTAAATATGAACTTCAAAAATGTTTTGTAATGTAAAATAATGGAATTGAAAACATGCGATAAAAAATGGCATTAATAATTAACTATAGAAATTCTGAAATTAATCAGAATTACTCAGAATGATGATTAATTCTAAGATAAATCATCATGAAAGATGGCGGGTGTGGATGGCAGTCTGGCAGGTGCTTTTACGCCACCTTTCCAAAAAATACACACTTGGAAACCGTCTGATCCTCCACCTGATCTCCAGAACGAAGCTGGAATTAACCCACAAGCATCTGAGGAGGCTTTGTGAGATTATATACATTGGAGCTCTCATAACAAATCTGCTGATGATCGCCTTTCTACCTGTGTGTGGAAGCTGGTCTGCGGCCTCAGCGTGTTCAGCAGGCTCAATCGGGGATCCAGGAGACCCAGCAGGTTTCCTCGATTCATGGAGCCAATATATCATATACTCCACCATCCTGAACAGAGGGCAGGCAGTTTCTCCTTTCCCCAAGTTTGTTCGTGACAGGAGTAAAACTTTTATGTCTAGAAATGAAGGTTTTGCTGGGCTTTGCTGTGTGATCCTGCTCCTCAGCATCGATATTGATTTAAATCCTGACCCTGGACATGCTCAGCTAATGCCAAATGATAGTGTTCAGGATATGTCTACCCTCGGGGAAGAAACAGTGGGCTTGAAGTGCTGAATCCCTACCTGGTGTCCACGGCACTGAGTGAGATTGTTACTTATTATTAGGGCCCGAGCACTGAACGGTGTGAGGACCCTCTTGGAATGCAAGGAGAGTCAAAGTCCTCTCTTACCTAATTGGTAAACTACTCTAAACACTCAAGGACATTGTGACAGAGAGCGTTGCAGAATAGTGGACAGTGGTGCAATCAGTCAGAGTTTTTATACGGTAAGCAACATTGAAGTACATACTGTTATGTTAAAAAACAATGGCCTCATCTACCTGCAAATGGACAAGATGACCTCAGGTTCCAGGGTACAGGAGGAGAGGACTACAAACATGCTGATTTTATTGTCTTTAGCAATTTTTCAGACCCTCTTTGCAGTGTTATATTTAAGCAGCAACGACAGACACATTCAGGGACTTATTTAGATCATCAGGAAAAAGGAAAAATATACTGTCATTTTTTCTCACGTTTGTTGCTGTGAGTAAACCCACAACAGCGCTGCAAGTGGCAAATCACAAAGCACACACACACCTGCTAAAGTGAGTTCGCTCATCTCCAGCCTTAGCACTACATGGAGGAAACACTAACTCACTTCTGCATGCAGTGTTGCCCTTTCTCAGAGAGACACGGTCGCATCAGTCGGCGTCCAGCGTGTAGCCCCAACATGCGCAAAGGTGTGAGGGCCCGTTCATCACTGCTTGCAGCTTTAATTTATTATTATTATTATTATTATTTCGTCAAATGAATCACTTTTTTGAGGGCTTTATCATACTCGAAAACTCATGAAACTTGGCATGCTTATGGGGACTGGTGAAATTTTTTGCATTTTATAGGTGTCCTGTATAGGTGTCAAAAAATGAGCTCAGTAGCACCCCCTAAATGCCAGCCCCGGCAAACCATTTCATGAAGAGGTATGAAAATTTGGAGGTACATAGAACATGTCAGGACGGACAAAAAATCCTCTTGGAGCCATACTCTAAACCCAACAGGAAGTCAGCCATTTTGAATTGAAATGTCATTTTTTGCGATTTCATGGTGTTGGAATTTGAAACAATAGTCCTACAAATTTCAACGGATTGACTTCAAAATTTGGCAATCCCACCTTCAGATGTGGGCGACCTTAGTTTGTGAGCAGTTTTGGTTTTTGATCAACGGTGTGGAAGTTATGGGGCCATGAAGTTACATGTTTCGCCACCAAACCGGAAGTAGTTTTTAACTCAGTTGTACATTGTCCAATCTGCCCCAAACTTCACATGCTTGATAAGAGTCCTGCCCTGAACACATCTATATGACAATTTTCATTGATACTAAGAGCGCCACCTATTGACACAGGAAAGACAAAGTTTTACACTAAGAGGTCCAGCTCCTAGCAGGTTGACTTGATTGATCTCAAACTTGTGTCAAAAAATCATGAGGTTGGTGATGATGGAAAATGAATATTGTCCGTTTTTGTCGATGTTGCGACATGACATCAAAAATTGTCATAACTTGACCCCAGATGGTCAGATCTTAACAAAATTTCACACATTTGATGACAGTCCAGGCCTGAACACATCTGCACACAGTCATAGTGCCCCCGAGTGGTAACAGGAAGCTAGTTTTTTTACACTTTAATATGTCTCCTTTAACAGATAGTAGTATCTGCAACCTCAAATACTCTCATAATACTGCAAAGACTGATGCACAGAAAAAATACTTTTGAGTTTTCATCAAACGCTGTTGCCATAGTTACGCACTGTTCGCCATAAAAATGGAAGCACTTTTTGAGGGCCAAGTCGTGCACCAAAACTCACCAAACTTAGCACACACATTAGAAGTCCTAAAATGTTAAAATGTGATATTTTTTCTGCACTGTGCCAAAATGGCTCTGTAGCGCCCCCTACAGATTTCAACGAAGCAGCCCCTGCAGTACATTTCACCTAGAGCTACAAAACTTGGAAGGCATGTGTAACAGCCCAAGACCTACAAAAAGCCTCTTGGACCCATACCCTAAACCCAACAGGAAATCGGCCATTTTGAATTGAATATGCAATTTTGGCATATTTTTGGCCATTTTCAGGGCTTGCAATTTTTTGATCTTCTCCTACAGATTTTATCTGAATGACTTCAAAATTTAAAGATCCTCTCAGAATGCCCGGGACATCAAAAGTTGTTACATTTGTGAGTTTTCGTCACATCGTGTGGTTGTTACTGGGCCAATCATTTCCATGTCTCACCATTAGCCAGGAAGTAGTTCATAATTCTGAGGGACATGGTCCAATCTTCATCAAACTTCACGTTTTATGACTCTTGACCTGAACACATCTACATGACAACCATTACCATTACTTTTAGTGCCCCCCTACTGGCAACATGAAATGTCATGGAAAGTACATGCTTTCTTCTTTGATGGACTGCTCCTACAGATTGTATACAACTGACTTCAAATCTAGTGACAAAACCTTTAAGACCTTAATGATGCCTCCCTCTGAAGTATAGGTTCTCCATGAACACTGTTGCCATGGAGACCCAGTGGTGGCCGCCAAAATGGAAGTTGTTGTAACTTCACTTTACATCGACCAATTAGACCCAGATTTCACAGTTGTGGTCAGGCTGCAGCCCTTAACACATCAACTGGACTGCTCATTTTAGTCCTCTGTGCTCAGCCATGTGGTTTTTATCAAAGGCCATTCTGTTCAGTGCCTTTTATGTCATCTTTCTGCACTCTCCTGGGTCTCTCTTGGCCCCTCCATGGTCCCCGCCCATGGTGTTTCATGGTGTTTGGGCGGGGGATGTGGTGGGGCTGAGAGAGAAGGGTTGGGTAGGGTTGGGGAGGTTGTTGTTTATGTCGTTATATGTTTTCAATGTGTGAAGCACTTTGTGCTACATTCTTTGTATGATAAGTGCACTATAAATAAAGTTTGATTGATTGAACAGAAGAACATGCTTGCATGCCGTGATATTCTCGCATCTCTATTACTGCATATCATGCTGGTCTCAGGCCAGCAGGACTGTGACAAACAAGCCTTAAACAAGCCTTAATAGTCTTTGACAGAAAATCAGTAAATTCGCATCATTGTAAAATACTGTCTGACTTCTTAAGCTTTGAAAATCTGATATTGTTTTTAAAACGCAGATTAGATCATAAAATAATCAACAATTATAATTCTCCACCACTGAAGGGCTTTTTTCAGCTCCGAACTCAGATCTTAGCATCCCACTGCGGCAAACTGCCTTTGCAAAATCTGCATTCTTATTTACTGTCATCAAAAACTGGAATATGCTTCCAACTGAGCTAAAAACAGGCAACATGTTTTGATATGTTGATGTTTTTTTATCTGTTTGTATTGCTTATTTTAAAGTAATGTTTTTTTTTATCATGTGTTGTAAGTGTTTTTTCGTGTGAGGTATTTGTCCTGTTTGTACCTGCCCAGGGACTGCAAATGTAAACTAGCAAATAGCTAAATCTGGCATGAATCTGTTCTCTTTTTGAGATTGTTTTTATGTATGGTACTTGTTTAAATAAGACATCGAATCAACAAATCACAATTGAAAAGATTAATTGTTTGACAACCCGACTTTATATACGTAATTATTTAACTTTCCTCTGAAATTTTTCTCTGTTTTTGAAACACAAAAACATTACATATTGTTAGTTCTGAAAGTGTACACTGCATGAAATGTGCATGTGGTTTCTTTATGGCAGGGGGATCAAACTGCAGCTGACATAGCAGAATCAATACACACCACAGGAAGACTGAAGAACTTATGGAATCTGGTGCAAATGAAAACTGGACATCAGAGTGGAGCTGGAAGAGGGCAGAGGACCTCTGAGAATAATGGTGAGTTATCGTGGATTAAGTTTTTCTACCTGCTCAAAAAGCTATGTATAATCTGTTGTCATTAACAATAATTTCTCTTCATCTTCATCATTTGGCAGATGTGTTGAGTAACAACAATCCAGTCCTAAGCTGCATTAGCCTGGGGAAGAGATCTGAGAGGATGCCCTCTAGTATTGCTCCATTACCCCAGCAGCAACAACAACACGCCAGAGACGTCCGTGAGGATCCAAAAGCAGAAGGTATCGAGAGCCCACAGGTTGGAAATAATCTGTGGAACCCATTTGATTGTCCGCAGCCCTGGGCTCCCATATACCACACCTGTCACCAACCTCGACATGAGCTGTGTGGTGGCACCTTCTCACTGCCCCGGACAATGGAATGGGATCATTTTGAGAGTTTGATACAGGAACTGGACAGCAAGCAGTCTGATGTGTCTCCTGCACAAATGATCCGCTCCATCACAGATCTGCAGCTCTCTCATCACACAGTAAGATATACTTTGATGTATTTACCATCAGAACATGAGACCAATAATAGCCTTCAACAAAGTAACAGTAGCGTTTCCAGTACAAGTTTCACCATAAAATCTGGCATTCCTACTGTATGTTGCATCTTAAAGGATTAGTTCAACATTTTGGGAAATCCACTTATTTGCTTTCTGGCAGAGCCTTAACACCAGGTGAGAGGACTGATATCGCTCTCGATATGTCTTTTAATATGAGCTCTACATATATGAGCCCTTAAATTCAATTTACACATTACATCTAGTTTGTTCCATGCAGACATAAACCTACCCAACTGGCAACTTTATGTTTCAAGGACATTCCCTTAATGTTCCCTTTAGGTTATGAAAATGTTAACTTTGAATGTTCAGATAATGTTATTTTGTGATAAGTTTTTTAAGTTTTCCCAGGGCATTATTTCCCTAGTTAGGGGAACATAATTTGAAAAATATTCTTAAAAACATTTTGATGTAACATTATTTAAAGGTTTTTACCACAAGTTCCCCTGAAAGTCTCTCCCATGTTAGGGGAGTGCTATTTGAAAAATAAGGTTGCATACATGTTCCCCTCCAAACATTGAACTCTACACCCTCAAGGAAAAAAATCATTTCCAGTAGTACTAAATTTTTTCTTCAAGTGGCTTTCTCTTTGGTGTTATTGAAACATAGTGAAAGCTTTATTAGCTGTCACATTCACCCATATTCACACACTGGTGGAAACACTACCATGCAATATGCCACCTGCTACTCAGCTTCAACAAACAGCCATCACAAACAATTTGGGGTTCAGTTTCCTGCCTAAGGATATTTCAACATGCGGACAGGAGGAGCCAGGACAGTCTGCTGATTTTCCACTTAGTGCATAGCCCACTCTACCTGTGGAGCCACAGCAGTAATAAGAAACAATTGATATCTTCTAGAGATTAAGTTTGGGAACTCTGAGAAAATGACTTAAATAACATTATCCGAGTGCCTCAGCATGGGATGGGTTTAATTCAGAATACAAATTATTACCAGGCAATGGACACAAACTGTTTATGTTGTGGAGTCACAGGGAAAATGCACACGCACACGCACACGCACACGCACACACACACACACACACACACACACACACACACACACACACACACAAACACACACACACACAGGCTGATAATGTGTCCAGCTGTCACCAGAAAATACACGTTTTACACATTTTAATCCTTCTTTTACCCAAACAGTTGACCAGACTTGGGAGATTTGACAACTTCAGACAGCTTTTGCCTTTAAAGAGACAACGGGATTACGGAAGCACTCTGGTAAGAGAAGCAAACTCCTCAGTCTGTAAGTTTGTCCATCTAGGACTTTTACTTTAACATTTTCCACAGACTATGTACACTGTGTTAATTTGGTAGTTGTTGGGGAGCCCTCTATTTACAGTGTGTTTTGGTTTTAAAGCAAAAGCAGGAGCAGAAAAACTGTCCAACCACACTGAGGCTGCAGAGGAGGGAGACAGAGACGCCATCACATGGTGAAAGGAAGCATATCAGCTTCTCCTCTGAGAAAACAGCCATCACTGTATGTCATGCACTCTACAGAGCCTTTGTTAATATAAGCAGTTTTTACTGCATGGCACCCTGAATTTGTTGTGATTTACACCTAATGAAATAACAAGTGTTACCAACCAGACACAGGTGTTAGCCCCATGCCTTCTCTGCCAGACTGCAAACTATGAATCAAACTATCGGTTTAGATTTAACAGACAGGGCTTTACTCCAGACAGAGTGTTAAAATTAGCACTAGAACAGGGACAGATTGATCCAACACACATGCCAATATTTGTTTAAAATGACTACAGCTTTAAAACATTCATTAAAACAACAATATGAATATGGTGTGAGTCACAGCCTGTGTGTGCAGAAAACTAAGGACCCAAATGTAGACATATGCAGGCATGGGCAGTTGAGTGAAATTGTAGCTGGGGAGAGGGACTTCTGGAGTACATTGCTCAGACTGCTGCCCCTTCGGACCGGCCCTGGATAAGCAGACAACAGTGGATGGATGGAAAACTACTATAATGTGACAGCTCACTGGCATTGTTTTCTTATGTCACATGTGGACTGTATACCTGTGGCTGGTTAAGCTGTCCTTTTTTTTTTTTTTTTTTTTAGAAAAAATGCAGGTGACTTACAGTTTAGTCAAACAAACTAAGAATTAAGAGTTCAACATGCTCTGCCTTCATTTATATGCTTTGGTAATTTGGAACATTTTGAATTGTCTACTTTGTGCTCTTTTCATATAGTCTAATAATCCCCTCGCTTCAGAGGAGTCAGCCAAACATTTTCAGATCAAATCAGACCTTTTTTTTTCTCTAAGCTGCATACCTGTGCTGTTTAAGTGCTGCTTATCCAGCATCTTAAACTTCTGACACTGTGCATGGATAGACTGATCCAAATATTGTCTGTGGGTTTAAAGTCCCTATACATGCAGAGAAGGTTAAGAGCTGAGCACAGGTGTAGCTGGGGATCATGCTTACCACACACCTCCTTCTCATCTATAAAAAGCAAGGGAACTACTGCAGGATTAGGTATGCTGCTTGCCAGAGAATCTGCGTGTCCCAACTTCAACTGGGACTTTGAACTGTTCTGTCGTACGAGGACTCAAACATGGCAGCTTAGGGCCTGGACTCTTGCCTTTGGTGGCACATAGAGACAGAGTGCCAAAAGCATAAAAAACACTATACAAATGTGACTTGGTGTTTTTACTCTGCAGACTGGAAACACACCGAAAGATGAGGCAGAGAAGAGGGAAGATGGTGGGCAATCATTTAGAAAAGGACACAGGTGGTCCGGTAACTCTCTGGAAAGCCTCTACAGCCTCAACAGCAGACAAAGCTCCTCAAGTAAGCACCCTCAGGCTCAGAGCCAAGTGTACTCCTCACACCACAACTCAATGGATTATGCAATCCTTGCTGTACACTCAGGTATACTGTGACTCCCCCTTACATGCACAAATATGTAGAGCCTCGCTAACCTCCGCTCTGACAGTTAACCCCTTGAAACCAAAAATTGGCAAATTGGCTTAATTTCTTTTAAAAAAAAAAAAAAAAAAACATGGACAGAAGGCAATGGGCAAATTGACCTAAAATGAGCAAGAAATTAGTAAAAAGTTACAAGAAAATAACCTGACAAAAAGGGAAAAAAGTACGGGACAAAAAAAATTCTAAATATAGTTTTTCAATATAGTCCTCCCCTCTTTTTTTAGACATTATTTTTTATGTAATCTTCTTGTCACCTTTAGCTATTTTCTTGCAATTTGCTGGACATTTCTTGTCAAGTTGGTCTTTGCTTTTTGCCCTATGTTTTTTCATCATTGAACAATGATGTTGTTTCAGGTTTCAAGGGGTTGAAAAAAAACAATCCTTGTCTCAGACTTGGACTGCCTTATTATTGACATGTGGATAAAAACTGCATAAATGGACATTGTAATTAGCTTGTCCTTTATTGAAGCCTATTGTTTATCTGCTGTTCTCCAGGTGGAGTCCAGTCCTGCTCCAGTAACAGTCTGAGGCTGGATGACAATATATTGTACACAGGACAGTTCTGTGGCAGAGCAAAAGTCCATACAGACTTTGTGCCAAGTCCATATGACACTGAATCCCTCAAACTTAAGGTAAACAAGTCAGTAGGACACTGTTCATCATAGTATAGTTACTGGGGCTGGACAGCTACATGTTCTAGGATGACAACTATAGGTAAATATCCTTAGGACTTCTAGCCATGCTAGCTGTGTGGCTCCAGGGAGCCACATAGGGAGCCACACAGCTGAGCTGGTCTTTGTTTTGATAGATGGTCCAGCTGCATGTGAATGTTAGAGCATGTGAGTCCTGTTTGTGCGTGTCCCATTGGCTTACTAAGCACAACCTCTCTGCATTGCGCTCATATACCGACGATAACTGCAAGACGTCATCACAGAAGTGGAGGGCCCACCCTCAAGTTTCCCCCTTGGTTAGCACTGTTAGCTCTGTTGGCACTGTTCACACTGTTAGCACCATTAGCTGCCAGCCAGCTCCATGGTGAGAGCTGTGGGGTTCCATGGGGTTCATTCCAGTTTCTACTTTTGCATCCAGGTTTCCCTTACTGCATCTTTTCTTTGTGTCTTAATCCCTCCCAGAGAAATGCAAGGAAAACCTGCCAAGAGATAAGAAATGAGGAAATAGAGAAGTGAAGTCTGTCTCTGATGACAGCAGCAGCTGATCACAGCATCATAAACAGACAGTAGAGACTTTTGATGGACACAATTGTGTCTGCACATGCAAACTCATACAAGCGCCCCGTAATCAGTGGCAGAGCAGCAGCATTTTCTATCCGTTTAACTTGCACATGAATAACAACCTGTATTCTGTTGATACTGTGTAGCTACTGTGCCCTGATCAAAGACACAGGGATCTTTTCCACTGGCAGAATGCATTTATATGATTTATTCATTATTTGCTTCTATATTTATGATACTCTTGAATACTCGTGAATTTATCATTAAGAACCCAGACTATGATTATGGTGTCTGGAGACACTTGAAATCATTTAGAAGGTAGACAAGGGTAGATTTAAGGTAGATTTATTTTTTAAACTTTGTTTAAAAAATGAAATTACATTTGTCCTTGATCCTGCTACATCTTTGGAATTGAGGGATGTTGATTAAAACAGCAGCTACTATGAAGATTTCATCTGGGCATGTTGCTGCTGATGACATCATTCAATTCCTAAAATTTGCATCAGAGTCTTGTGTCCTGTCGGATCCCAACAATGTCCGCCCATCCAGTGCAAAAGCCCGATCCAGGATGTTATGGGTTAACCATGTCTCTGTGAAGGTGTGTGCAGAGCAGTCTCTGAAATACCATTGCTGAGTGAGCCTCAGTCACATCTCATCCACTTTATTCTCCTGCAACCAGACATTAGACAGAAGAAGGCTTGGTGGAGGAACAGCTCTTGGTCCAGTGGTTTAGACTCACCCTGATGCCAGCCTTCTCCATCTTTTTGTCTGACGCTTTCAGTTTCGTTTCTCCCCTCTGGTCTGAAGCGAAATGTTAAGCTAAATGTTTCCAGAAAAAAAAAATCTGTAACTCATATCAAACTGTACGGCATGGTAATACAAAGTTTAGCTCTGTCACCTCACAGCAACATGGTTCCTCCAACAGAGACATGCAGGTTCACTAGTGATTGGAAACTGGCCATAGGTGTGAATGTCAGTGTGAATGGTTGTCTGTCACTGTGTGTCAGCTCTGTGATAGTCTGGTAACCAGTTGAGGGTGTTCCCTGCCTCACCCAATGTCAGCTGTCCCTCTGGACCTTCAGTTACAGAGAATGAATTAATGAATAAATGAATGAATATAAAACCAAACACTCAGGAATGATTATCTTTACATGACTAATGGAAAAGACAATCAGTGATGTAAAACATGTTTCTTGCTGACAGACATCCATCTATCTATCTATCTATACATACATATATACATACATATGAGTCATTTGATTTGATGACCATAGGTGACAGTGTTGAAGTGAAAAAAAAAAAAACTCAATAAAATATTAATGAAAAAAAAGGACTGTGAGGGCACAACAAACCCCCATTTTGATGCGGGAGTCTAGTGTTCTGAATCTGGTGGTTTTTTTTCTACACTTTACCATGTGCCTCTGTCTCCTAATCCTAACCATTTGTGCCAACATTTGCATTTGATGATGTCCCTACGATGGTTGCCATGTGCTTTTGTTGCCTAAAAGCACAACCACATGCAGCGTCATTCCAACATGTACTTGTGTTGACATCACCATAAAGGCATCCCAGAGCATACACAGCAGACGCAGAAGGATAGCTAAATCATAATATGTAGACTTGTAAAGCGGGAATATGTGATGAGTTGGGATGAGAATGTGTTGGCTATGGTAAAGTGTAGCCCAAATATCTGGGATCTGGCTGCTACCATCTTGGTGATGTCATTCGGAGCCATAGTCTGCACAGTGATCTCCACGGTGTTGGCGTTCCTGCTAAAACACTTGTCAGACCAATCGCAAGCAGTGCCATTGAACGTGCGTACATGGATTGGCACTCACATCTGTCAATCATGACAGAAAATTCAGTTTTTGTAGAATTACATAACTCATTAAAATGACACTAATCAGAAAAGTGATCACTTGAGCAAACATCAGGGTGAAAAGAATTACCTTAAATGACAGACACCATATTTGGGAAAAAATTTAGTTTGGCTGACATGGAGGGGGTGAGGTTTGTGACCTGTACTGCAGCAAGCCACTAAGCTTCACTTTGGGGGAGCTGTAATGTTATCCATCTTTATATACAGTCTGAGATCTAGCATGACTGTACACTGTAGTCTTGATAATAAATGGCCAGTTTGCCTCAACATATCAGTCTTGTTCCACTTGGTCTTAGTGGTTGCCAATAGAAATATAAAAGCTATGAAGCATAATGTATTTACTGAATCTCTTCTCTGAGTATGAGATTAATGTCTTTTATAATCGCTCCTATTCAAATAAATGTAATGAACTAAACTGGACTCAACTTTTGTTCAGGTAGGGGATGTGATCGACATAATGGCCAAGCCTCCTATGGGAATATGGACAGGCATGCTGAATGGCAGAATAGGTCATTTCAAGTTTATCTATGTGGATGAGATAACAGAGGAGAGTTCTGACAAACACAAGGAAACACACATCCACAGAGTGAGACAGAAATCAACTGTCCAAGAAGTGTTAGAGCACCTCAGTATGGAGGTAAGCTATTTTGCTTTTTGGAGTTTATAGTAGCAACAATATCCTTCCATCCAGAGTACTCCTTGAGCTTCTGACTGGTGTTTTTGCCACTTGCTTCCCCAGGAGCATTTCTCATTCTTACAGCCAAATGATTACCAAATAGCAGAAGACTTGATGAGGATGAGGGAGCATTACCTGACAGAGCCAAATGTGACTGATCCAGAGCACAGGCATCATCTGCTCACCACTGTTGAGTCCCTGCAGCAACTGCGCTGTGAGTAATGAGACACACAGCGATGGTCATCCAAGGACAGTGTCATCACACGCACTTCAAAAAACTCAAAAAAGATATGCTGAGACATTTAGATTCAGAAAGGAAAAGGGACAAGTGACATTGCACTTCAGGTAGATAAGAATGGGAGGGTATTCAGGTTGAGAATAACATGATAACCCCAAAGAGAGTTACTGAGCATAGAGCAAAGATAGCTGTAAAAGATTACTGCTCATCAATTAGCAAATACAACCAGTGTGTTTTCTCTGCTTCACAGGTAGTAGTCAGTTGGAGAGTGAGTCCAATCAGGAGTCCATGACCCCAAGCGAGAACATTAAGACAGATATGAACAACTGCCCACAAGACTCTGGCCGCCACATGCCATGCGATAGTCCAACCAACAGCACAGAGGACACACACCTTCAATTTATTTCTGAATACCCTGTGCCCTGAGACAACAGCTTCATGAGAATAATCCAGTCTTCATAATACTTGTTTTATTCTGTAGGCAGTTGTTGAGATGAATCACAAATAAAAAACATTTGAATGAATTCTTGACACAGCATAATTTGTCATTATGTACAATAAAAATGCCAATGCTGAGCCTTTATCACTGCTTATCCTCAACTTTTATGAGTCAGTATTCTTTATCACATGATTCGTTTACTGTGACCTATAACAGACATCAGAGAGAATCACCATGAAATATATAAATGCTCTTCATTGCATTTAACATTGCAGTTAATGTGCTTTGACTCCACTCACAAACTATCCTATAAAAAGTAAACTTTTTTAAGTAATAGCCTACCAGCCTGCTCTCATTCCGAACTCATAAAATAGCACTGCTTTGACAGTGCTTTTAGCTGAGTCTGCAACACCAAAGGCTATCTTTTGCATCTGCATGAAACACTGTAGGATTGCATTAGGTTGAAACACTGTCAGTAACAACGTAATATAAAAAGAGTGAGGTTGCCTATAAGGTGAGTAGGTGGGAGAGGTGGTAGATGGGTCCATCAAACCCTGGAGTTTCATGCTGGAGTCCAGTGTTCACTTTCTGTCTAAACCTGATGGGGTTTTTTTCCACACCTTACTGAATCCTAACCGTCCATACTAGCATGTGCGTTGTTTGCCATGTGCTTGTGTTGTCCCAACATAACCACTTGCGCAACATCCCACCATGCGCCTTTTTTTGACATCACGGTAGCTGCATCACAGAATGTAAATCGCAGATGCAGTGGGATACCTTAAATGTAATAAATAGACACAGAAGTCCACTGCAAAGTGGCACCATGTGACGAGTTGGGATGAGAATGTGTTGGTAGTACAGATGTCTCAGACTGCTGTTGCAGCCAGCACTATATCAGTATGTCGTAGATAGTTACATGAAAATTTCATCACTTACAGGAAGCTCAGTTCCATTTAAATATGAAGCATCAAAATATATATTTGCACTCCTTGATGATTTTTTTAAATAAGCAAATAAACAACATTCTGCCTGGAAATATCTGAACAAGGCTGAGAGTCTCCAGCCAGCAGTTCTGTGAGGCTCTAATCAGCCCCAGTGGTGCTTTGAGTTAAATGCTTGTGTCATCATACTAACAAACTTATAGTTACAATGCTAACACGCATCTTAATTTAGCATGTTAGCATGTTAACACTAGCTTATCAGAATATAGCTAACACAAAGAACATCTGAGGCTGATGGGGATATCATTAGTTCTGCAGGTATTTGGTCAGATTGCTGCACACAATGACATTTTGACCTGAAGATGTTACAAGATGGAAGGTCAGAGGGTCATTTAAGATGTCACAATTCATCCTGTGGGGGATATACATAGCCTACATGTTTGTACCAAATAACAATCCATCCAGTGGTTGAAGACACATCACTTCAAACCACAAATGTCAGTCATGGTGGCACTAGAGGAAAAGTCATGAGATTTATCCTTTTATAGATTTTTATCCTTGCTGTTTAATATTTCAGTGTGGACAAAAGTGGTGGACTGACTTGGCACTGCCACTCACAAAGTCACGCTAGAAATTCACATGAATTTTTAATGTCTTCACTAGAAGCACGCTGGTAGACACGGCAAAGAAACTACCAAAGTAGATCCATTTTCTGACCTGTTAGAAACAACGTCAGTAACAACGTAATATAAAGTACTGTACGTAATAAAAATACTGTTAGATCTATTTGTTTTAAATCTTCCACAAAAGATAAATTGCACATTATCAAAGAGAAAAGATTGCTTTTATTGAACAGTCAACATGTGTGCAGCTAATATCAAACTAAAAGATAAAAAATATAATCCGTACAATTTATTCTCAGGGGTAGGGTTTGGATTCTATATGTATTCCCTAATACTTTACTATGTATTCCACTAGTCTATTCATTTAACAAAAAAGGCAGCCATGTGAAAGTTGTAATAACTATTAAGACTATACAGTAAATCAATCATGGCAGGACAGAAAACAGGCAGAAAAAAGATATCAACACGAGTTACTCTGAAAACAACAGCCCCCATTCCCCACCCTGCCCTGCAAGAAGACAAGTTGTCACGTTGGCTCAAACCTGACTCCCAATGCTCAATCACTTATAATGGTAATACATGGAAATAGAAAATATATAAATGATATGACCAAATCACTGAAAAAATAATTTAAAAAAAACAACAGTTTACAATACAGAACACTACATAGCCCATTTCCTCTGTTATAAAACAACAGTGAAGTAGCCTTCATGACATGAAAAATACAACATTAGCTCAAATACAACTTTTGAGAATATAACTCAAGCAAACAGACTGAATGACCAAACATATCAACAAATTTAGCTGGTAATGATGAATCAATCAATCAGTCAATTAGTCAGTCAGTCAGTCTATCAACCAAGAAATCAATCATTATTTTGTCACATGGAATTACACAAGGTACAACTCCAGAGAAATGTGATCTCATCAGCTCCTTTAACTTGTTCTCTGTAATATAGTTCTTTTTGCATCTTCTTACATCTTTGGCTGCTACTCTATAATGGTCCATGTTTGCGGATGGTTCTGGTAATCCATGGTCTCTGGATGGGGAATGATATAACTGCCCACACATCCTGACCTCAACATAAAATTTAATGTTGAGTGAGTGGAAGTCATGTTTCTACATTAAAATGTGATATGACAATGTCTTAAAATTCTGATTCAAAAAAATAATTTGAAAACATAAAAATACAAATTCCAGTTTCACGTGGTCATTGGATTCAGTTTGTGTTTTTGAGACATTTGCTCATTGGTCAGCTGGCCCCTCAAGAGAAGACAACATGGACCCATGCCAGCCATGTGTTCCTAGTTAAGTTTATACCAGAGTAGAAAATGACCTCTTACAGTGACTTTAAAGGTAAATGGTGATCTATCTGAGGTGGCTTAGATTGGCAGTCTTATTCAATATTACCGAAAAATACATACAAAATTATTTTACATACATACATATATGACATATAACTTGCACATAAGCAAGTGAATAAGATGTTATTTTAAAACCTGATTAATCAATACGCTAAATTAAAGAAACTTTTATTGTCCATATATACATTTGGTATCACACTGCTGTCATACTTCTGGAGTAAGATGATGAATAGATCAGCTCTCCTGCTGTGCTCCTTTTGATTGTGACAAGAAAATAACTTTCAGTCAGTAACACTCTGAAATCAAGCTAACATCCCAGACTTGCCAGCTTTAGCAGTGTATTTTGTTCAGCGACCTGAGCGGCCTCCATGAGATTATCTGGCATAACCATTCTCAGAATACAGAGAAAGCTCCTCTGTGCTGCTGAGCCCATTGTTGAGTTCTGAAAAAGATGACAGAAGAATTAATAATTATAACAAAAACAATTTATTCTTGTCTCAGCTCTGGCAGTCCAGAAGCTTGCAGATCAGATAAGCAAGCCTACTATTTCTGCCGGATGCCGGATCACTCCGTATAAATTAAGCCGAATTTAACACAGAGCAGATAGGAAATCATGAAGTTATACAACATTAAAACATCTGGTTAATTTTCAGAATAAAACATTACGTGTTTATGTCTGATTGTATTTCACTTAACTACATCAATAAAACTTCAAAATGAGCGGATCCAGGCCTGGAGTCAGTTTTTGGAGGTCATTACCGGCAAAACGAGGAAGAGAAGCCATCATTAACGGTGGAAATCCGGGGTAAGAGTCACTATGCTTTGCAGTTTGCTGTGTGTTGTTTCATGTCAGTTGTCTCTGAAACTGACAATGCAGTAAATAAATAAAGATTTACTGCTTTTTACCTTTTGAGGGGTATTTTTTCTTTGTTTGTTGTCTTGCAATATATCAATTATCGCAGAATTGCAATATCCTGATAGCATCATTATTGTTGGTCAAGTATAATGATAGTATCTTATAGCAAGTTATCCTGTGATTCCCATCCCCAGTGTAAAGGCAGATTGACTAAATAATCATTTACCATATCTATTTGAAAGACCCCGTCTTTTGATGGAAAGTACTGTTTAAATGTCTGTGTGCTGACTGAAGGAGTTGATTTTAGAGTTAAGTACCTTCAAAGTCTCATTGCTGTATTTCCACCTGGACTGCATATTTACTTTGTCCTGTTACAATGTAAAACATTTATTTCCAGGTTAGAATGTAATCAAAGCTGCACCTGAGAATATGAGCTTCTCCTTCATGATGTTGACGTCGCAACTGGACCGATGTGTCACAGCACACAACATTATCTGTTCCGGGTTATAGTTCTGCATCCCACTCATCTTCCACCTGTTACAGCACATACACATGCAAACCATTCTAAGCATTTGGAGGCAATGATTCCAACCATGTCATTAAACTATGCAATTCAAAAATGATGGTGCTATACTGGATCCTTAAGATATTGATACATATAAAATGATACATCAATTTAATGTACATTGATAAACAAGTACAGTAAACAAGAAAGGAGTGGACCTTGCATTGTCAGGCAGAAAATGCAAAAGAAGGTCAGACAAGGAGGCAGAAAAAAAGGCCGTGGCAGTGGCAGTAGTTACCTGATCATATGATAGCTGACAGATGCCAGGGGGCAGCAGAGCAAGGTTGCATGCAGATTAGGCAGAGCATAGGACAAAATATGAATGTCAAAGGGAAAAACAGAAAAATAGGACAGAGGACGAGATAAGTTAAAGCATGGAGGAAAAAACATGGAAATCTCAGAAGACATAAGACAGTAGAAAAGGAGAAAAGACAAAAAAGAGATGAGGAAGAAAGGGTAGAGCCAACAGCCAGTGTAAAAGAGGCCAAAGCTCAGCTCAGGTCATATGACAATCGGAGGCTGGTAACTACACTACACAGTCACAGAAACACCTTGCTACACCAACAATTCAGATATGTGCAACTCCTGTTTACATTAAGATAATATGTGATTGAAAACATAGTGAAAATTTAAAACTGATGAACTTCAAAAAAAAAATTAAAGCTTCTTTGGATCTGGCTTCAAGCTGCATGACAAAAATGCTGACCCCATATCAGCCAGTTTGCAGCCTTAGATCATCGGGTGGGGCCCCTCTGGCTGTTCCAAAGTCGAGGCTTAAACCTAAAGGTGACTGTGCCTTCGCCATCAAGGACCCTTGGCTTTGGAACGACCAACCCAAGGAGATAAGGCTGCAGAATCACTGACTTCTTTTAAACAACTTCTCAAAACCCATTTTTATAGAATTGCTTTTATGTGAGGTGGTCTATTTTAATTAATCTGTTTTAGTTTTTGCTATGGGTTGTTATTGATTTTTTTGTTTTGTAATTGTTTCTCTCTTGTTTCATTTTCCTTTTGATTTTGTCTGGCCTCAGTTCAGCATCATTGTTTGGCTATTATTATTATGTTGCCTTCACAGGAAACCCTTGTTGCTTCTGCTTTGCCTTGTTTGCAAAGCACTTTGTAAACTCTGTTTTTGAAGGTGCTATATAAATAAATAAATAAATAAATAAATAACATTCAAGTGTCTTTTCACGGGACAGTAAGCCTTCATGCTTTCACTGAAGCAGATAAAATGTTAAATTGTACTAACAACAGTTCTCAGCCATAACAACACACTTGTCACTGTGTGGTGAAAAATTAAGACTTGGTTTTTTTAAAGGTTCAGTTAACCTAAAACTATAAAACCTACTAGAAAATTTCACAAGAAATTTGGACTGTGTGCCTGCTACCTCTCAGTACAAAGTAAGCATTTACAGCAGTAGCTGCATTATTGAGATACAGAGGCCACAAGGTATGTGTGTCTACTACATGTAGCTACTGTAGACCTATACACTGTACAACAGTAGTGTAGCTGTGGTAGTAGTAGTGGATAATAGACTCAAGACACTGATTTATAATGTTTACATGCTTTTTAAATTTGATCCTCTTGTCTGTATATGACATTCATCAGCCAAATGGTGGCAACAGTCGTAGTTTAAGTAGCACCCCCTCGCCAATGTATTTTTTTACACTTTTATAATATTTACTATTATTGTATATATATATAGTCATGTTCTGACAGTGTAGATTAGCCACACTGTTTGCCAAATCTTTTTTTGACATGTAACTTAATATTGTGCTGAAGGTTAAGTTAAGTTAAGTTAAGTTAAGTTAAGTTAAGTTAAGTTAGGTTAAGTTAAGTTCTGTGGATCTATTTCAAGTTAAGTTAAGAGGGTTGTTCCTACAAAAGGAAGAACTATAGGAGAATCTGCGAGTCATACAAATCAAGCTTGTACAGGTGCCCTGTCTTAAAGATCATAAACATCTTTGTAAGCTAGCTGGTCAATTTATATTGTAGCCTATTTGACTATAATGAGTAGTACTTGAGTCTTAGTTATATCTCTCTGTGTAGTTGTACCTGTTTATCCGTCAGTTTGTCTTTCTTGTTAGTACGCTAACTAAGTTAGTTAGCCAGCCTAACTTGCTGCATTAGCTAACTTAGCGGCATCATTTTGTTTTTTTTATTTCCTCCAACTGAATTAAGTGTGTTGTTTATTTTCATAATGGCGCTGGAGCTCGTGTGCAGTGAACAGCTGCAATCAACGCAGTGTATTACACCAGATCTCACTTGCAGAAACCGCACAACATATTGACTGTCTCTCTTACTCACTCTCTTCTTACCATCTCTCAGCCACAGCGCACTGCAGGAAGGATAGAAATGTTATTGAGGTCCACCTCTATTTAAGTTGAAAGTTTTCATTTTCCACCAGCACTGGCATCTAAAAGTTCTGGGCATTGGAAAGTGCACAACTTTAAATCAAAAATTAGAGTCCTGTTAAAATAACAAAGAATAAGAAGTGCTGCAGTGCTGTCAGGGCCACTCTCAGAGGTCAGAGTGGCAGATCCAGGTAGACAGAACACCTCCAAAACGTCCCATAAATGCATTTCAATGATGATGATCTTATTTGTTTTAATTTTGGCAAAATTTCTATTCTTCGTGCAGTTCATTGTGGTTGGTGTGTGGTGATACTGCTCACCGCACACGAGCAGCCAGACGCACTTTGTCACTAGAGTTCTCAACAAGCCAAAAATATTACAACTCAAACTGAATCGACTCACGTTTAAGCCCAAACCCAGTTTCGGTTGAGATTGAGAATTCTACTTGTCACTACAACAGTAGAAGTAGTAGTAGTTGCAGCAGGAGGAGACGGTAAAGAAGAGAGCGAGTGAAAGAAACTGTCATGTGTTATGCTTTTTGTTGTCTTATTTGCAATCTGATAAACAATGAATTCATCACATTAAGTGCCATGTTTTCCAAACTACTGTAGCTGTTATCTTTTCTTCTAATCTTCACTATGTAGTGTGCATAAAATAGAAACTATTTAGGGAAAAACAAACAAGATTTCAGACACTATGTTGGAATTTTTCCCCCCGGAAATACACAGCCAAATTGCATTGTGGTATACGAGAGTTAAATGTAGAGTACATCGTATGTACACTCAAATTTGCTTTGCATTGTGGGTATTTTACAGTGAACTATATAGTGGATGAAATTAACCGCTGAGAATTTGAACACCACTACAAAATGGTGATCACACTATATAGTGCACTATATCCGTGACAGGGAACGTTTTCGAACTCGCCTCAATCGCTGCCTCGATCAGCTATTGTGGAAGGTAAAGAGGAGCAAACATTCAAATACAGTGCACTCTTAAACTGATGTTGATTTTTTAGGTGGCAAAAATATGTTTTGTGGCAGCAATATATGTCTGTGTCGATCAACATGATCACAGTCAAAGCTGTGCTTACTTCTGAAAACAGAAAATCCCAATGACTATGGTGAGGGAGACAAGATCCGAAGTGATCCAGATGAAGTTGTACGCTTTCTGGCTCTGCAAGAGAAGAAAAGTAATTTCCAGTCAACACCACTGGAGGTCATTGTTAACATGCATGTCTCCTAAAGCTAATTCAAGGCCCTGGCTAAGGCAAAAGCTGCTTTGTAGTTCAGATCTGTGCCCTTGTCTCAATCTGTCTAAGGCATTTTCCCATGGTCCTGTTGTTCTCTAACGCCACGCTGAGCTAAAGTCCTCTGCTGAGTGTAAGTCTGCCGCTGAGCTCCCTCATATTTCTCGCCGTCCTTGCCCTCGGGTCTTGCTGGGCCCTCGTCAGTCTCTGTCTCTCGTCTTGCTGCATGACCTTGTCTGAGTGTGCGTGTGTGTGTGCGTGCGTGCGTAGTGTCAGATAAAAGACAGTGAGAGTAGAGCTGTTTACCATGAGCCAGATGGGGTAAGGCACCTTTCGGAGGACTTGAGGGGCATCAGAGGATACAGAAGGCACCCCGCTACACCACAGAATGGAGTAGAGCCAGGGCTCATTCACTGGGTAGACAGTCACACTCACATTATTCGCCAGATACTCCCTGGAGAAAGGCAACATACTTGTCAGTGTTTGAAAAAAAATCTTCTCCCTTTCACTCCTTAACCCCTTTGAACACTGCACTGCATTCCTCTAACGTTTCGAAATGATGTACAGTTAAAAAGGAGGATCACAATGGATGCAGCAGAAGCAGTTATATAGTCTGTTTTTTATACCACTCATTCTTCTTCAGTGTCAAAACCCCGAAGATCTTTCAACTGGAGATTGTGTTAGGTTAGAAGTGGCTAATACCCTTTTCCTAACAAATTTGTCCCGTGCACATGGATTTTTCAAATACAGGTAAACCTGCTTAGAAAAGACTATAGACTGCTTTCTCATTGCCAGTAGAGCAGAGCAGTGTACACTGCTTTTCTGTGTTTGTGTGAGGGGTTATTTGTGTTGATGTGTCCATTCAACATCACAGAAAGACCAAAGAAAAGGTTAACAGTAGAAAGCAGCATGGGCTGTGAAAACTTTACTGTGGTTACTTGTCTTTATGTATCACTGACTTATTCAGTCTCTCTTTCAAACATGTTGCAGACTAATTTGGATCTGTGTTTGAGTGCTGCTTAGGAAGAGATAAATGGTGATTGGTGACAGCACATCATTGCATCTCGCTGGTTAAGGAGCTGAAATGAATGTGTTCAACCAGGTGTTGTGTTAAATACCAGTGACTACTGGAGTGATTTGGCCCGCATTCCCATTACATTAAAAAGCCAGATGTTAGCAGGTTTTTTTGTACAGTGTGAATGAGGCTATACAGTGTTACAGCCACAGCTAGGCTCCCTCTCCTCCTGATAACCCTGTCTTGTAGCTCTCCTTTATGCTAATTAGAATGAGCAGGCCCCTGCATATCTTTCTTGTTAGACACACTAGGTGCATGGGTGCTGTTTTGAGCTGTATGTTGTTTTAACCAAGCCATTTAGGACGGACAAGTTTTTTATTTCCCCTTTTGATTTCAAGTCAAAAGTTTCAAAGTTTAATAGCTCTTGTTTCAGAGTTATATTTTTTTTCATTAAGTTGAACAGCACTCCTTTCCTTTTTAGTTTTGCATCACATTTTGTCTGTTAGGATAATCCTACTTTTCTTTGGTAATAAATCATTTTATTTTACCAAAAACATCTTGTTTGATGGCGCTTCCATTTCCTTTCATGAGCTGGGTAGTAACACAATACCTTTAGACACACAGACAGAGACAGACACACAGACAGAGACAGACAGATGTTTTGTCTGTGAACCCTGTTAATTTTGTCACATTACCTTAGTTTCATATGAACTGAGAAAAACTCTGCTAATCGCTAGGCTAAACTATGCAATGTAAAATGCTTTCAGCTTGTGCTTATAATGTTAGCATGCTATATTTGTGGGGAATATGTGTCTTTCAAAAGACAATTGTATTTTGTCTATGAACCTTTGTACTTGTGTTTAATATTTTGCTTATTAGCCATGTTTAATGTGTTTTACGTGTGTTCTGAACTTAAGAGCAGACCTGGGAATTACATGGCCCGCGGGCCAGATCCGGCCTACCTGATGGTTCTGCCTGGCCCTAGAGGAAACCCCACAATTGTGTGCATGAAAGTTTGCTTCTTCCTGTGTCACAAGTAGCGTCAGCTGCTTTGACATCTGGCTGAAGCGCGTCAATTTTTGTGAACGTACCAGAGTTTTGTTTTGTTTGTGCCTCACAGACACAATTTCAAGACACCTGCTTCTTGAAATGAGCGTTAAAAAAAAGCATAAGGTTGACCACGAACGTAGTGTTTAATAAGTCATGGACTGCTATGTATTTTTTCAGGGATGTTGGTGGTAGCTTGCTTAATTTGCAGCGAACATGTTCGCTGTATTAAAAGACTATAAGAAAATGCGGGAAAATATAGAAATATGTCGGCAATAGCAATGATAAAAGCAGCAAAACCAGAAATGCTCACAGTCTCCTGTCCTTATACATACGACGTGGACACTGTCCCGTGTGATAAGACACTTGAACTCACAGGCTTGCAGTTTCATGCACAGCTTGCACAGTGCTTCTTTTAAAGAGGAATGCTTCCCACACGAGAACGAGAACAAGAAGACTAGCTCAAAGGATGCTCTCACGTTATTTTGTCATGCTTTGTTAAGTTCTCCCCCATTTTTCTTTTTCTTTCTATTTTCTTTTACATTGACAATACAAAGTGACAAACAAATTAATGTCCTGATAAACTGTAAAATAAGTAACATGCATGTGTGTTTAGGTCAGGAGATGGTGCACTGGTGAGGCTTCTCATGTGGCCCCTCAAGAAAAATAATTGCCCGCCCCTGCTTTAAGAGTCCTGCACAGACACTTAACACAGTGGCATAGAAACTTCACTGCCATTTACTGTTTAGAGGTGTAATTGCAGTGTGGCCCAGACACATCACCATCCATGTAGAAATGCTCAAAAATGTAAAGCTGACACACGACTGTAAATCAGCCTTATCGCCTTCCTAATTCTCAGAACTGTGCTTATTGCCTGGCAGTAGATGCTTGCTCTTACTGTATGTCTTTGTGGCTGGCCTTGCCGTAGTGGAGGGTCAGGCTTGTTATTCCCCGCTGCCTTATCTCTTCCACTGACAGCTTCTCATTTGTGGTCTGAGGAAGCCCTCGCACCCTCCCCCTATCCGTGTCAGGGGTCCACGTCACCTGGCACAAACACATATGACAAGGAAAGACCCTGGTCAGGCACAATGCAGTGCGTGCTTCATATCCACTGATGTGTCACTTTCATGATAAAAAAAACAGTGCTAGGGCTTACTTGTACAGTAGAATTTAAAAGATAAATATGATGATCGCAAACAAACTGTGATCTTTGATAATTACAGTAAATGGAGGACATGGCGAAGATATCTGGCACTTGGGCACTATTAGTCAAACTTGAGACTACATGTAACCATTCCTTTATGGGTGAACAATAAAAAATTCCTTTGGCCTTTCAGTCCTTGGAGCAGTTTGCAACAGTTTTCTGCTGAATTAACAGTCCCCTCTGTTTTGTGCCAAAGAGCCATCCTGCAAATGTCCCATGGTAATAAAAATCATAAAAATCAGTAACAGCTGTCAATCTCTGTTGTGTACCGAGGACTTGTAGGGGTTATAGAACTACAAGCAGCACCTTGAAGTAGTCAAAGGATTATTAAGGAGGAACCTACAGTCCTCACCCTCTTCGTGGGAATCCCTGCTTTCTGCACAGCCCACAGTGTGTCCATGAACCAGCTCCGGTGGCGTGGGTGCTGTGGTGGAGGCCTGCGGACATTGAGCAATGCAGAGCCGTTGGTCCTAGCTGCCAGGCGCAGCATCTCCACCAGACTGCAAACTGTCTGGTTGCTTATTCTGCTCCGGTCTCTTACTGTCAGGGTTTCTACTGTCCAGTAGGGGTCACTCTGAAAGCAGATGAAAGTACAGAAACAGACATAGTGATGTAACACAATGTTCTGCTGCAAGACAGTTTTTCGTATTTTGCTTTTTTATTTATTTATTTTTTAACAATTGCTAACAAGTGTTAACCTATACTTAGATACTTTTTCTCAGCAACACAGATACATCACACAATGAGCCAAATAGTTGATTTTGTGCTCATAACCACATTTTGTTTATTACAAACCAACAACACAATACAGCAGCTCCATCATCACAAGGCAAACCAACTTGATATGAAATAATTCTTTCACAACAGCAGCATGTTTTCTGTCAAAGAGGAAGGTATAGTTTATCCTTGCATAACAACAGCTGATGGCAATACAAAAACAGCATTATTTTTCACGTTTCACTTCTGCCTGCATACAGTGAAGTCTGTTCTTTATCATTCACATTCCTTTTACTCAGAAATTTACTCAAATTGAAGGTAACACATTGGAGACTTTCTACAGAGCAATGTACTGATCCTGACAAAACTTTAAACTTTTAGGGTGAATATGTCTTTGAAGATTTGTAGCTTCAGCCGAAAACCTCTAAAAAACCATACAACAACATCTGAACATTACCCGAGCAGAGTTTCTAAAAAAAGGAGGCAGAAGACATTAAGAGAGGATTTAGTAAAGAAAATATTTGGGTGAGATCTTCAAACTGGCCTTTTTATGTACATGTGTGCACTGTCTTTGACTCACAGATAAGTAAGAAACACATTTGATGTTACTTAAACAACAGTTTATGGCCAGCTCATGTAAGCTGGGCTGGGGGATGATGTTTTTCTCTTTCTCTAAGCTTACACATTTTTTCAGGAAGATATTCTCTATAAATGAACACCACTTTTGGGATTTTTAAAGCCTAATGCAGTCGCCAGAAGTAAAACGCTAACTTTGGGCTATAACAGAACAACTCTACCACTGCTACAAGGCTGTAAAGCTGTGACGATTGTGACGATGTTCTGTTGTCTCATTTAGCCACTTGTTAGCAACCTCCTTTTTTAAGACACATAAAAGCTTCAACGTTCACAGTGGGGTATTTACTGACGTGTTTTATGGTGAAGAACAAAACGAGTCTCTTCAGCTTGTGTTTACCATAGACCTTAGTTCAGGTTTCTAAGCAAAAACCCATTGACTTTGAGACGAGAGAACTGAAGGTGCTGAAACAATAACTGATTTTCGGGTTTTAGGACACATAACTGAAGTTCTCTATAGATTGCTGTTTATAGACTAAAGTGGTCTGTTAGAAGCACTGGGACTGTGGTTTACTGAATTCTACAGTTTTATGCAAACAGACACAACTTCTGACCACAAAAACAGCACAAATAAAACTCAATGTGTGGTTGTAAATGTACGAAGGGGAGTTTGTTTGTTGCTCTGACGATGTGTGCTGTGAGTCCATGCTGCACAGTGATGAGAGTCACACTGCATGAGCTTCTAGGGATCCTTTTGAGGTGTTGTTTGTGTGCATAATGTGAAGTAAAAGCTATTAATGTTGTTATGTGATTGTGCACAGGGTTTAGAGAGAGATCGCAATTTGCCTGTAAGCTAAATTCGGAACATAGACTGTATATAAAGATGGATGATACAGCCCCACTTACACCCGTTATGCTTAAGTGAGGTTAAAATATCCGAGATTTGGGCGTTGCCATCCTGCGATAGTGATGTCATTCATGAGAGCCGGAGTCCAGCTCCATTGAATGAGAGCGCACAGATGATTTTCTGTCACAGCTGTCAAGCATGGTGGAAAAATCCAAAAACAAAAGGGTCAGAAAATGTTGGACTTCAGAACTTTTATGATTTTGCTTGTTTCATAAAGGGAAAAAAAAAAATCTAACAGCAAAGGTGAATTGTGCTGTTAATTATCTCCCATTGTAACATTTAGCTGCATCTCTCTTACATACACTCCAAAAGTTTCGTGCATCCTACATCTCAGCTGTGGAATGTATATGTAGAATTTATATGAAAAAATTCACTAATACCAATGCCATTACTGATTCTGCTTATTGATCAGGTTATTTATTGATTGCCTGACTGACTCCTGATCAATTTTCTATGTTGAAAAAGTACACCTACACAGATTCTCTGCATCATTGCAAATGTTGTATGGGTGGATGAGTCAAACAAAATGGACTTTCACCCAAGAGACAGGAGTGCAGCTTGGATGGAAAGCAGTGACACACACATTCAAGCCGACATTGCATAAACAGATATTTCAGCATTTAGCTGGCGATTCCACCCCTACTTCAAAATATCATTTTAGACATTACAAGCAACACTGCTGTCATCTTCCTTTGTGATGAAACCATGCTTTGGACCATTTCTTCCTTTCTGCCTTGACTACTTCCTGTTGCAAATGTCCAGCAGAGTAGATTCATAGTTTGACACCATTATTTTGCAATGTGCAACTGTATATATATATAAAACAGTGTGCATATATGTATATATATGTGTATATATATATATATATATATATATGTGTGTGTATATATATATATATATATATATATATATATATATATATATATATATATAAAAACAGAGTGCATATAACAGCACATAGCAACATGTTGAAATGCCTTGTAACGCGCAAATGAAGGAACTGTGATGGCGCAACTGCTGGAGGCTCTCAGGAAGAACAGTTTGTACGAATGTTGTGCTGTTAGTGTTAAAAGTTTTCAGACAGGATAAAACGATGCTAGCAATTCTAAAAAATATATAATAAATACTATAAAAGTTTGTATTTTCTAAATTAATCATATAAAGCTAATTTGTACATTGTTTTATATTCAAGATTTTATTTAGACTCTCTCTCTCTGTCTTTGTATCGCTGTTCTACTGAAAGGATTTAATGCATCTGCACAACCATTATAGACATGCAGTTTGTTGTTGGAATTGGTCACTGAGGCCCTTGTCTTAAAATCAGCACTGTTTCCCTGCAATTATGCACAATTGTGATACTCAGTGTATGACCCACAATTGGATGCATGTCAATTGTGGAATGAGTATGTAGGCTAAATAATGAATCTGAGTGTATGAAAGAAGCTTCAACATAGAGCATGTTTATCAAAAAAGTGAAAGGGGAGGATCCCCAAGACCTCCCAACAAAGGCCCTGAATGTCCTCAAATCCGAGAAATTTCCCTGCACACAGCTGACCTGTGCAAGGCAACTGAGACTGGATTTGCATAGTTTTTGAATTTGAACTGATATTGTCACAGCCCCTGTCTCTCATTCCCCTCCTGTCACTCTGCTGAGTACTTTTCCACTCACCATCCCTCTGCTCCACTCTACCTGCAAGCCACGCCCACCTCTTCAGCCAGCTCTGCTCACCTGCCTCACAGCTGCAGCTCATTACAATCAGCTCTGCATATAAGCCTCTCCAGCACTCTCACTCACTGCCAGATTGTTCTACAGCATCATGCGAGACTTTCCAGCGTTCTTCTGCCTGATCTCCCGAAGCCGACTCTGCCTGTCCCCGACCTGCTCTCCTCGTCTGCCTCCCGGTAAACTTACCTGCCTTCTGTCCCCGACCACGTGCTCTGCTTCGGCGTTTCTGGAATCGGACTGCTCTGCTGGTAACGACTTCTCTGCCTGGCCTCGACAATCCTCCTGTCTGTTCCCCATCGGTACTGCTACCTCGCGGACTGCTCAGCTGGCAACGAACCCCCCGCCTGCCTCCGACCATCCCTCAGCTCCCTATCTCCACACGAACTGCCGGCTTGTCGGACTATGGAGCTTCCTCCTCGCCGACAACGGTTGTAGTAAGCTTCGTCTCTTCTCTTCGTCTGAGCCCCAGAGACTGTGTGTGGGCTTTCCGCCCGAAGAACAAACTTTACTCATTACTCATTCATTCTGCTTCGTACCTTGTTTGTGGTGGTAAAAATAAAAGTTATTACCAACTGTTTCTGAGCGCCGGTGTACTGCATTTGGGTCCAAACCCCACCCGTTCTAGATACATATTATTTTGGTTTATTAGCTGGGCCCTGGGCAAAGCAAGTTGAGTATCCCTGCTTTCCCATAATCTCAAGAAGTTTTCAGTGGAACAGTGTTGCGGCCCCTGCTGTTATACAGTGGCGTCTGTCTTGTATAGGATAGGCCAGTCATCAGTGCTTTTTGGGCCCAGTGCTGCTGGATTATAAGTGGATGCTGTGTAACATTCTCGTTCTCTGTCTCTCTCCTCCTGGCAGGCACCCTCCCTACTGGTGATGTATCGACTTTGAGTTCATTCTTGGTTCCCTTTTTGTTTTGTGCTCCTTTATAACACTCCCACACCACACTGATCACACATGTACTTCATACATTATTGAGCCCACTGGCATTAATATCCCGCTCTTTAGATTGTTATATTCTTTAAGACTTTTACTAAAGCAATATTCTAATAGGTGATTATCAAAGACAATTTTATCAAAGACATTTTCTGGTGAGATATCTGTACTTTTACTCAAGCATGGCAGCCAGGTATTTAATCAGTACAGCATTTTACAGTACAACTTCACCATGATGAAAAACAGTTGCTGTCCTGTAAAAAGTGCACAAGTCCTCAAAGATTCCCTCAAAATTGAACATTTTTATATTTCTGAATGACTTTTTGTGATAAAAGAATGTGGTTAATGATGTGCATTCTAAGGGGATGTGGATTGTTACAGCTGTGCAGTATTTTTTATTAACATATCAGGGCAAGATGACGTAACGAGATTTCAGTACCTCCAAAAACCACTGTCCTGCATTCAGAGAGCGAATCTCTGTCCAGTTGAAGAAGGAGGCATCATCATACTGTCTGGCTGGGAAGACCTTACTAACGTCGGTGGTCCGTCTCAACGTTTGGTCTCTCATAAGAAAGGGAACAGCGTCCACACTGGAAGAAACAAAAGGGTCAGAAAATGTTGGACTTCCAAACTTTTATGATTTTGCTTATTTCATAAAGGGAAATAAAATACTAATACAACATCAAAACAGCAAAGGTGAATTGTGCTGTTAATTATCTCCCATTATAACATTTAGCCGCATTTCTCTTACATGCACTCCAAAAGTTTTGTGCATCCTACATCTCAGCTTTGGAATGTATATGTACCATTGATTTGAAAGAATTCACTAATACCAATGCCATTACTAATTCTGCTTATTGATCAGGTTATTTATTGATTCCCTGATTGATTCCTTGATTCCATTCTGTGTCAAAAAAGTAAGCCTACACAGATTTTCTGCATCATTGCAAATGTTGTATGGGTGGATGGGCCAAACAAAATGGACTTTCACTCAGGAGACAGCAGTGCAGCTTGGATGGAAAGCAGTGACACTTCTCATAGACTGTCAAATACATGTAATTTACTGGAATTCAAGCCCACATTGCATAAACAGATATTTCAGCATATAACTGGCATTTCCACCCCTACTTCAAAATATCATTTTAGACATTACAAGCAACACTGCTGTCATCTTCCTTTGTGATGAAACCATGCTTTGGACCATTTCTTCCTTTCTGCCTTGACTACGTCCTGTTGCAAATGTCCAGCAGAGTAGATTCATAGTTTGACACCATTATTTTGCAATGTGCAGCTGTCAGAAAAACATACAGGCATCAATAACACTTATAACAGTTTAGAGTCATACAATTCAGATGGACTGGAAAGTTCGGATCCAGTTCTTAGCTGAAACTGGTTCTTGATTCCCATCCTCATATCCCCACATAGAAATGTTACTAATGTGTGGTTAATAACCTGATAGTGACATCTGCCTCCAGGGAGCTCGCCCCATGCTGCAGGGCTCTGTGAAAGGACACGATGGTGTTTTCTGGGGCCAGCTAGAGCAGAGAGGAGACTTCTGTCATAATGCGAGTAGAAAACATGCATCAAGGGGAAGTGATATCTCTATAGAAAAATATTTAATTAGAGAAGAATAATTAATTGACAACACATTTCTTTGAAATGATTAAAAGTGAGACCACTAAAGTGCAATCTCCTTTCTACTTCTTACAGTTACAACACAGTGAGTGCTTAGAGGAGAGGGTTCACTGACAGTCTGGGCAAAACAATTTTATTTCTAATGTCATTTCTAATGAAAAAAATGATACAAGCTGTTCACATTTGCTGACTGATGACTCAATAATAGCAGGGGGTGGTTTTGATGAGTGATGACTTACAGCGTTGAAGAGGAGTCTGGGGTTGGATTATGTTTATTACTAAGGTCATTATAATACTTTTCTCCAGCCATTTTTACTGCTTGATTAAAGGTCTTCTTTAGGTCGCTCAGAATCTGTGAGTCTTGTCTGGAACCCCTTCGTTTTCATCAAGTCCTTCTTAATAACTGCTTTAAGGATCTGATGCCGCTGGTTAACCAAAGCTGAGGTGTGGTTTTGAACAGGGGTCAAGTCAAGTCAGTTTTATTTATAAAGCTCATTATCACAAAACACAGTTTGCCTCACAGGGATTTACAGCATACAACATCCCTCTGCCCCTAGACCCTAATATTGTTTAAGGAAAAACTCCCCCAAAAAAAACTATAACGCGGGAAAAAATGCTAAAAACCTCAGGAGGAGCAATTGAGGAGGGATCCCTCTTCCAGGATGGACAGGTATGCAACAGATAACAGACAGATGTCGTAAATAACAATTAAATTACAATAATGACAAAAAGGAAGAAGGAAGGAGAAAGAGAGAGAGAGAAAGAGAGAGAAAGAGGGGGGGGGGGGGGGGGTGCAACAGCAATAATGGTAACAGTAGCATGTCATATTACAATATTGATAGATGTCGTTAAGCAGGATCCCAGCATCTACACAATCAAGGCCCACGACACAGGCAGGAGCGTGGTAACTGAGGGCTCTGGCTCCCATCCTACATTTGGAGACTTTGGAAACCATGAGTAACCCTGCATTTTCAGAGCGCAGTGATCTTGAGGGTCGATAAGGAACTGTGAGCTGTGACAGATAGGGCGAAGCCTGACCATTCAGAGCTTTGTAGATAAGGAGGAGGATTTTAAATTAAATTCTGGATTTTACAGGGAGCCAGTGCAAAGAAGCTAAACCATGAGAAATACAATCCCCTTTCTCGGTTCCCATTAGTACATGTGCAGCAGCGTTCTGCACCAGTTGGAGAGACTTCAGAGATTTGCTGGGGCAACTGGATAATAGGGAGTTAAAGTAATCCAGCCTAGAAGTAACAAGTGCGTGCACTCATTTTTCGGTGTCTGCTTGAGGCAGGATATGTCTAATTTTTGCAACATTACAGAAGTGAAGAAAGCAGTCCTTGAAGTTTGCTTTATATGGAAATTATATCCTTAGAAAATAGGGGTGCAGTCAGAGCTTTCATCCCACTCCACCAGCAGGGGCTAGGTGTTTGACAGCACTCTGTCTTCCTCAACCAGTGCGGAGACAAATAGATGAGAGTGAGATCGACTGCAGCTCCCATCATGGACGTCATCCCAGCAGATATTGTCCAGAGCGTTCTCTGGAGCAACGGCATCCTCTCCTTGGGGTCTGCAGATTGCATTGCCAGCACAAAGGCCAGATCCAACCGGCAAGCCAAGAACGAAGGTCATTCTGCTCACGTAGAAGCTCGTCAATAGCATAGCATCCAAATCAATTTCAGCTCCGATGTAATGGTCCTAAGCTTGTCTGTGGTATTCACTACAGAAAATAGAGGCACTTTGAATGTAAAACTTTGAACAGTCCCTCAGTAGCTAGTGGCTAGCTAGCTGCCAGCACTTCACCAGGACCATGTATGTCCTTGCCCTGCCTGAAAGATTTACTTTAGACCAGCTGTAGACTCAGGTGGGGAGAGCCTGTTGTCAGCCAACAAAACAACAGAACAAAAGGGAATTAGAGTGTAAGGTTGTTCAAAATAACCTAAAACCAGATAAAACACTGAAAAACCACGCAGGGTTAAACTAAAACACAACATAAAAACTGATGGCCCCTGATTATTCATTAGTAAGACGCTAAAGACAAAGCAGAGAGAAACCAGTGAGTGTGGTGTGACAGCAGTGTGTTACTGATATATAAAATATACAGTGATGTATGTGAGGACAACTGATTATAATCAGACAAATGATTATGAATGTTATATGTCATTTGTGTTGATATGACCTTTATTTCTTTTATAAACTGCATGGTGAAATAACTCTACATTTCAGCAAACCCTCTTAAAGATTCTTTTTTAATCTCAGTTGAAATATTAAAAAGTTTGGTATAAAGTTATTTGAGGTGATTTAAACTTTAATTTACTGAAAACTACACATTTAAATAACTCATGCTAAACTGTCAGTGTGTTACAATGTCCTTTCAGTAGGATGCCCATATTTTCAAGCCTTTAAACTAGGATACTTAAGTATACTGCACATTCATGCATGTGCACCTGTATGTAGTAGTGGAATCTAGGTACATTTATTCAAGTACTGTACGTAAGGGCAAATTCCTGGTATTGTTTCTTTACTTGAGTATTCCTATTTCATGCAATTCTATACTTGTACTCCACTACATCTTAGAGGTTAACATTTTTCATTTTACGTCATTTTTAGTGCAGGAAAAAGTTACTTTTCAGATTGGAGTTTTTCATCCCCTTCCTGTTCGGTGAAAACCATGTATCTCCAAACGGGTTGATTTTGAATGTTTGTGACAAACTGAAGGATGGCATGTTTCTAATTCAATACACTGCTCAAAATAATCTAGCCATGATCACCACCTGGTGATAATGGGCTCTATAAATAAAATTGACTTGACTTGACTTGACTTGACTTGACTTGACTTGACTTGACTTGACTTGACTTGACTTGGTGGTGAGTTGGATCAGGTGTCGGTGAAGGCTGCTGGACAGACCTGGTAAACCCAAGAGTGTATTTAGGGTGAACTGGAAACGAGAAGTACTTGTTCAAAACCTCCGCTGTGGAGGCGGCTGCTAGAAGCTGTGGTCAGAAGGTCGTTGGTGCTTGTCGTGGCGGCAACCGAAGGACCCGCCGGTGGACACCAGCAGTGAAGGAGGCTGTCAAGATGAAGAAGGACCCCTACTGGGCTTTGTTGGCACTGGCGTCTCCGTAAACAGAAGGGCTGCAGCGGAGGAGGTCGCCAAAGCAGAAACTTGGGTGTGGGAGGAGTTGGGGGAGACCATGGTCCTCCATGGTCTCCCCCAACTCCAGTTTCAGTCACCCTTTAAGGAAGTTCTGGCAAACCACGAGACATCTCCGAAAGGGGAAGCAGGGCTTGTCTCAGGCTGTCCTCAGCAGGAGAGGAGAACTGCTGACCCAGACTGGGGACACTGTCAAACGATGGAAGGAACACTTTGAGGAACTCCTGAACCCTGCCTTCACGTCTTCCGTGGTGGAGGCAGAGTCTGAAGACTTGGGCGAACCTTCATCCATATCCCTGGCAGAGGTCGGTGATGTGGTCAAAAAAGCTCCTCGGTGGCAAGGCGCCTGGTGTGGATGAAATTCACCCTGAGATGTTGAAGGCTCTGGACATTGTAGGGCTGTCTTGGCTGACATGCCTGCTCAGTGTTGCGTGGAGGTCGGGTACGGTGCCTCTGGAGTGGCAGACCAGGATGGTGGTTCCTATTTTCAAGAAGGGGGATTAAATGGTGTGCTCCAATTATTGGGGTATCAGACTACTCAGCCTCCCAGGGAAAGTCTACTCCAGGGTGCTGGAAAGGAGGCTCCGTCTGATTGTCGAATCTCAGATTCAGGAGAAACAATGCAGGTTCCGTCCGGGCCGTGGAACAGTGGATCAGATCTTCACCCTAGCGAGGCTGCTGGAGGGGTCGTGGGAGTTTGATTTGTGCTTTGTGGACTTGGAGAAGGCCTACGACCACGTCCCTCGGAGAGTCCTGCGGGGGGTACTGCAGAAGTATGGGGTACCAGGGTCGCTTCTGCGAGCCATTCAGTCCCTGTATCACCAAAGTGGGAGCTGTGTCCGCATACTCGGCATTCATGAGTGAGGGTAGAATGGAGTGTGAGATGGACAGACAGTTTGGTGCGGCATCCGCAGTGATGCGGGAGTTGCATCGGACTGTTGTGGTGAAGAAGGACCTAAGCTGGAAGGCAAAGCTCTCGATTTACCAGTCCATCTATGTTCCAGTCCTCACCTATGGTCATGAGCTCTGGCTAGTGACTGAAAGAATGACATCACGGATACAAGCGGCCGAGATGAGCTTCCTCCGTAGGGTGGCTGGGCTCAGCCTTAGAGAAGAGGGTGAGGAGCTCGGACATACAGGAGGAGCTTGTAGTAGAGCCGCTGCTCCTTCATGTCGAAAGGGGTCAGTTAAGGTGGTTCGGGCAACTGATCAGGATTGCTCCTGGGTGTCTCCAGCTGGAGGTGTTCCGGGCATGTCCTACTGGTAGGAGGCCCCGGGGCAGACCCAGAACACGCTGGAGGGACTACATATCTGGTCTGGCCTGGGAACACCTTGGGGTCCCCCCAGGAGGTACTAGAAAGCGTTGCTGGGGAGAGGGACGCCTGGAGTGCTCTGCTTAGCCTGTTGCCCCCACGACCCGGCCTTGGATATGGGGACGAAAATGAATAGATGGATGGATATCACTAGACTGACTGGAATCCTGGGTGTGACTTTTTGGCACAGGACTTAACTGGTTTAATTTCTACTTATAGGATAGGGACAACTTTTTATCTTTACATAATTGAACATTTGAGCAGACAAAAATGAGATGCTGAGTTCCTCAGGGCTTCCATCTGGGTCCTTTTCTATTAAACATCTACATGCTTCAGTTGGCTCAAATGATGGAATCACAAACTATGTAACCTATGTATGTAATTATGCTGACAACACACAGATTTACATATCCATGACACCAGGGGACTATGGTCCAATACAAGCTTTGACTGAGACAATTAAATGTGCAGCAATTTTTCTTCAATTAAACTTAGACAAAACTGAGAACTGCTGTTGGAGCCAAGGAGGCATGATGTAAAGTTAGCGCTCAGCTTCACTTGGCAGTTGTAAAAGATCAAGCCAGAAATCTCAGTGTACTCATGGACTCACACCTGAATTTCAATAGCCACATTACATTTACACATTCACTCTGGCATCCTGTCTCTCAGAGAATTGATTTTAAAAAACTACTGTTGGTTAATAAAGCATTGAATGGTTTAGGGCCCAATACATTTCTGACGTTCTGCTACACTCGGAACCATTCAGACCTCTCAGGTCTTTTGGAACAGGTCTGCTTTGTGTCTGTTTGCCACTCACCTTTACTAAATCAAATATGAATTCTTACACTGCACTATAACTTTTTTCTTGTATTTGAAATCTGTTTTAGTAGTACTTTTATAATGTTATTCTTGTATCAATATTTTTGATGTTTCAAGTACTTTAAATTGCACTGTTTCCGCAATGTGCTACATAAGTAAACTTGCTTTACCTTTAATATATTTGCTAATATTACAATGTCTACCACGATACCATTTCGATTCAATTTGATTTAGGGGCCTGCGATCGATATGGGCCAATATTATCTGGTCATTTAACACAGTCGATTACAGAAGAAGTTGCCACCCTTTACTTTTGGCCAGAAAAGATAAAAACAGCATGTAGATAATTGGAAATAATTGAAAGTGGTTCATTCTGTATCAAAAAGCTTTCTGGAAATTTTTTTCTTGTTCGTCAGGTCATCTTGTTCGTTTGCAGAAAGATGAGGCCATTGTTTTTAAACATAACAGTATGTACTTCAATGTTGCTTACTGTAAAAACACTCTGACTGACTGCACCACCTCACACCCTTGGTGCTCGGGGCCCTAATAATAAACAGAGCGATTACAATAGGGTCCACGCACCCTTGGTGCTCAGGCCCTAACTATCAGGGATCACAACAAAACAACTGTCCTTTATAGGTTACGTTTTCCCCAAATACACAACATGCTAACTTTATTAGCATAAGCCTATGGCATTTTACATTGCATAAATTAGCTTAGAAGCTAGCTGACTTTTCCACGCTCATAACTTAACCAACTTACTATTATTTATGCTTTGTCTTGCTCACCGCTGGTTTAAGTCCCCGTATCTCCTGACAGAACAGGGTGGATTTTTTTTTCAGTCAACATTGTTGAAACAGAGCAGCTAATAAGAAGTCAGGGAAGTGGCCCAGCAGGCACTTCCTGTTTCCTCAGTACAACTTTTGTTACATATGACATGCTCTTTCTGTAGACTGTTTCAGTTTCTCCAAAAACGAAGCTCAAAAACAAGATGAACAATCAAACATTTACACTTTGCATCAATGTTACGCGACCATTGCTCACCCCTTGCCCTCAACCAACCTGACCTCAGACACAGGTAATTTGCGTGTAATATCACATGCTATAATAGAGTGCATCTGGTAATTTTATGTCTATCACTATTGTTATTTGATATGCTATTGTTACCGTTATGATGGGCTTCTCTCTCTCCCTCTCTCTTCCCCTCCTTCTTTCTCTCTATTCCTCTTTCCTCTTTGTCATTACTGTAATTCAACTGTTATTTAGGACATCTGTTGCATGTCTGTCCAGTCGCTCTTCCTGAGGTTTCTACCATTTTTTCCCCCTGTTACAGAGGTTTTTTGGGGGAGTTTTTTTCACAGACGATGTAAGGTCTAAGGACAGAGGGATGTCATATGCTGTAAAGCCCTCTTAGGCAAACTGTGTTTTGTGACTGTGGAAACTGTGTTCTCCATATTTCTGATAATGGTATTTGACTAGTTTCAATGCCATTTCAGCTTCATTGAGTAACACTGCAGGGGTGATTGTGTCCAAGTCTATAAAGTCTCTGTCCATCACTATAGATAAGTCATAGCTGAGAGATGTGTGTATTGACTCTATAGACCATAGTAATATCTAAATAATTCAGATGTTATTGTGTTGTTTTTAGTCATAAAAACAATATATGTATGTATGTGATTCATTGAAAGTCGACACAGAGCTTAGATGAAGTGTGAAATATAGTTAAGGGTCATCCACACATTCAGCCTATGTACCCAGAAACATAAACAAAAATCAACTGATTCATCAGCAGAACTACAAACTTTCTAAAAAGATGAGACGTGAAAGTCTCCGCAGTGATGTGTTCCGCCCACAGAACAGGGAGGTCTGGCTAAGCATCAACTCACCATAGGAGCTCCCCGTCGACCAATGATGTCTGGTCGAGGTCTGAGGCTGTGGCGATCCATGATGCAGGGGCAGGTGAATGTGAGCGGTGCCAAATAGAGAGCCAGAAGGATGACGATGTACAACAGCAAAACAACCATCTGGGAATCTGAAAGGATAGGGTAACTTTATTCATCTTAGGTCCAACAAGGGGCCTTCCTCAAATAAATCAAATGATTTTACTTTATAACACCTTGTAATACTGGTGAAAGCTTTAGCTTTATTCATGGTACAATCATTAACCCCTTTAGCACCATGTTGTGTTCCAAAGACAAAACATATCCTCAATTTCACAAGTGGGTATTCTGTGAAAGTAATCAATGAGATGCATTATAAGGTGATTGTATCATTGGAAAATCAAATAAGATCAATATTCCCCCTGCTTAATTTTCCGATAACACTCAGATCCACCGTGCAGTCCAACAGACATATATTTTTAAAAAATATCTTGAGTGAAAGTTATAAATCTTTAATAGGATATTCTGACATGTATACATATTTATACATATTTAGATACATGTATAACTTCTAATCTTTACTTTAAAAAGTGTATTTGTGCTTCCTATTATCCTCACTGTTGGCCATGCTTGTCAGAAACGGTGGCGTGGTTCTGATGACGATGCGAAACAAATAAGTCTGCGTATTTGGGTGGAGTTAGATGACAGCTGTCATAGATTCAGACATTGTAGAAAAATTATGTCCATTGGAATGGATGAGGAGACTAAATGGGTTAAAATGATCCTCTGGTCCTCATCACTCATTAAACAAAGAAATCTAAAGCTAAAATCTGTACCGTGGGTGATGATGGGAATCTTTACTTGAAATACAATTCAGCACTTACTTGATCTCTCTTGGCGGACCACATATCCAGCTACCAACCAGCTCAAAGCTGTGACAATTGCCAAGGCTCCGATGTGCAGGAACGGTGCTGTAGACTGGTGACAAAACAGACACAACTGGTGTTTATTGGTGCTAACTTATTAGAAAGAGTAGGCCGACAACAGATGAGAGACTGTCAACTATGAGGACTGTCACAGACAACTAATTCAACATGAAACTATGTGAATGTCATCATGAAAAATAGTAGTATGGTATGGAGAACAAAAAATGGCATAAGTATAAATAAATAAATAAAGTATAAATAAATTTAAGAGCAGAGGAGGAGGGGGGGACGTTTGGACGAGACGTCCACGTCCAAACGTCGCTCCCTCTTCCTCTGTCACCAAGCGGATTTGAAGTTAGTGGGCAGCTTCTTGGAGACCATCTAGCACCACGTCAACTTCTATGTCCCCATCAGCTGAGAATTGAGCTAAATCTTCGAGTAATCTCTCAAAACGAAACTGAAGATAGTCAGTAGGTTCGCTATTATCGAAACTGTCCGCTAATGCTCTTAAATCAGCAGCAATGGCCCTCACAAAACTATCCATTGCTGATAGCAAGCTAAAGGCTAACGTGAGAGCCAGCCAAATCAAGGCAGCACTAGTAGATCCGATCCAATCACATTGACTGACGTAGGTCTGCCCACCTAATTAGCATATTTACATTTCTGTGTGACACTGACACAGAAATAAATAAATGTATAAATAAATAAATAAATATGGAAATAAAGAAATAAATAAATGTGGAAATAAATAAATGTGGAAATAAATAAAAATAAATAAATGTAGAAATAAATAAATAAATAAATGTGGAAATAAATAAATAAATGTGGAAATAAATAAATAATGTAGAAATAAAAGAATAAATAAATATATGTAGAAATAAATAAATGTAAAAATACAGAAATAGCCTTTTTTATTACCAAAATGCCCTTGGTTTTTCATTTATTCGTGTATTTAATTATTTATTTTACATATATTTATTTATTTATTTATTTATACTTATGTCATTTTTTGTTCTCCATAGTATGGATGCATGATTCATCCATGGTCATAGTTTGTATTTTCAGAGGCCTCAGAGTCCTTCACTGTCCGCAGGCAGGCATGTGAGGAGGCTGCGATGTGATGATCACAGCTTTCTTAGTGTGTCACAAGAGGAATAGAGTAAATAAGTCCCTTCAAAAACAGATCTGAGTGCTGTATCAGGGGTTGATATGGTGGTTGCTCAGTACTATGTTGTTGGTAAAAAAGTATGTGCGGGAATTTTTCTTGGCTGGGAGCAGTGACTTCATGTCTTTTTGCTAAGCTATGCTAACTAGCTCTTACCTCACATTATTAAACTTCCAGTGTGAAGGATGTAAGGGGATATATTGGCAGAAATGGAATATAATATTCCTTACTATGTTTTCATTAGTTTAAACACCCCCACCCCCACCCCCCCACCCCCACCCAAAAAAAAAAAAAAACATACAGAATGGGTACCATGGATGTATTATAAGGGAGTCTGGATACAGCCGTGGGGGCGGGGCCTCATTCATTACTATGAGAGCTGCTCAGTGGCGCATGAAGCGCTATTTTACACTTTTTAGAAAAGTGTAAAATACCCGGATCTACTCGTCCATAGAGCATGCGTGGAAGTGATTAACCACAGCCAAACGCGGCCGAGTGTACCCGAGCACTGACTCCCACTCACTGGCTCGCTCACACAGATGACCCAAGAGCTCGAAGCGAAGAGAAATCAGATTAACAGAATCGGAACGTGTTGTGCCCATAAAAAGGTAATAAAAGGTGGTGCTTGTAATATTGCCCTGTGTTTTATTACACAGCTCAATTTTAAAACATACTACGTTCAGTACCTTTTAGTAACTGTCACTAGTGCTCTGTGCTGCTCACTGATAACCGGTAGTTTGAATACAGACCGTAGACTGTATGTACAGTCTCTGACACAGACACGGTAAGACGTCCATATTACAGCTTTACAGCCAACAGCGTATGGATGTGATGTAAAATGGTAAAAATTGTGAATTGTGATTAAAATTGATTAATTACAGCAAAAATATCCATTACTACGGCCGGTACGAAGCCTGTATTGTGTCAGAAACTCTTAGAACACTTAGAGTTACATGCGCGTTCACGTGGTAGAGTCCCGCGGGTCCGATGCGCATTCATTTTATGTCTGGAGAAACACCGAATTCCAAATCTTGATTCAGAAAATAGCGCATTTTACGTCTTTAGGACTTAATGTTTTTAATAATGGCTATAAAAAAATGCATTCTGAAAAGTCAACATGTCTCAAAAAAATTATCCAGTGATTTAAGGAGGTCTTTTTCCCAATGTTAACAAACGGTGGGAAAGTCTCTCTGGGCCAGTGTGCATCACGTGACGCTGTAGTTCCACTTTCGGCCACTATGTAAATTTTGCTTCAGAGGGTGGCGCACTTCCTGGGGGCTTGGTGGGTACTCATTTACAGAATCTGCCATGGTAAACTACAGTGTCCCAGATTGGACAAACTAAACACTGGCTACTCCCTACAGGCTTTGCACATCAGAGAATTTTCAGTTGATTGCAATTTGCATCCCCACAGTTCTGTTAAACAGTTGTGAGAGCTTTAGCAATCTCCTCTAGCTGCCAGCAACAGAGCAAAAAAGTAAGTAACAATGACAATTAAAATTGTGATATCATCCTGTTGATTACACCCTTAAGTGATGACATTTCCAGCTCTAAGAACCGTTTTTGTACTGTTGTTGTTGAAACGTAACCCCCATCCCACTTTAAATCCCTTTTTCAAAGGATTAACTGTTGCCCCCACCCCTAATTTCAATAAAGGAGGATCAATCAGTTCTTAGAGGCTTCACAATTCTCTCATAAACGGCTGTCTCAATACAGAAAAATCAAAAATTGGAAATTTAAACCCCATTTTTTGACAATATGATTGCTTGTACACATGTGCAGCAATGCATCGTGTCTATGATGAAAAGTTTAGTTGTTGCTAACTCAAATAACGCTCCAATCCCGAGTGTGTGTGTGTGTGTGTGTGTGTACACAATTAATGTACTATCAGATTTGGATACGAGCCCCTAACATGGTACCTAATTAGCCCAATAGGAGTTGCAAGGAAGTGTAACTTCCACTGGCCCTGCCTGTGAGTTTCTGCTTGGTGTCATGGATGTATGAAGAGAACTGTATGCAGCATTTGAGCTGGGGCCCTGTTCATCCCTATGGAAATTGCTCAGTCACACATGACATCAAGAAGTTAAACTTTCATGTTTAAAAGGACTTGTATTTCCAATGCCTCTGCATTGTTGAGTTCATAGAGAAGGCACACTGGACTTTTGCCGCCAGAGCAGCAGATTCACAAATATCTCTTTCATAATGTAAGTCTACAGTAAAAGTATTTTTGGGCCCAATGGCATCTCGTATCGAACCTGGAAGTTGTAATTTCAGTTTTGTCGCCACTATGATAAAGGCTTCAAAGTCCGATGCTGTTCCTGATGACTTGGTCGCCCAATAGACTTTACACTGTGATGATGCCACAGATTTTTATATCACTTTTCTCAGCACAAGTCTTACAGCAAAGTCTACAAATATAAAAACTACATGGTTTCAAAGTTCATGATAGAAAGAGTCATAATTGACTTTGCAGTTCAAGGGGTCCTGTACACAGCTTTACAGACATCTCTTGAATAATAATGGTATGAGGAAAATGCTTCTGGGCTCCTGGGCTGTAGGGTTTTTTTTTTCATAGCAATACTGGGAGTGGACACAGTGAAACTGCAAAAATAAAACATGCAAAAACAACAGCAAAAATAAAACATGCAGTAAGCTGATGGAACAGTCATTTCATTCTGACTCTTGACCAACCTGCAGTGACACCAGCAGGATGTCCCACTCATCTCCCCATATGTCATCAACAGAGACCACACCAGAGATGGTTGTGAGTAGCGTAGCCAGCACTCCAATCTACAGAGATAAGACGGATGAAGAGGAAGTTGGATTTTATTTCAAAAGTTAGTGTGAAGCTAACCCAGGAGAGAAATAAAGGATGTAGATCACAGCACCTTGTGAACCCAGTAGAGGTTGAGCTGCTGGCCCAAGGATATATGGAACAGTGCTAAAATCTGAGGAAGAAGCAGGATTCAGTCAGTTATGTCATAAATGAGCAATAAGCAAGTTAGCCAATGTCTAGGTATTTGTTAAAAGACTGTTACCATTAAAAATGTGATGTAGCTGAATCCCACAGTGGTGGATGTGAGGATGGGGATGGTCTCATCCCTCCACTCTCCAGAGCGGTTGTATACTGACCTGGAATGTGAACAGGTAAGGTTTAAAACTCACTCTTGTCAAAAAAGAGACCTTTGTCTCCACTATTTAGCTTGGTAAGAACCCACTATACAATGACATTAGTTTTCAAAACACACATGTTGGCAGATCAGCACCCTGCTGTTCACAAACTTATCTGGAGCTAGCTGCATATTGATATCCTTATTAAATATAGTGTTTACAAAAAGCTTTTCCCTTATAGTTGGATAATTGACTTACCAGTTGAACTCATTAAAATCATTTTGAGCCACCAGCCAAAAGTAGGCCCAAAAGACAAGCAGGAGAAAAGAACTGCACAAGATGACGAACCACGTACATTCCCACTGTAAAGGAAAACACAAGCAACAGTTTAGCTTAGCTTTTAGAGAGTCGGATGATTATCTCAGCACTCAGAGTTGGTGAACACCAAAACCAGAGCTTGAAGGAGAGTGAGTATCTGACTAGGATTTACTAGATGGGGTCTATAGAGTCCATGGTCTACTATGGAGTCTATGGTCTACAATGGAGACTTTTCACTGCACTAAGAGATCACTTTTCAGTCACATATTCCTGTGGATTTTCTCTCATTTAGCTCTTTTCTGTCTGCACAGTCATGGTGACTATCACTCCTCAAGATTATTGATGATTTCTTGTAATTCCTGTCAGTCTTGACAAAGACATGGTCATGGCAAATGTTTCTAAAAGCATATGTTTAAGTGTTATCACTTCAATATGTGTTCTTGTTAGCCTCTGTACAGTCTTCTGGCTTGACATGTGGAACAAAGGTACAGAGGAAAACTGGTGCACCACTCAAGGACTCTTCCCTTCAGTAGTTAACAGGATTAAAAGCTAATGCCATGTGAGGGGAGGTGTAAAGTATGATAGGCCAGTCATCAGATCCTGTTGAGCATTGATCAGCTTTTCACCACTGTGCCTGGACTCACCATTTCCAGCGGCTTATGTAAGGGGTTGGGAGATAATTCGATTTGTGAGCAGGTACAGAGCAAACGGCTGCACAGATGAACAAGTTGAGGCTATGCAGACACACTTGTGAAAGGCCTCAATTTTAGCTAGGAATGGAGAAGGCATTATTATGCATCCATGAATACCTGATGTAGCCAGCAACAACATGACAGTACCAGTACATGTGTCTGTTTTTCATTGGAATAGCTACCTGCAGGTCAGGTGACTGTAGGCACTGAGCCAGACTCACTTGCGTCATGTTTATGGACTCCAAAATTTTTTACAGAAACACAGGATTTTCCATTTACCTAAATTGCTAGCAAAGGATGGAAACTGGAGACAGCTGGACACCACTGTAAAAAATGATTGTTCAACATTTTTCTGGAAAAGTCATAACATTATTAAATTCCCTGATAAACCCTTGTTTTCCCAGAGACATGAACCTAGTTCTAAATGTATTGATTACTTGAGATTGCTTATTCTCCTCTATCTATATGCCTTCTCCAGAGACCCCTAAATAAGTGAAGACAACACAGAACATTTTCATCAAACTGATGCAAAAATCCTCTAAACTCAATAAAAGCAGCCCTGCTCATTGATTTTGCAGCACTAGCTTGAATGGCCTTCACATGTCCGAAAACTGGCCAGGAAGCATAAAGTTCATGTTCTTGAAATATTGTGCTTTCACCGTGACCTTTGACCACCAAAATGAAATCTGTTCATCCTTGAGACACCAAAATCTTATCAGCACATCCCTTAGTCCAAGTGAACGTTTGTGCCAAATTTGAAGAAATTCCCTCAAGATGCAAGGTCATGGTGACCTTGACCTTTGACCTATAACCACCAAGATCTAATAGGTTCATCCTTCAGTCCAAGTGAAGGTTTGTGCCAAATTTGAAGAAATTCCCTCAAGATGCAAGGTCATGGTGACCTTGACCTTTGACCTATAACCACCAAGATCTAATAGGTTCATCCTTCAGTCCAAGTGAAGGTTTGTGCCAAATTTGAAGATTTTTTTTGGGATGTAACATTCACAAGATTGAGACAAACGAGATCTCAGTTACCTTGTCCTTTGACCACCCAAATCTAATCAGTTTATCCTTTAGTCCAAGTGACTGTTTGAGCTAAATTGAAAGAAATTCCCTTCTCTGAGCTACCACCTTATCGTGGTGGAGGAGTATGCGTGTCCCAATGATCCTAGGAGCTCAATAGCTTGGGCTCTGGAAGCAGTCTTCTCTAGGTTGGACTATCTTCCACTCTGGAGTTGCCACTGGTGAGAGGCGCCGGGTTGGCTCCCCTCCCCCCGATCTGAACCCAAGTGGTGTTTTGTTATTGGACTTCTGTGCTTGCCAGAGATTGTCCATAATAAACACCATGTTCAAGCATAAGGGTGTGTGCACTTGGCATCAGGACACCCTAGGCCGCAGTTCGATGATCGACTTTGTAGTTGTGTCGTTGGACTTGCGGCAGCATGTCTTTGGACACTCGGGTGAAGAGAGGGGTGGAGCTCTCAACCGATCACTACCTGGTGGTGAGTTGGCTCTGATGGTGGGGGAGGTCGCCGGTCAGACCTGGCAGACCCAAACGCATTGAGAAGGTCTGATGGGAACGTCTGGCAGAGTCTCCCGTCAGAAGGTGCTCCCACCTCCGGGAGAACTTCAACCATGTCCCGGGGGAGGCGTGGGACACTGAGTCCGAGTGGGCCATGTTCCGTGCCTCCGTTATTGAGTCAGCCGATTGGGGCTGTGGCCGTAAGGTGGTCGGTGCCTGTCGTGGCGGCAACACCCGAACCCGTTGGTGGACACCGGTGGTGAGGGATGCCGTCAAGCTGAAGAAGGAGTCCTACCAGGCCTTCTTGACCTGTGGGATTCCTGAAGTGGCAGACAGGTACTGGTAGGCCAAGCAGAGTGCAGCTATGGCAGTCACCGAGGTGAAAACCCAGGCATGGGAGGAGTTCAGTGAGGCCATGGAGAACAAATTTCGGACAGTTTCGAAGAGATTCTGGACCACCATCCGGCATCTCAGGAGGGGGAAGCAGTGCTCTGTCAACACTGTGTATGGTGGGGATGGTGCGCTGCTGACCTCAATTAGGGATGTTGTGGATCGGTGGAGGGAATATTTTGAAGACCTCCTCAATCCCACTGACATGCCTTCCAGTGAGGTAGCAGGGCCTGGGGACTCAGGAGTGGGCTCTGGGAAGAGCAATGCGGTTTTCGTCCAGGTCGTGGAACTGTGGACCAGCTCTGGACCCTTGGCAGGATCCTTGAGGTTGCATGGGAGTTTGCCCAACCAGTCGATGTGCTTTGTGGACTTGGAGAAGGCATTCAACCGTGTCCCTGTGAGGGGGGTTCTCCGGGAGTATGGGTTATGGCGTCCATTCTCTGTACAACCGGTGCCGGAGCTTGGTCCACATTGCCAGCAGTAAGTCGAACTTGTTTCCAGTGAAGGTTGGACTCCATCAGGGCTGCCTTTTGTCACCAATTCTGTTCATAACTTTTATGGACAGAATTTCTAGGCGCAGCAAAGGGCGTTGAGAGTGTCCGGTTTGGTGACCTCAGGACTGGGTCGCTGCTTTTTGCAGATGATGTGGTCCTGTTAGCTTCATCAGGCCGTGACCTTCAGCTCTCGATGGATCGGTTCGCAGCCGAGTGTGAGGCCAGCCGGAAAAGGGTGGAGTACCCTCTCCAGATCGGGGAGGAGATCCTGCCCCAAGTGGAGGAGTTTAAGTACCTCGGGGTCTTGTTCACGAGTGAGGGACGGATGGAGCGGGAGATCGACAGGCGGATTGGTGCAGTGTCTGCAGTAATGCGGACTCTGCACCGATCTGCTGTGGTGAAGAGGGAGCTGAGCCGAAAGGCAAAGCTCTCGATTTACCGGTCGATCTTCGTTCCAACCCTCAAATATGGTCACGAGCTTTGGGTAGTGACCAAAAGAACAAGATTGCGGGTACAAGCGGCCGAAATGAGCTCCACCGATGGGTGGCTGGGCTCTCCCTTAGAGATAGGGTAAGAAGCTCGGTCATCCGGGAGGAGCTCGGAGTAAAGCCGCTGCTCCTCCATGTTGAGAACAGCCAGATGAGGTGGCTCAGGCATCTAATTAGGATGCCTCCCGGACACCTCCCTGGTGAGGTGTGCAGGGCACGTCCCAATGGTAGGAGGCCCCAGGGAAGACCCAGGACACACTGGAGAGACTATGTCTCCCAGCTGGCCTGGGAACGCCTCGGGATCCCCCGGGAAGAGCTAGACGAAGTGGCCAGGCAGAGGGAAGTCTGGGCTTCCCTGCTTAGGTTGCTCCCCCCGTGACCTGACCCCGGATAAGCGGTAGACAATGGATGGATGGATGGATGGATGGATGAAAGAAATTCTCTCAAGGTGTTCTTGAGATATCATGTTCACAAGAATGGGAGGGATTGATGGACGGACCTACGTACAAAGCGATGCATAACTGAAAACATAAAAAAGCTCTTTGACACTTCCAGCATCTTGATGAACTCTTGTCATGGTGAAAAACCTTTTTTTTTTTTTTTAATAAACAGCCTTTTATTTTTGCTGCTAGTTGAGACCAAAAGATTTTAAATTGTGTTATTTCTGATGTTTATCTGTACAATAAGAGGCATGCTGCCTAAGGAAAAACCAAAGGGGCAGAAAACTAATAAGCACGGACTGTTTTCACTGTTCTCAAGCTTTAATTATTCACTCAAATCAAAGATGTGTACACACTCTCTCTTAGCATACAGATTAAGTTTTATACTTTGTTATTCATACAGTGGTATATGAAACAGAGAGAAATGGACCCTTTCATTTTTAGTGTAAGTAAACTTTGCAGCATTATTCAGCCCCCTTCCTGAGACACTAGCATGACCTCAGGATTCCTCACTTCTTCTAGTTTCTTATGATACCAGCATCATCATTCAGCTTTAAAACGCAGCTGTTACAGTCTCTTAAAGACAGGAATGTTGGCCAGAGAAGGGAAACTGACTGATACAAAGGACACATGTGTTCTAAAAATAAAAAAAAAAAATTAAAAAAGAAAGAAAAAGAAAACCAAAATTTGCAGTCATGTTGTCCCCCATCATCAATGCCCCTTGTGGAAATCAGAAAAATAGCATTAGATTTAAATGACTAAATGTGGTCAAAAATAGAAAAAACTATTGTTTTGAAACCAGGGCTCTAGACTAAAAACCTGATATAATAGATGTCACAACTTATGCCGTAATGGCCCTGGGATCAAATTTGTGGTTTTAATGGAGATATTTTTGTCCTTCAGAGTCTGAGAGTGTGTTTTCTTGCCACACAGTTATTGATAGATTTATTAAGAGCTGAGGTTTAACTTCAGAAAACTCACACCCTTGTCAAACTTTATGCCATATGCATTGACATCACCAAAATTATTGAAAAAAAAATATAAATAGAAAAATAAAAATAAAAAATGTCCTCAGAGGATGCATAAGGGTTAAGCAATTGCACTGTAAATGATGTGGCTTTAGTGCCTATAATTAACTTAATAACCACTGGTCTGCAATCGTGCCTACTGCAGCTCCGACAGCTGAAGTGTAATAAGCAGTTGAAAGTGACACTCTGTCTTTGTCTATTGTCTGTTTGTGTTTCTGTGTAATGACTGACTCTCTTTAGGGCTGCAGCAAGGGCTCGGACACAGTGCTCTGGCTCTTTCTACCTAGGTGCAGGGGCTTGATTTGGGTGGTTGAATATACAAAAATGGGAGATATGCAATTTGGCTTTCTTTCTAAAATAAAATGGGTTATGTAGTGAAGGATGTTTTCCATTCTCAAAGTAAGATATTGTAAAAAGTATTGTACTGTTACTAAAACAGTAAAACTATAACCAGCTTTAATCAAAGATGGAAGATTTGATCATCAGTCTGCAACAATTTAGAACAAGCATGTCATTATTATCATGATATCCAGAATAAATGATCAGTCTTACCCTGGAGCTGTCGTCTTGGGAGCGCTGGTAGCGTTTCCAGCGGCAACCATAGATCCCAGTGACAAAGGACACAAAGACCTGTTTCTCATAGACCTGTAAGGGTTGGTGTTTCACCATGCTCCTTCAGCCTCAACACACAACCAGTCCATGAACATCCCACACAGGACTGGGAACCTGAAGGAGAACGAAGTGTTACTAAACAGAACAAGCTATCAAATCATTAACTCAGTCCGTGTACATACAATGACATGTTCACTGACACACCATGTTACGTCATGTAGCGGAGGTCCATTTTTACATTTTGCAGATGTTTTTACATAACATGGTGAATATGTTGTTAGATCTGAGCCTTGTTTGGAGTGACAACACCTGAGAGAAGAAGTCAACACCAGTGTTGGGGGTAACGAGTTACAAAGTAACGAATTACTGTAACGATATTACTTTTTGGGGTAACGAAGTAAAGTAACGCATTACTCTAAAAATATCGGTAACTACACTACTTTACTAGACTACAGGAACGCGCTTTCCTGCGTTACCTAGGCCATGTTTGCCTGTGCTGTGTCTGTCTAAGTGGCGCAGGAATTATGTGCGTGCTGCGGCTGCTGTCTGTGTGCGTGCGCGACGCGTGCTGCATAGAGAGGGGCGAGTGACGTTGCTGCCGGTACGAACAGGAGAGAGGGAAATGGAGACGGAGACTGGGGGGTTCGGCCAGTGGCGATATTCCCACTACTTTCAGTTTATAGCTCGAAAGGACAAAAATATTCGAGTGAAATGCCCAGGCGACAGGCTCCTTTCAACTGCTGTCCTGTATCTACTCGGTAAATTAAGAAATGGGAAAGTAAAGTAATAAGTAGTGAAGTTACTTTTCAAATGCAGTAACTAGTAAAGTAATTTCATTACAATTTACAGAAGTAACTAGTAATAAGTAACTAATTACTTTTTTTGAGTAACTTCCCCAACACTGGTCAACACACTCTTTAATAGTGAGTCATGTCTGGGACAGACATAATTAGATACTTATCAGTCACTGAGGCAACCTTTAGGGTCAAAGCACCTATCTGTGTGAAAAGGAACCAGTAATATGAAGTTAATGTGTTGGTGCCTCAGGACAGTTCCAGTTCTGCCTATATAACAAGAGAACATGACTGAAGCAAACACTGAGGTTGCGGTTGGACTGCCAATAGCAGTGTGTCATAAAATGAGGCCTTCTTGTTCATCAATCATCGATGAGACAGCTGCTTTGGAATGACAAAGATGACTGCAGAGGGCCTGGTGCGGATATTTCACATGCCCACCTCTGATCCTCATACTACCAATGTAAACAGACCCATGTGGTGCAGTGTAACCTCCATCATGATGGTGGTTCATTGCCTGGCTGAACAGAAGAATGACAATAACGTTTTGGAGACAAAGAAGCATTCTAAACCCCTGAACAGAAAACATAGTAAAGCTGGAAACGTAATTGAAATAAAATCTTCGTGATAGGCATGTCCTGATTGGATCTGAGGGATTGGTATTGGGCCCGATTAATGCATAATTTTATTGATCAGGATCTGTTATTTTGAGCATGCACCCTGAATGAGAGTTTGTTTACGTCCGCTGTCACAAAGGTATGGTACACAGACCATATTCAGGTTTTGTTGTAATGCTGCTACTCCCATAGGTAGAATTGTTTTGGGGTTTTTTTCATGTTCAACTGAAGCTGTTGCACTGCTTTAAGTAGAACTGAAATTTCTGTTGTTCATTTTTAGTGAACTATTTTCCTACAATGCTGTAATAAGCTGAATTGTGAGCGATTTTTATTTATTGTGACTGGGAATCTTAAAGTTCATCTATGACAAGACTTTGATTACATCATTCATTCATAGTGTTCTGTACTTAAATTACAGTGCTGCACAGAGTGGATTTGAGAGCAATTTCTAAAGGCACATAAGATTTTTTACTTTGTTATTTTGTTGAAAAAACACATACTGCACTAAGTGGAAATGAGAGCAATTTCTAAAGACTTCTTAGTGTATTTGCTTTATAAATAAAAATAAAAGTCCCTTTGGGAACTTTGTGGATGCAGACAGTTGTTCTTGTATTGCATTGCAGAGCTATTAACTCATTGAGTACCAGTCCTGTTTTATAATGGAAAGTGGCTTGTGCCAGCTTTTCTGGCCATTTTGAGTCATCTTTCAAGACCCACAGAATATTTTGTACAAAGACTCTGAAAACACAAATAGCTTAAATGAAAGAAGAAACTCTCTTTTTCGTCATGGAAAAAACATTTGTCTGCAACTTGTTCCATTCTTGATTTATCTGAAGTTGAATAGAGGCTAGTTTCATCAAAAAGACCACTTTTTTCTAGAAAGCTGAGAAAAATGCATTTTTGTGAAAGGGAGTCTGGCTAAGGCTAAGTGTAAATTTGTTATTTATTATATATTGTTATTCATGCCGGTGGCAATGACACCCGGTTACGCCAATTGGAGGTCACTAGAATTAAGGTAGAGTCGATGTGTGAGTACGCAAAGACAATGTCAGACACCATAATCTTCCCTGGACCCCTTCCCAATGTGACCAGTGACCATGTTTAGCCGCATGTCATCATTCAACCACTGGTTGTCGAGGTGGTGGCCAGCAAACAATGTGGGCTTCGTAAATAATTGGCACTCATTTTGGGGAAAACCTGGTCTTATCCGGAGGGATGGCATCCATCCCACTTTGGATGGCGCTGCTCTCCTCTCAAGGAATCTGGCCGAGTTTATTAGAAGCCCAAAGCCATGACGATCCAGAGTTGGGACCAGGGTGCAGAGTCGCAGTCTTACACACTTCTCTGAGGTTCCTCTGGCACAGTCACACACCCATAATGTAAATGTTATAAAAACAGTGTCTGTCCCCCGACCACTTCATTTGTTTAAATCTGAAATAAATGGCGATAAGTACAAGAAAATCTCATAAAACTTAATACATCTGCTGTCAAACAGCATCATAACAGGAGAATTAAATGCAGACTGTTGAACATTAGATCACTACCATCCAAACCTCTTTTAGTCACTGATTTAACATTGAATAACCATATTGATTTATTTTGCCTCACAGAGGCCTGGCTGTGTCCTGATGAGTACGTTAGCTTAAATGAATCCACTCCTTCTGGTCATATAAATACTGTAGCTGCTCAAGCCACTGGCCGAGGAGGGGGAGTCACTGCTATTTTTGATTCAAGCTTAGCAATTCATCCTAAAGGTAAGCTAAGTTATCGTTCATTTGAAAGCCTTTTTCTTAGTCTTTCTAACCCATCCTGAAAAACTCTACAGGCCATTCTATTTGTTATAGTTTACCGCGTCCCCGCCCTATTCTCTGAATTTTTATCAGAATTTTCTGTATTTATATCAAGTTTAGCACTTAAATCAGACAAAGTTAATATCATAGGGGATTTTAACATTCACTTGGATATTAATAGTGATAGCCTTAGTGCTGCATTCTCCACACTTTTGGATTTAATTGACTTTAGTCAGTGTGTTCATAGACCCACCCACCGCTTCAACCACACCCGAGATCTTGTCCTTGCATACAGTATCGAAATTGAAGATTTAATAGTCTTCCCTGAGAATCCTGCTCTGTCAGACCATTATTTAATAACTTTCGATTTTTCATTACTCCATTGCACGCCTCTCAGCAAGAGTTACTATTCTGGATGTCCATCTGATGGTGCACTAGCTAAATTTAAGGAATTGATTCCCTCTACATTGACCTCATTACCATGTCTCACAGTGACTGAGAACGCTATTACTAATTTAAGTCATTCTCAAATTGATTGTCTCATTGATAGTGCTACTGGCTCACTGCAATCAGCTCTCCACTCCATTGCACCTCTCAAGAGGAAAATAATGAAACAAAGAAAATTAGCTCCATAGGTTAACCCCCTGATCTGCAAATTGAAACAAACATCGCGAAAATTTTAAAGAAATTGGCATTCAACCAACCTGGAAGAGTCCCGTTTAGTCTGGCAGGACAATCTCAAAATGTATAGAAAGGCCTTCCACCATGCCAGAGCAAACTATTACTCATCATTAATTGAGGAAAAAAAAAACACAACAAAATTCACCCCCTGTGCAGTTGTCATACACCAAGGAAACTGTAAAAGGTAATGAGTCAGTGATAGCGTTCAAGGAGCCAGACTTTGGTGTTACTTCTATCTGAGTCAGTGGGTGTGCACAGCAAATCACTCTATAACCCATCACATCTATGCTGTTTCAACTTAAACTGCACCGGATTCATAAACACACATTATGTGATGCATCATTACCCATCGTCTTTAGAGAAAATGTCTTTTCCGAATGCTTTGCTGATACTTCACTATAACCCCCACCTGCACTTCTTGCATGTCTTTTTATTTTTTTTATTGGATGTTGAGTCATGTGACCATGGCGTCATTCATTTACAGCCAAATGTTAGCTTTTCACTATTGGTGATTACATTTAGGCTTCAGAAATAATCAAAGTGGTGTTCATTTGCAAAGATTAACTTGCTGTGTAAGATGTACACGTATCATAAATGTTTGTTTACCACAGAGCTTATTTTATGCAAGGATCCAAAATCCAATGGTAAATCCTCAAGGCTTTTTGATGAGGGAACCAAGGTGACGTTAGCCTCTGGGATGGCCTACAGAGAAACGTCATCCCTGGAGCACTGTATAGACTACTCCATAGATGCCATAAAATATAAAATAATGTTGTTGAGTCCGGACGGACAGAGGGAGGGAGGAATGGGTGAATGGATGGATGGATGGATGAATAGACTCTAAATATATACTCAAACACCATAATCAAATATATCAATAGGATAACGTACTACTCACAATAGTGACAGTATAGTTTTCAAAGTGCAGTGAGGTAGATTGGGAGAATAAAATGTACAAATTTGCCATATGCAAGAATACAATGTGCACCTGGACTGAGAGAGCTCTCTCCCAGATTCATTGGCAAATTGCTAGCATTCATATCCTGACTCTGTCCTTGAACAAAGGCCAACTGGAGCTGAAATCACAAGCGCCTTATTCCACCCAGATTGGCTTAGGTCTCATGATGGATTTCCAGCATGGTGCTACGGTCACAGCACTTTGGTCACCATCACACCTAGTCAGAGCTGAGACAAGATTTCAAGCTTTTTTACAGAGTGAACTGATAATAACCCCACGTAAATGACGTCTGGTAATAATGCGTGTTAAGTGAAAGAATGCAAGAATGAAAAGCTTGTCTTCCCATATTTTTCAGTGGGTGTAAACTGGACTCCAGGTGATCTGGTTCCAAATGTGGATACAGGTCCAGTACAGATTCTCTCAGGGTAAATGCCACAATAATCCCATGTTTTTGATGGAGTGAAAGGCACTGCACTGAAAAATATGATAAAAGAGATCCTAGAAAATCTGTTATGGAAAATGACACTGTTATTGGATCTAGGACCTCCATCAATCCTTGGCAGTAGGGGTGGGCAATATGGCAAAAAAAAATCACATCACAATTTTTTAAAACATTTTGCATGTTGCATGAACAGTACAACCAAGCTAATTTCCCAATTTAAAAAATAAAGCCCTAAAATTAAAAAGAATGACATAACACTAAGGCCAAAGTACCTTTTTTTTAATTTGTGATTTGATTGATTTTAATTTGTGTGTACATCTTTGTTTTCCACTGTTTTGATGGGAACCATATCTTTTGTCATGTAAAATATTATCACTGTTGAGTTTTTAGGGGAAAAAAACTCTTAGGTGTTTTTATTTTCATCCATGACTTCCCACTTGTGAAATAGGGAAAATAAAGACAAAACTCAATGGTTTGCTATGATTGATTTATCTGTGTATCTACAGGGAAGGTGTGAAATGGACTAGCATAGTGCTTCGGCTGAGAAAAAACAAGACTAGGTTAAACCCTAATATATGGCTGGACTGTGTACAGTGGTTCCCAAACTTTTTCTTTCAGGGACTTATTTAGTATCACTGAGTACACTGACGACATACTTTGGGGATATTTCATATTAAATAAAGGGAAAGGTTGAAAATAAGGCAATGTGCCTGTGGCCCCAGGCCCCTAAATCACATGCCTGACCCTGGTAATAATAATGAGCGCTCAGTGCGAGCTGCTGGATGAGACACGCAGCGAAATACTTCCATCCAAAGTCCGACTGAACCTGACACAAAAAATAGTCTTTAGAAGTCTAAAGAAGTCACTTTCCACCTCTGAATTTTTGTCTGTTGGTTCATTCAGACACTTTGGTGCTTTGAGGAGAAGCTACTCTCTGTTTGTCTCTAACCACGCTGCGCTGTCGGGCGATCAGCTGTTTAATCCGTGATAATGAAACGCTGCTCTGTTGTCAAATAATCAGCCGTATTCTACAGTCAGTCCTTCACTGCATTACATGATTGTTCAATATTTCTACTGTTGCGGTGCTTTGGCGTGAGATTTGCTTTGGTGTCATGAGAGCGCAAGACTGACAGCGAAACCGTTTGTCACTTTCTAGCAGCGTGAGAGTTGGCAACCCTGAAATATGTTTAAATGCAGAACAATACACTTATATCGTTAGACGCAGTCACATAGTGAATGGGAGCTGTTTTCTCTGGAGATGTACCCACTGATCATTAACACATCCTACCTCTGCAGCTGCGCTCGGACCCGGGGAAGAACATCCCTATTTGACGGGCGGAGATTGCGCCACAGCCAAACTACATGCTGTGGTCCAGCCAAAAAGTTTGGATGCATTGTGTGTATGAGCATAGAACTACAACAGATAGAATTTGCACTGTAGCACGATATAACGATCTCTCCTTGATGGCGAAACATGGACACCTTAAATTCTTCACAATCTAATATCGTCATATTGCACACCCCTACTTGGCAGAAAAGATAAATGTGCTAAAAAAATACTTGCAGCATAAACTATGCTGCTAAGATGTGAGAGCTTTGTTTTCACATCCATGAAAGAGTTTTCATGAACCTGAAAACAAAAAAACTGAGAAAAATTATTTGTCGACAATCTTTTTTCCATGCCGAAAAGAAGACGATGACAAGCTAAAAATAGATCTTAACAATAGAAACTATGATGAACTGTAAGTTTCATTTTTTGGCGAGATGAAAGAAGTTGAAAGTGTCAGTGGCGTATCGGACAATCAAAATGAGAGGAAAGGAGAACAGAACGGCCAATAACCGTATGTAAAATTGTTTTAATGCTGTATGAACTTTGAGCAACAGTATGAGATGCAGTCGCTCAGCAGTAAAGAAGCAGCAGCGTGTGTTTGGCTGTGGATGATGGAGCTGTTATCTGTATCTGTGGAGTTTGTTTGTTGCAGTGTTAGCAACACTGTTAGCATTTACACTATATGGACAAAAGAATTGGGCCACCTACACATTACACTTTTATGAACTTTTAGGCATTAATATGGAGTTGGTCCCCCCCCTTTGCAGCTGTAACAGCCTCCATTCTTCTGGGAAGGCTTTCTACAAGATTTTGGAGTGTGTCTGTGGAAATTTTTGCCCATTCATCCAGATTTTATACACCTGTGAATGAAACACCTAAATGTAATGAGTAAGAGGTATGGCCCAGTACTTTTGTCCATATAGGGTAGCTCTAACCCCAGCAGAGTGAGCCGCCACCAGCCGCCACGCTCTCTTCACATCTCTTCCTTGCACAGCATCTGACAGGCAGAACGGAGGTTCATTTATCTGTGAGAGGATCTCTGCTGTATAGAGACAGTCTAAACTTTTCTCTGACAGCTACAAGTTTAATTTTCATCAGTGACTTTGTAAGAGGATCCGAGTTTATACCCCCAGACTTAACATGTTGCACAATTAGAGGAAAGTCTGACTGAAATAAAGTTATTTACTGTGAGATCAATAAGTCAAGGATTGGTGGTGTTTAACTGTTTGAGGCCATAACGGAGTTCCTGAGCTTTTTGAATGATGATCAGTAAGTGGTGCTTGTAAATCATCCTTTAAACCTGCGAAAAACTCTGCTGGAGAAATGTTTCTATGTTTATAGGACATTTTAATACAATGTGTCACCTTGAAAATAATTTCTGGGACCTGTATTAGACTGACTAGATAAGTTTAAACAGAAAAAAAGCACCTTGACTATAATTAATGACTAAAAGCTGAATAAAATGTCATGAATTTTCCTTGAGTAAAACGTTAGTTCCCATCAACTTAAACTATGAAGGATAAAAATGTCTAAAATGTGACTAAAGCTAATAAGCATTTTCAGCTCAAAACTAAAACTAATTCTGCAACAGCTGCAAAAATTAATACTGACTTGATGATGAACTTTCTTGGTCAGTAGTTCCATATTGTTTATGACATTTTCGACAGTGTGTGGGCCATGACGAGTTAGCAGTATAAGAACTTTAAACCGGTTATTGCTGCTTTACAGCCAACACTCTGTGAAGTAGAGAGCTCTTTAAATATTATTCTCCCCAGCTCACTTGTCCTCAGCCTTTGATCAAGCTCTCTCTTCAGCAGGCCTTTCATTCAGCTGGCTTCAGACCAGTTCCCTCTCATGAACTTGCCGTTTCACTGAGAAGACTTTACTACTCTCCTCACCTTCTTGCCAGTATCAAAAAGTAACCTGGTTACTGTCAGTACACTTAGAGGGCTGCAAGCAGCTTACTGTGTCAGCGTTGTCAGTAGTGTTAGATTTATATGCTCATTGAATGATAATACTATAATCCAGTAAATCTGAGCCAGCCAAGTGCACACACCCTCTGCTGAATCTTTCTATTATTAGCCTCTATCTTGGTCAATGTTGCCTCTTTCCAGCTTCCATTTTTCACTCTTTCATAAAATTTATATGCATGCCTGAATAGTGTCCTTAATCTTTTGTATTTAGCCAAAAATAGAGTTTCCATTAGTGCCTCACACTCAAGCTGCTGCTAAAGACAGTGGGTTTATTTCAGTAAATGCTGATGTTTTTCGACCACCTGTCTTGACCTGCTTCCATCCAGTGGGCAGGAGACGGAGCTCATGCTTGTTCCAGTGAGACGCTGGTCTGCTTCACTAATGTCTTGAGTAGTAGCAGCAGTAACACCTGCCTGGTCTGAAGCCACCTCAGATTTATTAAAGAGGATATTAGTCTGACAGATGCCGTAAATGGCGCAGATAGAGATGGAAACTGGAAGTCAGATATATCAGATTTGAGAGGACAAAAGACCAGACCAGTGGGACTAAAGCTTGAGTCAAGATGGTGACACCCCCACTGGGCTGTCTAAGACTTTTTGATTCATGAAACCCACTACAAGTTGGTCTTAAAATACATTCATTACATATAAACATTCAGTCTTGTATGTAGGAACAGCTGAATTATATGCAGGATAAAGTAATTGGTTCATATTTTCAGTAATAGCTTCATTAACCAAAGAGCCTATATCTACCTCAGCCACTCAGAAAAAGAATTCAGAGCAGAAAAATGGACAGAATACCCAGAAGCTGCATTCATGAAGAGGACTGGAGTCAGATCACACATAATCTTTTTTGTCCTTAAGTCTTTCAGATCTATCATAATGTGTGATATCCTTTCAACATCTTGTTCAAATGTTTGGTAGAGCACATTTTGAGTCACTATTTTTTAAAAACGTGTGTTGACTTAACTCAATGATTGAGCCACCTCCTTCGGTTTAGGTTTGTAATGCTAAAAATATCCACTAGATACTACTGTGTCTCTTCACAGTCTGCCTTGTCAGTTTGCCTCCTGAATGTTATACTGCAGACACAAGGGCTCCGTGTGGCGGGATTTTCAAAGGTAGGCATTTTTATTCAACATGTTACAGTTTCAGAGGTTTTGTAAATTTATACAAAAAATAAATATCCAATAAGAGTTTGTTTTTTTAAACATGCTCTATCTCAAGATTGATTTGGCCTTCTTTGGTAAGTAGTTTATATTTGGTAATAGTGAAAATATAAATCAACTTCTGATGATTCATTGTAGTTACATGATACATTTAAATCTAGCCATTTTATTTATGGTTAATAACTAAATAAATAAAGATATTAATTAATCAATTAATTAATTAAAATTAAAATAATTTTTTTAAAAATTAAAAAGAATTATTATTTTCATGTTTGAAACCATGTTTTACCAAACAGCTGAGTTGACCTTCTATGGGGGGGGGGGGGGGGGGGGGGGGGGGGGGGGGGGGGGGGGGGGGGGGGGGGGGGGGGGGGGGGGGGGGGGGGGGGGGGGGGGGGGGGGGGGGGGGGGGGGGGGGGGGGGGGGGGGGGGGGGGGGGGGGGGGGGGGGGGGGGGGGGGGGGGGGGGGGGGGGGGGGGGGGGGGGGGGGGGGGGGGGGGGGGGGGGGGGGGGGGGGGGGGGGGGGGGGGGGGGGGGGGGGGGGGGGGGGGGGGGGGGGGGGGGGGGGGGGGGGGGGGGGGGGGGGGGGGGGGGGGGGGGGGGGGGGGGGGGGGGGGGGGGGGGGGGGGGGGGGGGGGGGGGGGGGGGGGGGGGGGGGGGGGGGGGGGGGGGGGGGGGGGGGGGGGGGGGGGGGGGGGGGGGGGGGGGGGGGGGGGGGGGGGGGGGGGGGGGGGGGGGGGGGGGGGGGGGGGGGGGGGGGGGGGGGGGGGGGGGGGGGGGGGGGGGGGGGGGGGGGGGGGGGGGGGGGGGGGGGGGGGGGGGGGGGGGGGGGGGGGGGGGGGGGGGGGGGGGGGGGGGGGGGGGGGGGGGGGGGGGGGGGGGGGGGGGGGGGGGGGGGGGGGGGGGGGGGGGGGGGGGGGGGGGGGGGGGGGGGGGGGGGGGGGGGGGGGGGGGGGGGGGGGGGGGGGGGGGGGGGGGGGGGGGGGGGGGGGGGGGGGGGGGGGGGGGGGGGGGGGGGGGGGGGGGGGGGGGGGGGGGGGGGGGGGGGGGGGGGGGGGGGGGGGGGGGGGGGGGGGGGGGGGGGGGGGGGGGGGGGGGGGGGGGGGGGGGGGGGGGGGGGGGGGGGGGGGGGGGGGGGGGGGGGGGGGGGGGGGGGGGGGGGGGGGGGGGGGGGGGGGGGGGGGGGGGGGGGGGGGGGGGGGGGGGGGGGGGGGGGGGGGGGGGGGGGGGGGGGGGGGGGGGGGGGGGGGGGGGGGGGGGGGGGGGGGGGGGGGGGGGGGGGGGGGGGGGGGGGGGGGGGGGGGGGGGGGGGGGGGGGGGGGGGGGGGGGGGGGGGGGGGGGGGGGGGGGGGGGGGGGGGGGGGGGGGGGGGGGGGGGGGGGGGGGGGGGGGGGGGGGGGGGGGGGGGGGGGGGGGGGGGGGGGGGGGGGGGGGGGGGGGGGGGGGGGGGGGGGGGGGGGGGGGGGGGGGGGGGGGGGGGGGGGGGGGGGGGGGGGGGGGGGGGGGGGGGGGGGGGGGGGGGGGGGGGGGGGGGGGGGGGGGGGGGGGGGGGGGGGGGGGGGGGGGGGGGGGGGGGGGGGGGGGGGGGGGGGGGGGGGGGGGGGGGGGGGGGGGGGGGGGGGGGGGGGGGGGGGGGGGGGGGGGGGGGGGGGGGGGGGGGGGGGGGGGGGGGGGGGGGGGGGGGGGGGGGGGGGGGGGGGGGGGGGGGGGGGGGGGGGGGGGGGGGGGGGGGGGGGGGGGGGGGGGGGGGGGGGGGGGGGGGGGGGGGGGGGGGGGGGGGGGGGGGGGGGGGGGGGGGGGGGGGGGGGGGGGGGGGGGGGGGGGGGGGGGGGGGGGGGGGGGGGGGGGGGGGGGGGGGGGGGGGGGGGGGGGGGGGGGGGGGGGGGGGGGGGGGGGGGGGGGGGGGGGGGGGGGGGGGGGGGGGGGGGGGGGGGGGGGGGGGGGGGGGGGGGGGGGGGGGGGGGGGGGGGGGGGGGGGGGGGGGGGGGGGGGGGGGGGGGGGGGGGGGGGGGGGGGGGGGGGGGGGGGGGGGGGGGGGGGGGGGGGGGGGGGGGGGGGGGGGGGGGGGGGGGGGGGGGGGGGGGGGGGGGGGGGGGGGGGGGGGGGGGGGGGGGGGGGGGGGGGGGGGGGGGGGGGGGGGGGGGGGGGGGGGGGGGGGGGGGGGGGGGGGGGGGGGGGGGGGGGGGGGGGGGGGGGGGGGGGGGGGGGGGGGGGGGGGGGGGGGGGGGGGGGGGGGGGGGGGGGGGGGGGGGGGGGGGGGGGGGGGGGGGGGGGGGGGGGGGGGGGGGGGGGGGGGGGGGGGGGGGGGGGGGGGGGGGGGGGGGGGGGGGGGGGGGGGGGGGGGGGGGGGGGGGGGGGGGGGGGGGGGGGGGGGGGGGGGGGGGGGGGGGGGGGGGGGGGGGGGGGGGGGGGGGGGGGGGGGGGGGGGGGGGGGGGGGGGGGGGGGGGGGGGGGGGGGGGGGGGGGGGGGGGGGGGGGGGGGGGGGGGGGGGGGGGGGGGGGGGGGGGGGGGGGGGGGGGGGGGGGGGGGGGGGGGGGGGGGGGGGGGGGGGGGGGGGGGGGGGGGGGGGGGGGGGGGGGGGGGGGGGGGGGGGGGGGGGGGGGGGGGGGGGGGGGGGGGGGGGGGGGGGGGGGGGGGGGGGGGGGGGGGGGGGGGGGGGGGGGGGGGGGGGGGGGGGGGGGGGGGGGGGGGGGGGGGGGGGGGGGGGGGGGGGGGGGGGGGGGGGGGGGGGGGGGGGGGGGGGGGGGGGGGGGGGGGGGGGGGGGGGGGGGGGGGGGGGGGGGGGGGGGGGGGGGGGGGGGGGGGGGGGGGGGGGGGGGGGGGGGGGGGGGGGGGGGGGGGGGGGGGGGGGGGGGGGGGGGGGGGGGGGGGGGGGGGGGGGGGGGGGGGGGGGGGGGGGGGGGGGGGGGGGGGGGGGGGGGGGGGGGGGGGGGGGGGGGGGGGGGGGGGGGGGGGGGGGGGGGGGGGGGGGGGGGGGGGGGGGGGGGGGGGGGGGGGGGGGGGGGGGGGGGGGGGGGGGGGGGGGGGGGGGGGGGGGGGGGGGGGGGGGGGGGGGGGGGGGGGGGGGGGGGGGGGGGGGGGGGGGGGGGGGGGGGGGGGGGGGGGGGGGGGGGGGGGGGGGGGGGGGGGGGGGGGGGGGGGGGGGGGGGGGGGGGGGGGGGGGGGGGGGGGGGGGGGGGGGGGGGGGGGGGGGGGGGGGGGGGGGGGGGGGGGGGGGGGGGGGGGGGGGGGGGGGGGGGGGGGGGGGGGGGGGGGGGGGGGGGGGGGGGGGGGGGGGGGGGGGGGGGGGGGGGGGGGGGGGGGGGGGGGGGGGGGGGGGGGGGGGGGGGGGGGGGGGGGGGGGGGGGGGGGGGGGGGGGGGGGGGGGGGGGGGGGGGGGGGGGGGGGGGGGGGGGGGGGGGGGGGGGGGGGGGGGGGGGGGGGGGGGGGGGGGGGGGGGGGGGGGGGGGGGGGGGGGGGGGGGGGGGGGGGGGGGGGGGGGGGGGGGGGGGGGGGGGGGGGGGGGGGGGGGGGGGGGGGGGGGGGGGGGGGGGGGGGGGGGGGGGGGGGGGGGGGGGGGGGGGGGGGGGGGGGGGGGGGGGGGGGGGGGGGGGGGGGGGGGGGGGGGGGGGGGGGGGGGGGGGGGGGGGGGGGGGGGGGGGGGGGGGGGGGGGGGGGGGGGGGGGGGGGGGGGGGGGGGGGGGGGGGGGGGGGGGGGGGGGGGGGGGGGGGGGGGGGGGGGGGGGGGGGGGGGGGGGGGGGGGGGGGGGGGGGGGGGGGGGGGGGGGGGGGGGGGGGGGGGGGGGGGGGGGGGGGGGGGGGGGGGGGGGGGGGGGGGGGGGGGGGGGGGGGGGGGGGGGGGGGGGGGGGGGGGGGGGGGGGGGGGGGGGGGGGGGGGGGGGGGGGGGGGGGGGGGGGGGGGGGGGGGGGGGGGGGGGGGGGGGGGGGGGGGGGGGGGGGGGGGGGGGGGGGGGGGGGGGGGGGGGGGGGGGGGGGGGGGGGGGGGGGGGGGGGGGGGGGGGGGGGGGGGGGGGGGGGGGGGGGGGGGGGGGGGGGGGGGGGGGGGGGGGGGGGGGGGGGGGGGGGGGGGGGGGGGGGGGGGGGGGGGGGGGGGGGGGGGGGGGGGGGGGGGGGGGGGGGGGGGGGGGGGGGGGGGGGGGGGGGGGGGGGGGGGGGGGGGGTGGGGGGGGGGGGGGGGGGGGGGGGGGGGGGGGGGGGGGGGGGGGGGGGGGGGGGGGGGGGGGGGGGGGGGGGGGGGGGGGGGGGGGGGGGGGGGGGGGGGGGGGGGGGGGGGGGGGGGGGGGGGGGGGGGGGGGGGGGGGGGGGGGGGGGGGGGGAAAATTAAAATAATTTTTTAAAAAATTAAAAAGAATTATTCTTTTCCTGTTTGAAACCATGTTTTACCAAACAGCTGAGTTGACCTTCTATGGTTAAGGTTGTGATAATAATAATAATAATAATTTTGCATTTCTTTTGAAATAAAAAAAAATGAATACTCACTGTTGTTAATGCCGTATATTTTATTGTTAGTCAATTATATATTTGGTGAGACATTTTATCAGTATGATTTTTTCACCATTTCTAAGATGTTCCCAGAGTACTGAAATGTTTAATATGCATGGAAATAATACCAGTCCTGGTAATACTCCTAATTCCATGGTCAGAAATTGATACTGAACAATAATAATAATGATAATAATAATACTAATAACAACTATGCACTGAGACAAATAAAAAATAAAAACTCCCAGTGAGGACAGATCATAATTCAGTTCCATCAACTGATCACAAACACACACAGCGACAGGTGACAGGTCCTCAGATATGAAGACAATCGGATAAAGTGCGCACAAACACGTACCTTTCACTTCCTTTTTATCCAGGACAGTGCTGGAACGTCACGAGTTTTCGGTTAATCAGTGATCCCAGTGGCTGTTGAATGTCTTCTCTTCATTGTTGGACTTGACGGATTCATAGAAATCTTTGAGGTTCCAACCAGCAGCCGCGTGAGACAGAGCAGTGACACACATCGGCCTCTGGATGCAACACACCATGTAACGTTTCAAACAATGACTGATTTAGTAAATCAGAGTTTCTCCTTGAACTAGACCTCCTTGGGTGTTCGTAGAAGAGTTCTAACCTGTCTGTAATCCGTCCAGCACGGTGTGGGTGGAGCTTTGAAGCACACTGCAAAAAATATTCCATCTGAGGGGTTATTACATGAACCAAACACTCGTGTTAGAATGGAAACTTTTTTATAGTGTGCAGTGTATAAGAAGTGTCTGTGTCAGGTAAATAGACCTGAGCAGCAACACTGCTGTTTGAATACTGGTGGACATGAAATGATGATAAACATGTTTGCAGTCTTTCAGCAACAAATGAGCATTCCCCCAAAACATTTTAGCAGGCTGTAATTTTCCAAGAAAGGGTTTTAGATCTGAGTTACAGATGCTTACCTCTGAAGGAGAGCTGCATCTGTTTATTACTGACTGAGCATTTATTAACTTTTGACCTTTAAGCACAATGGTGCAACTTCTTTCAAAAACATGCATGACAAACAGAAAATGTGCAACATCATAAAGAAATGTTTCATGAATTGCAAATAAAATGGTAGATTTAGGAAAATATTTTTGAAAAGCTAAAGAAAAATGTATAGGGAAAAAAGAACAAAGGTAGTGAAAAAATGACTTCATAGTTATGATTATTATATATTTTTAGATTATGTCTTAGAATTCTTATATATTTTCAAGCACCTTTTTCAGGTCATTTATTTCTTGTAACTTTCTTTGTCTGAAAATGTTTGGGTCATTTCTGCTTTCACTGTGCATAGTCTTCTTCCAATGTTTTTGAAAGAAACCAGGCCAGTGTACTCAGGTTCCAAAGTTACAATTCAAAACTCTTTTATAGATGGTACCATGTTTTTTATATATATCTTTTGTCATTTTATTTTAAGTTAGATGATTTAAGTTAGATTCATTTTAAATTACTGCACTGCAAAAACAATTCAAATGTCTCATTTGCTTTTCAATCAATATTTTTCTGAAAAAAGAAGAATTCAAGTTAAAACATTGCAAATTAGTTTTCAACGCAGCTTAATTTGCTTCTTTAAACAAGACAGGACAGACAATGACATCACATATGAGATGTAATCTGGAGCCATCTGAGATTTTCACCTTTCTCCAGCCTTGTTTGTTCCATTTTGAGGATTAAATCAAATAATCGAGTATGTTGCTGCTTGCTGGTTGAGGTGTGGGTGGAGATGTCTGGTGGTGGAGATCAAACTGGGATAAGAGGGTTAGCAACAGCCCCATCTCTAAGAAATATTCATGTTTTCTGGAATTTTGTGAACAGAACTACATGGAGGAGGTAGGATGGATTTCTGGAGTCCCACTCTGTGACAGACACCGTGACAAACATTGTGTCCAATAGTTTCCACAACGAAACATGAGCTCTGAAGGGTTTTCATGTATCTAAGTGGTCAGAAAAGCTGTCAATAAAAAGAAAAGCATGACATCCCAATTTTTTCAAGCCTTCTGGTATTTGAACATGACCATGCTTTACCCCCCTATTTGTACATTTGAACTGATTGTTGTAATAATTAACACACAGTTGTACCAGGCCTCGCATTACCAACACCTGGCTAAGAGGCAGAGAAGATGAGTAACGTCTTGTTAGAGATCTATTCCTGGCCCAGCAGTCAGAGATTAACCCTTGACCTTCGGTAATTACGTCAGATCTCCTTAATCCCAAACAGTTAAGCAGTGGCCGTGAAGGTCCCTCAAGTGGAAGCCAGCTTCCAGATGAAATGCATGCTGCTCTGGTGCGAGAAAAGACAAATGTCAGTAGTGGAAAATGTGGAAACATGTCTGGAGAGGGATTTTAATGCAACCTTATAAGGTCTCTCTAAATCTGCTTTATATGCTAGTATTTGTACTTGAAATTCAAGTCTTCAGAATCATTTCACTGCTTTATGTAAATCAGTTCTGATGATGATAAAAGTGGAGGTGGTGTTCCTTTAACTCGCCACAGGAGAATGCCATCATGTATCCTGTTTTTATGATTAACTCTTTGTCGACCTCTAGTGGCTACAGAAAGAAGCCCTCTACTCATCTGAGATGGTGTTGAGCCAGCAGAGGGCACCTGTGTCCTCTGTGCTGTTGGATACTTGTCTCCCTTTCCCTGTGTTTTGAATGAAAGCTTGAAAAGTTACAGGTGTAGTCACGGACAGAATGCAAAATGAATCTTTTAACATGCACAGAGCAGGCCTGCTGTGAGGTTTAAACACTGGCCAAAAGAGAGCAGTAAACAAAACCAGTGAACTAATAATCAGTAAAATTCTGCTCATTTTACAGTTTTTCGTAATTGCTTGCATTCAGAATTTACATTTTCAAAACAGTTCACACACAGTTCTAGTCTGAAATTCTCCGGATAACATGACACATTTTGTTTGCAAAATGTTCCCATACTCACAAAACATTTAATGCATGCAACAAAAGCAAATATTACCATCAACCAACACAACTAGTGGTCAAAAGAGTAAATTCCTTCAATCAGTCATCACACAGTGGACAACAAAATAAAAAATAAAGTTATCCATATGAACTCCTTCAACCTTGCAATAATTTAGGCTTCATGTCTGTGCCATTTATTGATACTGTACATAGTTATAGCTGCCTATGTGCTAAAAAAAAAAACAGAAACAAGCATATCACATTAGGAGCTGTATTCTTTTTTCCAAAGACGATTTTACTAGAAAAAAATAAACCCTGCTGCACTCAAGACCTGAACTTTTTACACTTTTTGAGATATCCTGTCAAAATATTGTTATAACTAAATAACTAAAGAAAGGAAGAAGGAGGGAAATTCGAAGAAAGTTTTCTTTGTTCAGTTTATTAATGTATGTTGCTTGCAGTAAAGTATTGAAATTTATTGTATTACTTGTAATTTATTGTATTACCTTTGGTGAGGTATTTCTATTTTCTATTCTATTTTTTTGTTTGTTTGTTTGTTTGTTTCTGTATTCTTTTTGACCTGTTACTGTTTTTATTGGTGTGAATAAATAAATGAAATGTGTTTCAGGTCTTTCTGTGCCCTTTGTCTGTTGCTGACATGTGCGTAGGACAAGGTAAACACCTGGGCTGGACAAATTGAAACATTTATTATGGGACAACTTTTTTTCTGCATTTTTTATTTACTAAAGAACCAATAAAGAATGTCTCCCAAACTCAGAAATACAAACAATGTCTTTACAGTGCTGTACTCTATTTCATTTTTCCATGTCACTCTCTTTGGCTGGATCACAGCAGCAGCAATATATGGTTTGACCTCATCTTTTTTTCATAGTTTTCAAACTCAGAAGCTGAATAATTGTCTCCTCCTCCTCTGTTTACTTGCCTTTTTCCTCTTTGGTCCATTTGTGGAAACAGCAATGCAGAGCTGCATCTTTTATGGATGGATGACGACTGATTGATGATTGATGAATTGTGCAGAAGAGTTTCGCACAGGTGCTTTAAAGCTTCATAAATATACAAGTACTTTCAATCAGATGTTTTGATTTTGTTTAACAGGTAAACCTAAAGAGTTTGGAGTCTTTTTAAGACATCAGTGTTTTACAAAGTTTTTCAAAAAGGTGTAGAAAATGTGTGAAACCAATGAAAAACTGTCAGCACATTTGCAAGAGAAGATCTCTGCTGTGCTGAGAAGATGATTATAAAAAAAAACAACAACTATTATCTCCAAGAAAAATCACTTTCAGAGAAGATCATCAGAGAAGAGCACAATTCATGCTTTGACTCATGCCTGCTTGCCTTTTTTGGCACACAGTATTTACAAATGGCACCGGCATACATCACAAACTAATGCTGAACCCGTTCATGTTGATGGCTGAATTACATATTTTGTTTTCCATTGTGGGATGATTGATTGAACAAATATATTCACCACTAGTTGTGTTGGATGATGGAAACTAGTTTAGACCAGTCTGAACTGTTTTAAAAATGCAACTTAAATGATTAAATGTGTTTAAGCAAATGACAGAAACTAGTATATGGCTATAAATATTTAGACAAAACAAAATATTTAGGTACATCCAGATGCTTCTGCAGCCCCTCCAATGAGCACAGCACTTGCAAAGCCACATCATCATGCTAACCTGAATGTTTGCATCAGGTTCACAATGAAAGCTAGAAAAGCAGTCAACAGAGCCAACAGATCCTAGAACACAATGATACAGCTTCGGTAAACACGAGAGGGTTGTGGATAATTATTTTGAGTGTGCATTCTGGGAGCTTTTCTGAGTGCATCACACCCCCTGGAGGACAACAGGAATATGACACAACAAGGTTTAGTTCTCATGAAGCCCAGTGGAAATATGGCATAAAATACGCTATCATTAGACATTTATTGAAATACTGCTTTAAAATGTGCAATCTAAATACTTATAATTAATTATAAAACTTAAAAGGGGTAAAGAGACAAAGTTTAGACATGTTGGCCTTTATCTTAAAAAACAAAAGCTATTGAAAGATCTAACATTCTGACCCATAATAAATCAAAGATTAAACAAGTTAATAACACCATAACTCATGGGTTTACAGATCTAATGTTGGTAAAATCCTATACAGTAGGCAAATGGCTCACCAATATTTTTTCTTAGCATTTATTTCTGATGTATTTGTTAGAAATGTCTTTATTGACAGGAATTTGAAATAATATAACTAATTTCTAGGCTTCAAGTGAGTGCTTTCAATAACTTGAAATGGTCTTATTGCATTGTTCAGTGGCACATGGTTGAGTCCTTTATGTGATAAAAGTCAGTGAGAAATGATGCTGTTAATATTATGGCATCACCATCTGAGACCTGGTCATCATGACAGTTTACTTGAGCTGCAGTATTTGAAGAGAGACTCAAAAGACCAGTGGATGCTGAAATACTGTTTAACCCTTTGAAACCTGACACATCAGTTTCCTGTGCTGCGTTCATATGCCTTTCACATGCATTTAAACCTTTGAAACCAAATTGGTTTGATTTCCTTTGTAAACATAGCTAGAAAAGCAATGAGAAACTTGGCAAGAAATGTCCTACAAATTGCGAAGAAAATTAGAAAAAGAAAATGACCCAAAAATTAGTTTTAAGAGAGAGAGAGAGAGAGAGAGAGAGAGAGAGAGAGAAAGGCATATGTATTATTTACAATGTAATAATTTAAAAGATGGGGAAAACTGTCCAGAAACGATATTCATTATTATTATTATCATTATTATTATTATTATCTCTACTTTATTATACTTATTTATTATTTTGCTTTTGTTTTTTAAACTTTTATTTTCTTCTAAATTTCAGGTACTTTTCTTGTAATTCATAATGCTTAATTTCTTTGAAAGAAAGTTTCATCACAGTCAAGAAAGTTTCTGAACTGAAATTGCTTGATTATGGCTTTAAGTTGCTATGGCTTGCTATGGTGCCTACTGTAATGTACACAATAAGAGAAGAATACGTTTTTTCAGTCTGTGGTTAGTAGGCAGTTTCACTCATTTATGAAGTCACACAAGCTCCTGCATTGTCGACAACACGGTCCTGTGAATGTTAAAAAAAATGCATTGTCATTATCAGCAACTGATGGGATTCTGTCAAAAGAGACTCTGTCAGAGGGCTTTTATTTTGAAAGGGAAGCGGAAGTTGTAATAAAACAGCCGTCTTTGTATTTCCTCATCTCTGTAACAGGGAGAGACTTTTAAACTGCAGTAAAAAGTGGTATAGAGTCAATGTAATCATCTAAACACCATTTCACTGTATATTTCTGCTAACAAACGCGTGTGTCACACGCGGGGGGGGGGGGGTGGGGGGGGATAGTACCAACTCTTTGCTAAGTGAGCAGAGCAACGTGTCGATCGTCACCTACCTTGTATTTAGAGAACAAATGTGAAACTTATGTGACGTGACACTTCGTTGTTGTGACACTTAGGCCAGTTTTACACCACACTTGCCAGGAGCTCGTGTCAGGATTGCGTGAGCAGCAGTGAGCGTGTCGTTTTTCATTTCAACACCCATGTTATCAAGTTAGAGCGTGCACACTGCTCACTTGAGCAGCGCTTGTCAGGCGCATCTCAGCTGCGTGTCAGCTACAGCACATCCAGAAAAACGGTGGCTCGCCGTTTTTTTACACGTGACACACGTGCTTGTCAGGAGGAATAGACAATGAATATGGTGTTTTGATGATTAGATTGACTCTGTACCACTTTTTACTGCAGTTTAAAGTCTCTCTCTGTCACAGAGATGAGGAAATACAAAGACGTCTGTTTTACTCCAACTTCCCTGCTTCCCTTTCAAAACAAAAGTCCTCTGACAGTGTCTCTGTGGACAGAATCCCATCAGTTGTTGATACAATGCATTTCATTTTGAAACATTTACAGGACCAGGTTGTCGGCTGTGCAGGAGCTTGCACAACTTCATAAATGAGTGGAAATTGTGCTTATAAATCAGAAAATACAGTACTGATAGTGGACAGTGACGCAGCAGCGACGCAGCGACGCAGCGTCCCTTAGAAACAATAGGTATTTTAGAGGTTACAACACCTTTAGTCCATAAAAAAATAATGTTTTTTTGCAATGTTTGCACACCAAGAGTGATTCTTCTTCCCTATCACTGAAGCTATTTAGGGCTCGAGCACCAACAGCAGGTTTTTTTTTCTGAGTCTCATCGCAAGGCCTGGGACATGTAAAGTTATCAAAAGCTTAAATTTTTGTCACACCTTGTGTGCATGGCAAGGCCTAAAACTTCCATGTCCTGCCATGAACCAGTAAGTAAACAGGAAGTGGTTTATAACTCAGAGGTAAATTGTCCAATCTACCCCGAACTTGGCATGTTGGATAACAGTCCGTACATTGTTTTTGCAATGAACGATTGGCCCTAAACTGTGATCAGGCAGCAGGCCTTAAGGGATCAACATGTCAATTACCTGTCATACTCACTGCTCCACCTACTTGCAACGTGAAGTAAGCCTTGTAACACAATTATCATATGATTTAAATGGAATTCGTTTGTCCTATAAATGATGTACACCAGAGTACTCACGCAAGAGTCCAAAATCGCTGCGTGCACTACCCGACTTTCACAGAAATAAAAAACCGCATCAGTCGGATTCATACCAGTACCCCTTTTGTTCGTGGAGGTGCGAGGGCCCGTTCATCGCTGCTTGCAGCTTTATATACACTTGTAGCCAAAGCATTTACCAAGTGTGCCAAACTGACACACATTCTACACTCAGTGTGTAATTTTAAAACACACTTTGTACAAAATGGTAAATACAGCTCACTGCTTTACACACACTTTGTGATTAAATAACGCTGCAAAACTGTAAACATTGGTCTCTACATTGTTACACTTATTTTGCCGATAGCCTTTCCACATTGTGCTGCCCAGCTAAAGACACATCTAATGTAGTGAAAGTCTTCTGGCCAGGCCCACAGAAGGTGAGGATCACCACATTTTTTTCTTACAAATGTTTTTTTTTTTCTTTTTTTTTCTACTGCACTTTTGTTGTTTGAGGGGAAAAAAAACTCCCTTAATTGTGGGGATCGTCAGAATATATATTGAAACTACTCATTTCAATACTTGTGTGTATTTGTGTTTACTACATGTATGACAACTTTATTATACTGCAAAATGCTGAGCCCTGCAAACAGGAAAAGCAAAACCCACACATAAAGCCAAAGTTTTTCATTTATACTCTCAGTGTGTATTTGATGAATTGTTTGTTTATTCAAATGATGGTTTGTGAGGAATGTATAGACACGAAAACACATTTTTAAAAAATCAAACATGGAATCATACAAGGTAAAACACCAGTGAAATGCAGTCCCCCTAACTCCTCCAACTCATGTACTTTACTTCGTTCTTGGCTGTAGTGTGTGTGTTGATGGCATCCTGGATGCCTCTGGTGATCTATGGTCTCTGGTTGTGGGATGATTTAACTGTAGTTTTGGGTATAGTTGCTTACTGTTGTTTTACAGATTAAGTCAACCAGACTGTGAATTCACTGATGTCATTGGTGACGTGGTGGTGTCCTGTAATGTGCCACACACTCTGATTGGCTCTCTCACTATGGGGATGCTGTGTAGTTTGTTTACATATTTTGCTGACTGATGACAACAGAATAACATTAGATCTCACAGTAGCCCTCGTCGTCATAAGCTCCATAAATGGCTAAAACACAGTTCAAAGAAATCATTCAGCTAACTGATGGTAAGCAGGTTACACCGGAGATTTCTTTTGAGTTTACATTAAAGCTAGCAAAGTGGAAATGTGGTGAGATGACAAGTGACTTCACAGCAAAACAATGCCAGCACCAAAACACCTGATATTTAATAAAAGCAGTGATTTTTAATATGGTGACATAAAAGAATGACATTTTACAACTCAACAAAACAAAGTGTTGCATAAGAATTTACAGAGAGCTTACCAGATATGTCTCTTATCACAGGTACGGTGTACAGCAAACTGGCAACAACAAAGCCGGGTGCCCAAGTCCACAGGGGCTGACTCGAGGGGCCACACCCCAACAGTCCCACCTAAAACCTAGCACCAGTCCCAGTGGAAAACCAACGCTAAATAAAAACAGCATTGCACAGTATTGAAAAAAATGATATAACCTTTGGTAATGACAACCATTGGCAAGCAATGGCAAGTGGGACCATCAACCCCACCACACTGGGTAGTTTAATCTTTAATAATACATCATCATCATTATCAGTTGATTCTATTTTGTATTATTATTATTATTATTAATGATAATAATAATAAACTTTAGCACCCTTCATACAAGAAATGCAGCCCAACATGCCTTACAAGAAAGAAATTACATGCACCAATTGCTTCATATCAAAACACATCGAAGACAAAAAGACACAATAAAAACATATTTGTATGAATTATTAATAAGTCTTAATTACTAAAGCAGACAAATAAGTGCAGTGAAGTAAAATGTACAATATTTCCCTCTGAAATGTAGTGAAGTAGAAGTATAAAGCATGAAATATACTTCAGTAGGCAAGACCTTCAAAATTCTCTAAATTTTAATGATAGCAGTTGCTGAGTATTCTGTGTATTTCTGAACATCACAATTAATTATCTGGAAAATACATAAAAACACAGTTTTAAAGGTAAATGAGATCGTGCAAAGTGCATAAAACAAAGATAGATTAAAATAGAGCTTGTTCAAAAAAATAAAAAATAAATTCCAGGGGGTCATCCCCCCCCAGGCCCCGCATATACAGCTCCAGGCTTCGCCCCCCTGACGTCCCGAAGCCCTAGAATCGCCCCTGTCAACAGTTAGAGGACGTTGTTATCTGCTCTGCCATCGCTCGTGAGGAGGAGGGCTCGAGGAGGGATCGTGCTGTGATGGGACTACAAATCCGTTAGCAGCCACACCGCCTCCTCCTCTTCCATCATGGCTCCCTCCGCAGAAAGGCAAGGATACTGGGGGCGGCCCACCTCCACGCTCGACTGGTGTGAAGAAAATTATTTCGTCTCTGTTTACATCGCGGAATTTTGTAAGTATATCAAATGTGATGATTTATGCTGAAAAGTGAGGATTTTGTGTTTGGTTTGATCAGACTGTAGGGGAGGACAGCCATACTGTGGACGTACAGTCGCCCCTGAAGAATGTAAACATGACGTGGAGCAGCGGCTGGAACAATCTAGTGGATTTATGTTATTATGTTAGCTCGGCGAAATGAATTTTCGGTGTGTCAGTGTATGCCGAAGGTTAGCTGGGTCATACGGCATTAAATGTGTTCACCTCGAGCTGTAGAAAGCAAAAGGGAAAGCTGTGTGCAGCTAACGCTCCAGTCGAGCTGTTTTGCATAGCTTTACTGTGTGTTCCTGTTCCGCCTTGCACACTGTGTTAGCTAATGTTATCACACATACACTTTAATCCACACCGACACTTACCAATGTCAAGTCGACTATGGAATATGGTGTTGAATGTGTCCGTCCACAGGGTGCATTAATGCCATTCACTTGGAAAATGATGAAACATTTCCTTCATACCGTCTCATTGTTTTGTCCAACGATAAAAAAAAAAACTGGTTCATCAGGAACCATTATCTGCGATTTGAGACATTGTTAGCGTTAAACTGTAAAAAAAAAACAAAAAAAAACGGCCGTGCAGACTCCATAGACCAAAGTTACCCATTATTGTGCAGGCACTGGTAGCTGGTGGAAGTCAACCAGAGAATCCATTTAAAATATCTACTCCAGTCGTCTGTAGTAATAACTGCCACACTAACATGTCATTCAGCATAAATTCTATACTCTCCTGTAGTGTGCAGAGTTCATATACTTCACAGTCCCTTAAATATCTTCCAGTAGCTGTGGGAGTGATGCAACAGTTAGTCAAAGGTAAATTGAAGCCAAGTGGGTCAGAGTGAATTTGTATCCTTTTTTTTGCCCTTTAACACTTCAAAAGAAAAATGTAAACCTCCCCTCCCCATCCTGGCTGGCTTAGAATGTCCTTGATGTCATATAATTTAAAACTAACTAAAGTGAAAAAGTGAGTAAAAGGGAAAGTTGATAGAAATAAAAAAAACTCAAGGATAGTACAAATACTCCAGAAAAAAGTACTGTCACAAAGTATTATTACTTTGTTAAATTCCACCACTGTCCTATTGTTTATATGATTATATTACGTTAAGGATACACGGTTAAAACTTTTGTCTGCACAGTGACACATGCTTGCCGAGCTAGCAAGTTGTTTTCTGCCTCAGAAGTTTGGCATTTAACTGTGATTCAGGTTGCAATGGCTGGGATGTGGCATTGTTCATGTGGAGAAGACACACCAGCATGATCTGAATCTATATTTGTTGTGTGGCTTTGTTTGTTATCTCTCCTTTTAAAACATCAACACATAGTGATGGGAGAATGCAGACACAGAAGGAGGCCATAAGTAGTCACAGACAGGGGACAGGGGTCTCAGCACATTGAGATATTTTACTGAAATGTGAAAAACAAAAAAACATGGTCTTTGCGTGTGTGCATTTATTATCAGCAGCCAAAGTACACACATTTTAAATGGCCAGCCAGAAGACTCATAGAAATGGCTTTGGCTTTTATTACACACCTGCAGATAAAGTGAAAGTTTTCACACTACTGAATGTAATCCTGATTGTTTTCCACACCTACATTTTTTCACCACACCTAGAAAGAGCAATGTGAGGGTCAATGTCGACCTCTATTTTATCTGTGGGCCTGATGATAAACCAACAGTCCAGTAAATACACTGAAGTGGCCCAGGGCAGGGACCTTTACATACACAAACCCTATCACCTGACCAGCCACTTCTGCAGATAAGGCTGAAATGCTGTAGAAGCCTTTATTTCTCTTCCCCACCCAGGCTCTCTCAGCTGTTGTCAGGTTTCAAACCAGCAATGCTGTTATCACACTATTGTTTGGTTCAGCTTCTTTACTAAAGGATAGAATTAATACACAAATCTCTTACAAATGAATGAAAAGAACATCACTACAAACAGTGCACTAAAAACAGTGCAGCAACATGTTGTAAAGCAGTTCAGCTCTCAGCTTTTCTAGCAGTGTCCACCAGCTCTGAGCTTATTTTGGTAATGCAGTAACCAGGTAACAGGGGCCCGCATTTGTGGCTCTGGACGATGAGGTTGCAATTTGGCAGGAATTTCATAAGAGGAGTCCTGGACAGGGCTGGATTTTCAAAATAAATGCCCCCAGATAGTAACATTGCTTTATTGAGGAGGCCCAGAGAAAGCTGAATTAAAAAAAAATAAAAGCAACTGGGTGGTGGGGTGTAACATTACACATGTTTGTAATGATCCATGTGGTACAGGGCTTCTAGACTGGTACGCATTACGAACTGAACAATATGTTGAACTGTCTTATTATATTTGGAAGATAAAATATCCAGCATAAACTGTGTGTAATACAATGTCCTTAGTGCCACTGCCCTCAAAAATGCAGCCTGAAGGCAGCACACACAGGACGGAACAGACAACGTGCTGTCTGCTCCTCCCACCTCCAAACCACAACACTGTGTTCCAGCAAGACAGGTTGGGAGGCACACCACGTTAAAGTAGCTTGATGCAAGATGGTCAGTAACCCATTTCAAGACCAGAAACATAAGATCCTCAGATAACCTGCAGGTTGCTTGGTTGCAAAGCACACAGTGCGCACCAGGCAAAGAGAGCCACTGTGCGGTGACAGCCTGTCATTCAGTGGCTGATATCAGCGACATCAGCACAAAGCACACACCCACAGCAGTGAGCATGACGGGCCAATTCAAAGAGAAAGACTTAAAGGTACATTAGTGATGGCTGCTTTGCTCATTTTTATCTTCCCTATTCCTAGCCCCCATCATGCCTTGCTTGAATCTTCATCTGAATTCATGGCAGCAGCTAAGTTTTACAGATGATGACACTGAACAAGTCTGTAGTATTTAATACAATCTCACCTTAACGTGGCAGCTTGCGGCAGCAGCATGCAGCTGGCGGCAGCCACAGCTGGAAGCAATGCAGCAGCAGTGAACAGCTTCCAGCTCTCATACACATTGTCTTCAGAAAAAGCAAATATTTTAGTTTCTTCCCTGTTGTCTTTTTGAACAGGGAACACTGTCAGCAACCTGATTATGATTCTTCCTCCTATTTATGGGGCCATACAGACGTTTCGAGACGGCCTTGAGCTTCGCTACATATGCTCCTTCCTCGGACTGGCAGGTTAGTGTGATGAAACCACAAACGAGTCTGCTCTTTATTCGTGACAACACTGAAGCAAAAACAGCTCTTGTTTACACATTGTAGTTGTTTACAAAAGACTTTCCCGCTGTACAGTATTTACTGCTGATGACATCAGTTGTATTGCATTCACTTGAGAATGTCCTGACTGTGAATTCGAATGTTTTGGGGTTTGCCTGTTTGTCCCCAGCTGTTGGTGTTGGTTCCTGGTGCTTCCACATGACGCTGCTATATGAGATGCAGGTGAGCTACAGTGTTACAGGAAAATCTTAACATGTCGGCCTACAATACCCTGCAGAATTATGACAGGGTGATGAGAGATATCTTTTTTTGAAAATCAATATCTTGCTGAAACTGCATACGTCAAACTCATTATTGCCATATGGATTCATGATGTCAAACATTTGTTTTTTTGTTTTTTCTTTGTATTCTCTTTGCAGTTATTGGATGAGTTGCCAATGATCTACAGCACATGTGTCTTTGTCTACTGTCTGTAAGTGGCTCAACCTTGTGGATCTATTGTTGCTGAAGCAATGACTGACAGTCACTGAGAGCACATTCAGGGCTCTATCTTGTGCAAGGCGGCGCATAGTGCAGCGCTAGTGTTATTGCTAGTGTCAGAGCGGCGCAGTTGTCATTTTCATGCCTGGCGCCCACGTCCTTTAAATTACAAATGTACTTGTGCCCATCTGTGTGTCCCTGGGCGTGTCGGTCTTCAGGTGAGGTGTGGTCAGGCGCACTGTTGGCTTATTGCTATTTTGAGACGACAGAAAGCGAATGTGCCATTGACCGAATAAAAGCTGGTCTGCAGTCAAAGTCGCAGTCTGTTTCCTGCTATTTCAAGGGCGGTTATTCAGATAGCAAAAGGCGCCTCAAAGTCCCAGCATTCTTTGTGGCATGTTGTGTGTTGCACAACACTGATGTGCATTATGGATGTCTCTTGGATGTCAATGCCAGTTAACCCAAATATGCCAGCTAATTAGCTGGCTAATCCGGTTTCTGATAGACTTTTACGCTGAGTGGCAAGGTTTTTCTACCCCTCCTCACATCACTGTACACTTTTCTGCATTGTAAAGCCGTTCTGGAGGCTCCAAAAAATAATGGAACCTGCACCGCCAGGTCCTCTCATGCCTGCTTTACCTCAGCTGCTTTTTTGGATATCAACTGCTTAATACATTTATTTCCCTTCATGCAGGATTATTTATTCAATATTTAGGTTTAATATGTGAACATCTATCTCAGTCTTTCATATTTACAAAATTGATATCCATGTTACCAGATCTCAGCTCAGCACAAACAAGTTATATACATCATAATTATCCATATCATATTCAAAAAAAAAGTAAGCAGCTTTGTTTTAGTCCATATATAGTTAGCCCACTTTTCTTTTGTCCAAGGTAAACACAGAATTGATTTAAAAACAAAACAATACTGACTTTTTTTTTTTAATTAAAAAAATGTCATGAACTCAGAGTTGCTTACAATGGGCATATATCTTGAGACCAAGAACCAATAATTATTTCTTCTCTGATAAATATTTTGCCTCGTCAACCTACTTTCATTGATGTTAATCAATTTCAAGTCAAGTCAGTTTTATTTATAAAGCCCATTAAACAAATTACAATTTGCCTCAGAGGGCTTTACAGCATACGACATCCGTCTGTCCTTAGACCCTCACATCGATTAAGGAAAAACTCCAAAAAAAATCCCTATAACAGGGAAAAATATGTATAAAAAAAAAGTTAAGTAACTGATTCTACAACTGAGCTATTCATGTATTTCAATAACCCTCTCTCTCTTTCTCTTAACTCCCATGTCCCTCAGCTAACTATGGTGCATATTTGCGTAGTTATTGTCCTCTTTAGCACAGATTCACACACTATATGGACAAAAGTATTGGGCCATTTACACATTACACCTACAGGAGCTTTTATGACATCCAATACTAAATCCACCGGCATTAATATGGAGTTGAGTCACCCTTTGCAGCTATAACAGCTTCCTGATGGGAAGGCTTGTGTGTCTGTGGGAATTTTTGTCCATTCATCCAGATGTTATACGCCTGTTGCAATGGGACTTAATGAAACACCTGAATTCAGTGATTAAGAGGTGTGGCCCAATACTTTTGTCCATATAGTGTATTTCTAACCCCAGCAGAATAATCAAGTACTGGCACATTTCCGTTTACTCCTATGGGTTTTCCTGTCCCATTTTGTCATAAGGGCCAGGGGACCCAGGAGACTGTTCCTCCATCTTTTCAGGTAGATGGCAGCCACAGTGCACATCAGAGTGTGTGGAGCACACAGGCTGTCTGTGGCTCTCTGTTTGTGGAAGTAGCCAGCTAACATAATGTGTCTTCAGGTGGTGTCACCTGATGCCTTCCAGGGTAGGCTCAGGAGCCATACATGTGACATCAGTGGTGAATGGCTTGTATACTGCTTCGGGAATTTGAATCTCAGGCTGTGGTTAGCACTCTGCAGGAAACCTGGCTCCATCAACTAGGTCAGCATATTTCTCTTGTTGGGGAGTGTTTCAGACATAATGCCTTGAGCCCCTCCCCTGCACAGCCTATGACATCCTCCTGTGCCTCCTGGAAATGTTGTCAGTGGGCAAGTCTCTCAACTTTGACCATCCCCCTCAAAGTTGGGGGAGACCATAAAGGCAGCTCATGTTGGGCCCCTGAAACTGACTGTTGTAACATTCAACTAAAACACAAGAAATTTGTGCTCCAGAAAAGGATAAGCACTCAATGAGGATTCTAGGGTCACTGATCAGCAATTATGACTTAAATATGAATGCCAGAGAGCAGTGATAGAAAAAGAAAGAGAAAAAATATATATATTTAGTTTCTCAAAGGTTACTCCCTACCAAAAAGGCCTCCATGGGATTCGGAGGTGCTGTTGTCACCTGTGCAGGATGGGCCATTCAAGCCCCTTAAAACAGTTCAGCTGAATGGGTGTGTACATTAGAGGAGGGCCTCGAGTAATCGTTGAGCTGTCCAAGGCACACAGTAACAGTTAAAGAGTAACTGTGGCTGTTTTGATTAAAATATGCATATAGCTCTTGCACTAAGTTTGTAAGCTGTTTTAGTCTCCTTGCATGGATTATATGTTGGGTGGAGAGATAGTCTCTCTACTTGGTTACACATTAAACCTCACATTTGTTTTTTTGTTTTTGCAGATATGAGTGTTTCAAACAAGAGAACGGCATCAGCTTATTTCCTTTTGCAATATTATTAATCTTCAGTATCTCAGTCACTGTGGTGAGTATCCACTTTCACTTTTAATAGTGACCTTTCATTTGAATGATAATGCAGAGAAATCATACCCTGCATTATATTCTCTTGAGTAGTTTGTGTATTTGTTTTTGCAGGTATACTTACAGTGGAAGGAGCCGGTATTTCACCAGGTAAGGGAGTACTCTGCATCAGTCTCAGCTGGCTCATGTTGCTCTTTGTTTGCTATTAAAGCTCAGCGTGGCTAACGTCATTCTTACCTTGTGTAAACATTGGGCTTGCCAAAAGAGCATACAGCTCTCACTTTGGTGAGCTGTTTGCTAAACATATATTGCATTTCATACCAAAGCAAAAATGCAAAATGCAAAAATCTATGCAGGATTTTCCAAAAAAACAATCTATAGACTCATGCAAAGTGACTCCTCTCAGTGATCATGACCTTCTCTTAGTGTGTGCCCATGTATGTTTTTTTCAGAGACTCTGTCCTCTGCTCAGATTTTCTTATTTACTTCTTTTTGCTGTGTTCAGGATGTTCCTGGGTGCAGGGGAGGTCAGAACTCAATAAACAGGCAATGACCTGGGGCCATATTCACAAAACTTCCTAGTACTAAGAGTTGCTCCTTGTAAAGTAATTCTTAGAAACTTATGAGAATTATGTCGTTTTCTAAGAATTTCCCCTTAAAGTTAAGAGAAAGTCCTAGTAAAGATAAAAGTCCTAAGGTGAAAAACGGTTTGGGAGGAGGACTTTTAAGAGGCTTAAGAGTTTCTTAAGCAGAGGAGAAAACTGCAGAAAGACAAAGTGTCAGGAGAAATATACTGAATGAGAGTAAAGAAATGACATACTACAGATCAGATGGACCAGGGAGAATGTTTGTGGTCAGTCTTACTAGGGACACTTACACATTCCCCACCCAGCACAGTAACTGTATGATGCCAGAAATAAAGTGATCACAAAGCTAAAATATTTAGCAATTGGAAAAATGCAAATGTGCAGAGGTGTGATCTCAAAAAGTGCTTTCACAGTCTCATAAGCTGCTTTTACAGAGATGGCACTGTAGGACCGCAAGTCCCCCCTTCATACGGCCCCTGTATGTGATTATTCACTGCATCAAAGCATCCTGCTATCATTACAAGCAGGACCGGCGTGAAGTTTAATACACAAGTGTCTGCCTCAAAGGTGACATATAGCATACGTGTTGGTAGCACTTTATAAACATTAACAAAGACATTAATGTGTCAATCACAATCATATACATTCTCTGTAATATGACAGCTGATCTCGTCCTTTGTTCGGAGGATAAGGAGCTCCCAAATCTCTTTGTTTTTAGACATTTATGACCACTGTTCTTCCTCTTAGAATTAGCAGCTATGCTAACAGCTGCTTTGTAAATCTCTCATGGTAGACCTTGTTTCTGTTACTACCTCCTGTCCTTTCTCAGAGGCGAGACAGCTTAAACATTTTATTACTGTCCTGTTGTCATCGTGAATTGTAGTATTAGAGCTCAAATTCAACCCAGCTTAACTTAGCACGAACACACTCAGAGTTGATTGAAGTGACTCTGATCAGCTGCTCTGGAACTAAAAACTCTGTGTTATTGAAACAGGCCTAGTGTGACAAAGCTGCCTCTGTTTACTCTTTGGAGCTGACTGTTTACTGATCACACTGCTCTGTGGTGGTTCAGAGCAAAACTGATATTGTCCTTTTTGGAGTGCAATGAGCAAGTTCAGAGATTGTGGTTCAAACAGTGATTTCAAGTTTTCTTTAAGTTTGTGCACATTAGTTGTGTGTGAATCAACCAGTGTTTTTGTTTTTTCTCTGATTGCCTCATTGTAAGGATTATTAAACCTAGTGAGGTAAAAATTAAATGATAAAATAATAATAATAGTAAAAGATTGTTAAAGTCATCTACCCTGTGAAAGTTGTACAGCTCCAATTGTGAGAGTTCTCACCCAAGTTTAAATACTCTTTACTCTCAAAGAAAAAAAATGTTGGATGGAAAAACTTTAGTGACAAAGTTTGCAGGGATTGGAAAGGCTATGCTAGCAGAGTGTTAACAGTATCAGAAAGTACAGCTTTAGGCTGCATGGAACTCAACAATGTAATAACCCAAGTCTTAAGTGTTGATGAAAATGTGTCACCAGTCAAATAAGTAACTGTCTTCTTTCAGGTCATGTATGGTGCTCTGGTGGCTTGTCTCGTGATGCGATCTATCTTCATTGTTACATGGTAAGTTTGCCAAGAGGACCGTTACATTAGCATATCAGTTGTTGTCAATACTCAGTGACTCAATGTCAAGTAATGACCTGCTAAAGTCTTTCCTTTGTTGGTTTTAGGGTGTACCCGTGGCTTAGACCACTGTGCTACACCTCCTTAGGAGTCTTCATGTTGGGGTTCCTGCTGTGGAACATTGACAATATCTTCTGTGACATTTTAAGGTGAGTATTTGCTGTGGAAAATTACTAAGACTTGTTATGTGTTAACTTCCTCAGTTTTAGAATTTTAAGAGCAAAGTTGATAGTTGAAGTTATCATTTTTTTGGGGAGCCCAGTAACTTAGTTGGTAGGGTGGGTTTCTCATGCTGTACATGGGACACACGCCTATGTCCTCACTGCAGCGGCCACACTTTAGCTGTCCTTCTCAAATAAAAGACCAAAACATAGTCGTAAAAAGTAATACAAATTATCATCCTTTTAAACATTAGTGGTGTGAAAATATTTGTATTACGGCTGTCAGCTTTAATGCGTTAATCATGATGCCATTGCCACAGTGGCTTCTTGCTGAGCAATGATGGAAAATAATGTCACTGCTGTGCTCTTAAATGGGTCCTTTCACTGTAAAAACTCTGAGATGGCTCAGTCAGTGAGTCAAAGTTAATCTGCACCTATTTTAAGTTTGAGCTCCCACCTACTAGCTGAGCACACAGAGGCAGCTAATCAGACTGAAGTCGGAGGGCAACCACATCGCCGAAGATGGCAAAGCGCTGTTCTGCAGTGTGTGAATTACTACAGATCTGTGGGTGAAACTAATTCAATCAGGAGACTCATTCTAGTGAAAAGAATATGTGTTCTGTCACCCTCATACGCCCTGCATAAGCTGACAGACAGATAACTCCCCCCAAATCACCACGTTGAAGACGAAATTCAATTTAACTTTTTTTAATTGTTTCAGAGAGGTTAACTACAGTGCTGCTGAATGGGTGGCAACTCAGTGCAGACCAGTCAACATTTTGGAAGAGTCTGGTCTGGTGACTTCCTCAGGTTGACAAACAGTTTATTTTGTCTCCTCCCTCTAAGTCCTGGTTTCAGACCACACTGTTGTAGCTGTGCAGCTCGGATGTGAAGGAAATTCATTTAAAAGTCAAGATCATAAAGTAAATTTGATTCCCAATCAAGACATTGATAAGTATTGCTTCACCCGTTAATATGGACTATAAAACCATATTGAAATATAAAATAATTGAAATTGAAATTTTTCGGCGACTTGGTAGCTCACCTGGTAGAGCAGGCGCCCCATGTTTAAAGGCTATATCCTTTCTCCAGCAGCCTCAGGTTCAGGTCCAACCTTGGCCCTTTGCTGCGTGTCATCCTGTCTCTGCCTCCCTTCCACGCTATACCTGCCCTGTCAATTAAAGGCAAAAGTCTCCCAAAAAATTTTAAAAGAAATTGGAATTATAAACGTGAATAATTGCAATTAACTATTAAAATTAAGGGATTAATCACAACAAAAAATTATCGTTTGACAGCTCTTACTTGTATAAACATTCAGTTGCGACATCACAACAATAATAAAAAAAATGTTTTCTCTTCTCAAGGATAGGTCAGGAAACTCAGTGATGTCAGTGCCTAGAAATGTATCATCTTAGTTACTGTGAAACATGAAACTTAACCAACTATATTTGTTTTAAATTCACATTTAAGAACTACAAAAATTCATAGAATGAAACATTCATAAAGACAATGTATTAGCATCATCTCCTGTAGAATCACATACTGTTGGAGATACATGTTTTGCTTTGTTAATTATTGAAACGGTTGGGTGAAACCTGTTTTGGTTTCTCAGAGCCAGCAGACAAACACTCCCCTCTGGTGTTGGAGTAGTCACACAGTTCCATGCCTGGTGGCACATCTTTACAGGCCTTGGATCCTACCTTCACATACTTCTCAGGTAAGGTCCCATTTCAGGAGACAGCCACAATGATTGTTAGTCTGGTGAGTCATGTTAATCTGAATTAAAATCTTATGTTGATGTTCTTTTAGCCTGCAGATCAGGTCGACCTACCTCAAGCACCGACCAAATGTAAAGGTGTGTAAGTATTGTTAAGTTATCTAAGTACTGTCCTGTGTCCCTGACACATTCACTCTGAAATGACACAGTTAACTCACTACTGATATGTCCAACGGGTGCTCCCTATATTTTCCCTGATAATTCTACATTGTGAAAAACAAATATGTGTTGAAATGCTAGAAACAGTGGTGTCGTGTGACTTTACTTACTTACTCTTAATGTCACAGAAACCACTGAGTGATATGGTAATATGTGTTCTGGTGCTCTGCACAGATCTGACACCTGCCTGCCTGCTTGCCATTATCCCCAGCTCTCTGAAGCTCGGTGGCAACGGCACAGCGAGAGGTCTCCGGGGTGGACTATACCCAAATATTTTTAGGTCTATAAGATGTATTGGAATTCACAAATATTAAGGATCTTTCAACAGACATTCTGGTAAACTTATGGCGCACTGTCTGCTTATGATGGCAGATGCTGTATTCACTAACGTCCATGATGACCCAGTGATGCTTTACTATCCAGGTGATGCTCAGTTTTGAAAAAAAAAAAACAACCTTTATTTGCTGCCACCTTTCTCCTAGTCAACTCATAAATCTGATGCTAGACAAGATCTCTCCTTATTAATATTCTCCATGAGTCAAAAGAAAACATAAAAACTCTTCTCAGAATAAAAAAAAAACATATTTCTGAAAATGTTGAATTCTTAAAAACAACACTTCAGGTTGCCAAAACCAACAAATGCTTCTGGGGATCCGCTGAGTTTTCCTGATACCCAGTGAACTGATCAGCTGTGGGCCCCGGGGACTCTCCACAATGAAAACCTATCAACATCACTAGCTCTTAGTCTTTGTATATATCGTAGCTTTTATTTAATTGCAGTTATTAATCATTGTGTTCATTCATATATTCATTCATGGAATTATCTGTCTTCTGCTCTCTTTGTCCAGTTTCTTTGTGGCATTTGGCCCACGTTGCACATTGAGCCACAGAAGATGAGTTGAAATGAAGGGATTGGGACCAACTGAAGGATGGTGACTGCCATATCCAGACGCCATCGGCAGAGGGGCCTTCCACTGCCCACTGCTGAGAACTCAGCCCACAGCGAGAGGACAGGTAGACCCCAAGGCACCACCCCAAGGACCCTTTCCTGCACTGTGGAGATTTACTAAGAACAGTAGAGCCCTAGTTCAGTTTTAGTACACTGACTTTTTTTCCCTTATTTATTAGACTAGCTTTTCTTTAATCTTATTCAGGTGTAATCATTTTATCTGATACATTTTCAATGAAAATATGATGTGTAATCCTCTGTAGTGGTAAATGTTGAAGGGAGTATGATTGTTGTCTTAATAATGCCTTTGGAAAAGGGAAACAAGTGTCATTATTCTGAATTCACGTTAGCATATTTTTTGTTAAATAACTGATTCTGTAGATATTTGAATCTCCTTTGCCTAAATATATTTCAATAGATAACTTAATTAAAAACAACTAAGACTTTTGCTTATGTGAAGTTTTACAAGCAGCTGAGGGAGCTCTTCTTATGACACTGTCTCGTCAAATCCCTTTTCAAGGACTTTTGTATTGTTTTTGGAATAGAAACTGCCAACTTGAAAGGGAAAGTGCGACTGTGATTTTGTAGCTTAGCTGTCATAACCAGGAGATTCTCCTTCATGTCCTTGGCCACAGGCTTTATTTTTACTTGATTTTTTCCTTTCAAAACATGCCAAGACTAGAATGATTATTTCTTCTTTTATTCCATTGCCAAAGTTGTTGTGGAATTTAAAACAGTTATGTCATGTGTGAAACCTGTCGTATTGCCTTGTTTTATTCAAGAAGAGGAAGCAATGCTCATAGTTCTGTTGTACAACAACACACAAATTTTTGTTTCAGGCAGTATGCAAAGCAAGTTGAACCACTTTGTACAGTTTGAGAAACACTTTGAGTCCTTGCAGTGATACTGCTCTTAGCTTTGTGCTCTGGAAGGACTAATATTTTAACCTCAAGCCCACAGGGGATGAGCGTTGGCTTGTATTCTTGAGGTTTGTTATTTTAAGAAACCTGTATTTTGGGGTGTGACCAGCATCTTGATGGTCACAGACATGTACTGGAAACATTACTGGAGTTATTACTGGAAAAGCATCGGCTGAACGTGCAGTGTAGTGGGAGTTAAAATGCAGATAAGTGAAGCCCAGCTAATGTAGCCAGCAAACAAACACAACCTGTGTCAGAAGATGATTTCCTATGCCTCATTGTTAACATTCAGTCAAAAGACCAAGCTTATGAATGGCACATGTCTGAATCATTGCATCATCGGGAGCCGCAGGAACTGGGTCACCAGCGACAGACACCTCTGAGGAGACTTTTTGCCTCCTGCTACATGACTCTTAAATACTTGTTGTTATGGGAGAGGACAGTAATCATGGTTGCGGTCCCTCCCGTCTTGATTGAAGACATGAGTTGACATCTCTTTCTCTACAGGTACTGAGGACGTAAACGTGTCCTGAAATGCAACTACATTTTTTGTTTGATTGATTTACTCTGTTGCATTAAGGTGAAGAGTCCAATGGCATACATGAGCCCTGTAGGGGAATATCTTTGTGAAACACTTTATCATATAACCACTAAGTGGCATACATTTACAGCTTATTTTAGACATTGCCAGACGTGCCATTGTGCATGAAGGAACTACGAAATGACTACTGTAGAACTCTTAGAATCTTTGACTGAGTTTTAATGTTTTGCAACTGTGGTGTGAAATGAAGGGCTTTTAATTTACAATGTTTTTTTTTTTGCTGCTGTGAAATAGTGGATATGTAATTGTAGATTACTACAATAGAACTTGGAGCTTGAAGTAACTGTTGGAAAATGCTCAACATGCTTGTTGTATGGAGATCTGTGCATTTGTGTGGCCTCTTAGACTGCTGTTGATACATTCATATTTCATTATTCATACATGTTATGTCACTAAGTGTCATATGCTTGGGTATAATGATTGTGTGAACCCAGTGTTACAAACATTCATAAGCACAATGTATGAAAGATAAGTAATAACATTGTCTAAATGTCTGTGCAGAATCTTTCATGTGTTTTATTGTCTTGAAATCACTGCTCATCAGTAAAGTTGAGCAGCTGTTAAAGAGGGTGCCTTATTGTAATTCTTGAAGTCCAAGTGATCCAAGTTGCCTTGATGTCCCTGATAAACAAACCATTCAATTGTCCTTCGTGTTGTGTGTGTCCTTCACTTGTTTTTACCAGTTTCAGGACAAACAACATCTGCTTTTCATGAAAAGTCTCTACTTGACTCTTTGGCCATTCATTCATTAGACTTAATTAGATACACACTACGGGAATTCACACATTACAGCAGCTCAAGAGTCAGAAAAAGAAAAAAGGGGAAGAGCGATTGAGTCTAAAACAAATGTAATAATATATCTATATATACCATATATCTTTAGTTTATACAGTATGTCCATGGTTAATAGTTGCACAGGATATTTGCATTACACTTATGGTGTATTGTGACTCAGCACTTGGGTGCTTCTTATCTCTTATCACAGGTAATGATTAGTAAATGGTTTGGATTGAGTCATGGAACTGCAAGGTGTGGCGCTGAGTTGGTGTGATGGTGAACACACTCTAGGTGCTGCCATGTATGTAATGCTCCTCTGAGTCTTGGTGAAAGGGCTGGTTTGCTCTTCTGCATTTGTAGAGTGAATTCAGGTCTTTTCTCCCAGAGGAATGTTCTAGTGGGGCAGCATAGGTTAGTTTAGTTAATTTTGTGATCAAAGCATCAAATTTGGTACATATATAGCTTATTATGTTTAGGAGAAATCTGGATATTGGGCTATTGCAGATTGGCATTCTGATGACCATGGCAGTTACTGGTATAGAGCACTTTGGCCTCCCCCAAACCACTGTTAACCTTTTTTTCAACACCACATATATAAATTTTATACAAGTTCAAACAAAATTATGTTTTATTACAATGGAAGGCAATGATAAACTATTCTACAGTCGGTCTATCAGCCAAAACCCCCAAATTTGGCTTTTGTGCCAATTTTGGACCATTACTCATAGTGATTTTTGAAAGGGTGCAGCAATGGTCAAGTCAAGTCAATTTTATTTATAGAGCCCATTATCACAAAACATGGTTTGCCTCAGAGGACTTTACAGTGTACAACATCCCTCTGCCCTTCGACCCTCACATCACCCAAGAAAAAACTCCTGAAAAAAAGGAGAAAAAAAAAGTAACAAACCTCAGGAAGAGCGGCAGAGGATGATGAGGGATCCCTCTTCCAGGACGGACAGACGTGCAATAGATGTCCTAAATAACAAATGAAATACAATGGTGGCAAAAAAGAAAGAGAAAGAGAGAGTGGGGAGGGGGAGAGAGGCACATCAATAGTGAAAACAGACACATGTCATATTACAATAATGATAGGAGTGAAATTATCAAATGTACTCTATGATGATATTGTGGGTGTTGATAAGAGTCTCATGTATATATTGATAAGGAGGTGTCCAAAGGCATGATAATGGCATCAGCACAACCAGGACCAAGACCGTGATCAGGGCGAGCGGGGGGTACAGTATCAGTGCAGCCACAGCACGAGCACAACCAAAGGCAGGGTCACAGCGCCAGCACAGATATCATCACGATCAGGCACAGCCAGGGTTGCAGCCAGGATCCAAGAAAGCTAGGAAACAAGGGAGCAGAAATGCTCTGGTACATGCCTTTTTTATTCCTCCATCATTACAATTATACATTACTATGTTTTGGTGTCATTTTACATATAAGAGAGTAACCTTTACAGAATATCATGAAGTTATTTATCATCAAAAAGCTTAGACTATAATCTGACTACCAGTCTCATTTTCATGACACTGGGACAACAGCATTTGACCTTTGACATTAAATGTTGCAACAGGGCAAATTCCAAATGCCTCAGTAAACACCCTTATAACTAACTCCATATTGATCTGCGTTGTCTATGGATAGTTTCATCATAAAGAGCACAAAAAGAGCTTTAAAATATTATGTTGCATGAATAACAACAAATACTGCATTTCTTATCAGAATAAACTTAACTTTGTGCAGCTTATTTCTGATAGAATGTCCTTTTTTGTTGGATTCTGTTACTGAGGGCAGTAGTAAATAGATTTCTAAGCAGCAGAAACACAAAATAATACAAACAACTCCTAACCTAAGAAATTCATAATAAAAAGAGCAAGAAAGACAAAAAAAAATTGAATCTGTGACTTTTTTGTTTTTATATATTATATTTAAATTTCATTACTTCTTTTACTCTGGTAAAATATTAGTTCATGTCTGTTAGCAGTAGTTTTATCATCATCATCATTGTTATTGTTGTCAAGTTTGACATTCTGCACTATTTTCTCATTCTCTTGAGGCTAGTCTTCACAGTCCTTAAGTCCTCACGTATCAGTTCGGCTAAGGTCATTTGTCAAGCACATGCTTCACATTTCATACTGCATGCACATACAGGCAAATCCAAAACCGCATCCAGTCCATACTTGTCCAACACGGTTGGGTATATCGAGATCTGCTTTTGCGTCTCCATCTTATAACTAAACCATACGGCATTCAGAATTTGCTGTGTTGCAGCATTAGAGGTCAAAGGTCAAATTCTGTTGTCCCTAGTGCCATGAAAATTGGCAGTGCCATGAAAAATGTGACTGATTGAGATTATAGTCTAAACTGTACAATGATATATAACTTCATTATATTCTGTGAGGGTAACCCTCTTTTCTGCTGGTTCTAGGTAGAAAATGGTGAAAACACATGAAAAATTGTATTGATGGAGGGATAAAGAAATGAATGAAAGTACATGGAAAGCTGCCATTGCTGCAATGCTATCATGCATTTTCCAACACTAGGGCTATAGACATTTAAACAACATCACTATGAGAAATGGTCCTTTCAAAGTGGCATATCAAACTCCCTGATTGATGGACCAAGTACCAAGTGCTGTCATTTGCTCAAGCAATATAACAAAGCAAAATAATCTCAGCACAACAATCTGACATTTACTCGCACTAAGAGAGTAAATGGAAAGCGATCAGTGAGTTCGCTGGTCTTTAGTGGTGTTACTGGTATTAGGTGCTAACTGCCAAAAGAATAATGCAGTGCATGCACACAGCTTATATACCCACGGGTGATCTCCTGCCTTTAATACCTCAAACCGAAATGCTTGAAACTGAATGGGGATGTAAACATGTAAAATAATGTGCAAACGTAATAACACATAAATAACTGAGCAATAACATATATAATCCTCTGTGTCACATTTGCTCAGCATCAACCTTCTGGCAAAATAATAGCACACTGATTTATGGCACAATATTGTATAATTATGATATAGTTATATGACCAATTACTCTGTAAAAGTCCATAGAATTGTGAGGCAGTATTTCATTTAGTTCTGAGTTACTAGAATTTAGGTTATGTCCATTATTGCATGTGGGTCCACTGGGATAGGAAAGTTTAACCAACCGGTGGCAGCCATTTTGAGAAATTTTGTGATGGCCAAATATCTAATTTTGCTCCCAAAATATCTATCAACACATCTGCCAAATTTGGTGCTTTCATCACAAAATGAACTATTATTATGATACACTGATATCTGCCCCACTATTTTACACTTAGCCTTGAGAAAAGAGGAAATGTACTGTATTTGTAAATGGAGCATCATGAAAGAGCTTCATGTGTCATAGTGTGACCTAACTTCACACTGTTGACATTCGACATTACCACACAAACCACTCTACAGAAGTTGAGGAACTATCTGTGCCTTCAGGAAGTATTTTTTGCATCACTGTGAACCAAAGACACCACAGTATGCAGAAAGCTTGTTGCCGTTTAAACTACAAGTTTGTGTTGGACACAGCTCAAAATGTGCGTCATTCAAGGAGTCACTTACTGTTTGGTTCTGATTTGATTTAGTCACTTAGTCTTCGTTAGTCACATGGGTTTGTCACAAGGATCGGCCTACAGGTTCCACAGGTTATCAAAGTGTATAAATGCCATTTGTGATGCTGTACATGCATTTCCACACGTAGGTACACAGACAGCTCACCATGTTACAAGGACTGAGCATAATGAGAGGACTATAACCCTGAAGGTGGAGAGAAGTTGTCTGAAGTTTCTCAATCCCAAATTGTGGTTTACTTTTTGAAATATCTAGTGATGATATTTGCTGATCAGATATTGATTTGATATTCTTCTCTTTGTTTCCAGCATATTTTATTTGTAAGTAAGGGCCTCAGTGCGGCCTCAGTGTGGTGTGGTTTTAATTTTTAGATTTAGTGCCATATACCTATTTCAGATGATGTTACAATAAAAGAGTCAATTTAAGTTTAGCACATTCTGATTCAGGTATACATGCTTTGACAGCCAGGCACCAGACTGTTTACAGATGTTTGAGCCAACGACAGACCAGCATAAATCAATCTCTGTTTCTTCGCTGTTTCTAAATCTTCCTGACAGGCTCTGACTTATATGACAAAGAAAGCTTTGGACCAGTGAAATTTGTTGTCAATATTTTTTATTTTATCTTACACTACTATTGGCTCTTAAAATGCATCATATCATGATTTTTTTCACCATCACTTTAAAAAACAGAAACTGTTTTGATTAAAAGGCACATAAAGATATTGCAACTTGCAGCCCAATTTGAAAAAATAGAAATAAGAAAAAGGTGTGCCAGCAACAATCACAAAAACAGCCTGTGAAATCCTTGAGGGACATATAAGTCTGATACCATAGTCAGGCAAAGTCAAAATTCAGTCAAAATGAAGAGACGTAACTCCTTTGGATCAAAATCCTTTCAGTATTTTGGGCTAAATCTGCAAAAGTTTACCACATGACATGAGGTACTTGAAAACTGTTTGTTTCAATAAGGTATAAAAAAACCCTTTTAATTAATGATATCACAAGATAGATGAAAATACTTAGTACAAAATAATATTAGTGCTTCTCTACCTACTAAGATTAAATCTGTATTTCATAACTTTCCCCAAAGTTTGTAGCATATGAGGGAAACAGCAGTATGTTGTCATGATATGGGGTGGCCTTTACCATTATTATGTTTACCATTACTGTGTTTTTATCGTGTGTGCACCATAATTCAGTATTTTATTTTGTGTGTTATTTGATATCCTCTGTCCATGTTTGATAGCTGAATGAATCTGTCTTATTATGGGAAATACTTGTATCTGGACAAATGTGTGATGTGTGGGTTGTTTTAGAATACAATGTAATGTGGCGCTCTGATCATTGATATTGATTTGTCAACTGGGGATTGGCAAACTCACTACAAAAAGAACATGTAGAAGAGTCTTAGACACATCCTAATCTGGCTGTTAAAACACTAAAGAATCTCCTAAACAACCTTTTCTTGCACGTGACAGTCTTCATCAAGATTTACACTGTACATGAGTCAGTTAAGTAGTGTATGGACATACAGTATGCACTTAATATTATTTCAAGGGTTTCTTGACATTTTTCAGTGTACTGTGAAAACTTTAGAGAAAGAATAAGTACAACATCCATCTGCTACACCACATTCCACTCTGCATATCATATGTTACCATAGTTATGTAAAGGCAGTCAGTGCTGAATGTTACATAAGTCTGGTTATGTTCTTGCAAGTTCCTGTACGAAAACACATTTGTAATGCTACAGAAAAATAACTGTCATTTATTGATCCAGATAATGACATTTTGCTGTACACACATCAATCAGGCTTTGTATGAAACAGTAGAACACACACACACACACACACACACACACACACACACACACTGGGGAACAGAGAAGCAGAGGGAGGTATGTATAACATAACAGAGATCATAAACTGGAATTACTCAAAACACAGATCTCTCTCTTTGTCTTTGTATTTTTGAGAAAAGGAGGAAAACACCTCTTCAATATGGTGACCAGTCTGTGAAAATCCCCTTCCTCCTACAGTTGCCTGGCATTTAAACCACTCTTAAGTTTTTTCAGATTTTAAACCATCAATGTGATGTAAAAATTTGATGCTGTAAACCTTTTAAAATGTTTCATAGTTAGTTTAAAATAATTTGGCATTTCTTATATTACCAAAATGAGGGTTTGACAAATTTTACATCTTTTCATAAGGATTTTTTACTTGACGATCAGTAAGAGCAAAATGCAAGGTAATTTGCACCGTGTGCATGCTGAGAAGACTTTTGGGATAAGATAGGCATGTCCAAAGTCCAGCCTATGGACCAATCATGGCCTGCAGAACAATTTAAATTGTCCCTAGTTTGTCTTTCAAAATATACCTTATGTGGCCCATCACATTTGGTTATTCAAGCAAATTTACTTTGCATATTTCTCTGTTTACCTCACATTAGGAAGATTTTATATAGTTTCTTGACATTTAGCAAAAAGGAGCTATGCAGGTGGAACTAATGTGTTTTCATAAACAGATGATAAATAGGCAACCTGTTAATAAACTAACAACAAATATTTCCTGCAAGGCAGCAAACATGGCCACAACAAAGAAGCATGAAGTCGACAGCAAGGGCCGCAGCTTTCAGGAGCGTTGAAAATCGACTATGTTTTCACTGAAAGATGAAACAGTTGTCTCATTTCTATGGGATTTAAAGAAAAAATATATATAATGTAAAAAGCAGCTGGCAGGTATTTTCACAGTCTAATCTGGCCCCCATTGACAAATATTTTGACATTTAAATCATCCGCCAGGTATTGTGCAACAACAGGGTTTCATGTCAGGTTCAGGCGTAATCAAATCCAGTCTTTGCCTGAAGGGACAGCTGGGAGATTGTATGAGTCAGTGTCAAGCTGCGTGTAATAGAGCCCTAAAGAGTGTCATTAGCAGGGTTTTCCCAGTGTGCCCACTTCCTTTGACTCAGAGTTACTGAAACCTGTGATTAGAATGTGTTCAGGCAGAGGGGTTTGGTCCTGGTTCAGTTGTGGGCCCAAGCTGTCAAACAGATTTAATGTGGGTGGTACCTTGTTAATACTGAGCTGATTCATGTTGAGAATGCCAAAGTTACCAAAGAGGCTGATCAGCTGAATGATAACCTACAGAAGGTATTATAGTTTTTCAGTTGTGTATTTAGCCTCAGTGTCTCCTCTTTGGTTTCTTCTTTCTAACTTTAGGTTCCAGGACACTTTTTACAAAAATCATGGATATGAAGTCAAAGAAGATATGACATTATCTTGTTGAACTTTTTTTATTTATTAATGTTAATTTAGTCCACTCCCTGCCTAAGATTCAAGTTCAATAATTTAAAATTGTTTTTCTGAATACAAGATTTAAGCTGGAGACATTCTAGAAAGTGATTCTCCTCAGTGCCACCATTGCTGTTGTGCTGACCATCACCGTTACCGCTGCTCTGACTACCGCTGCTGCAACCACCACGCTGCTGCTGCTGCTGCAACAACCACCCCCGCTGCTGCTGCAACGACTGCCACCGCTGCTTATACTGCAACAACTACCCCTGCTGTTACTATGATGACCACCACTGCTGCTGCTGTGGCGGTGGTAGCTGCTGCTGTGGCGGTGGTAACTGCTGCGATGACCACCACCACTTATGCTGCAACAACAGCCCCCGCTGTTGCTGCAATGACCACCACTTCTACCGCTGCTGCTACAATTACCACTACCAGGATGACCACCACTGCTGTTGCCACTGCGACGCTCACTACCACTGCTGCTGCCACTGTAACTGCTGCATCTGTGACAACAACCGGCATTGGAGTACACCATCACCCACTTAGTCTGTCAAAGCCGCTTCTTCAGGGCTCCTCTGACCTGGCTGATGCAGCTGCGACCACCACCAGTGTAGAAGCCTCCTATCAACCCCCTCCCTACATCACTGCTGATCAGGTCAGGAGAGAGCTGAAGAGACAGAAGCCCAGGAAGGCAGCTGGCCCAGACAGAGTGTGTCCAAGGCTGCTGAATGTCTGTGCAGCAGCTGAGCTTGGGGAGCCCCTGCAGCACATCTTCATCCTTAGCTTGAGACATTGGAAGGTACCAACACTACGGAAAACATCCCACCTCATTCCGGTAGCAAAGATCAAGAATGGGAACCCAAGTGGGCTCAGAGACTTAAGGTCAGTCGCTCTGACATCAGATGTGATGAAGACCTTTGTGCGGCTGATCCTCCACATACTCAGATCCCAGGTACAGCATGCACAGGACCCGCTGTAGTTTGCCTACCGGGAGAAGGTGGGCATTGAGGATGCCGTCATTTGCCTACTGCACTGGGCCTACTCCATCTTGACACAGGGGGCTGCACAGTGAGAATCACTTTTTTTATTTCTCCAGTGCATTTAATACCATCAGGCCCTCCATGCTGTGTGAGAAGCTGGACAGGTGTCCTGGACCAAAGACTATCTCACTGACAGACCACAGCACATCAGGTTAGAGAACTGTTTACCTGAGACTGTGGTTAGTAACACAGGTACTCCACAGGGGACGGTGCTCTCTCCTGTGCACATTATACAATACACCTCTGACTTTCAGTACAACAGCAACATGTGCCATTTACAGAAGTTCTCTGATAACACGGTTTAAGGAACCTCCTTGGTCAGGTGATCGACTTTCGTCAGTCTGCCCCACAGTCCCATCTCCACTGAAGGGAACAATGTAGAGATAGTTAATTCATACAAATACCTTGGCCTGCAGCTTAACAACAAGCTGGACTGGTCAGAAACTCCTGCAGCTATTTTATCTGTCAGCGGTTGCTAGTGTGCTGTTCTACACTGTTGCATGCTGGATCCCAAGTCTCTTATTTTTAATTTCCTTGCTCCTCGATCCTCGCTTGGACTGGAAGTCGGTGTTGATGTGCCATCTTGAAGGACGTACCAAAGCGCTTATTTGTGCCAAGGATTGAGAATTGGGGAGGGACCTCTGAGGAGTGATGAGAGTAGCGACTCCAAGGCAGTCCTCGTGGAAGTCTTTTATCGGCCGACACGCCCCCATCAGTTATTGATTGACAGTTTCACACCGGAGTGAAGACAGATCAAAGATTACACTCAAATTTATCACTCTGGAGTTTGATATTTCATTTATCTCCTGATTCACTATCCAATAAACAGAACAACAAAAGGGCCAAAAACAGTTGTCAACTGTCTTATTTTTTCATGATCGATTTGCTCCATCTATTTTTATGATGGAGACAGTTAAAGTCCGAGAGAGTCAGTCTGTCAGCATAAAGCACTTTTTATTCTCATTTATATTCAGTCACATGGGAGGCTGACCTGATCATCGGGGTTTAGCCCTATAAATAATTTGCAGTGTTCAAAAGACACCATGACCACATTCTGGGTTATTAAATAAAGAATTTACGATCAGAAAATAAATAAAAAGCCTGCAGATGCAAATAATGAACAGCATTCTGCGACTCTAAGCAGTACACAGTACAGTATGAATACAGAGTGCAGATTATGTGCGGGTGTAGATGTGACATCAACTATATCAAAAGTCTCCGCTACTGGGGCACGCAATTACGCACGCACCATAACGCTCTGTGCATATAGCACCAGTACTGGAGGGCGCACCAAAACAGCTCAATATCATCATCAGTCGTGAACAGTGAACACAGCAGCTGCAGGGCCCGCTCCATTTTTGGTTAATAGTATTATAATTATTTGGGCCTATACAGTCTGTTGCTTCTGCAGAGCATGTTTTTGTTTTTGTTTTTTTAATGACTTCAGGTCATTAAAACATACCTACGTTTATCAATGAGACATAGAAATCAGTGGTCTTGCTGTCATCAGTGCAGAACTCTTTCAGAAGCTGTCATATAATCACATGATGACGTCATTAATGACCTGGCAGCAGTTAATGCAGACATGTGTTTCTCTACAGCCTTTGGTTGTGCTTGTGCTGTGGCTGTACTGATACTGTACCCCCCGCTTGCCCTGATCGTGGTCTGGTCCTGGTTGCGCCGATGCTGTGATCTTGCCTTTGGACACCTCCCTATCAATATACGCATGAGACTCTTATCATCACCCTCACCGTCATCATAGAGTGCAATTAAGAATTTCACACCTATTGGTATTGTCATATGACATGCATCTGTTTCCATTATTGCTGTGCCTCTCTCCTCCCCTCTCTCTTTCTCTTTCCTTTTTGCCATCATTGTATTTCATTTGTAATTTACGACATATTACGACATGTACGACAAAAAATTGGCTGCAAGGGACAATTAAGGGCCCCCTCCACCTCAGGGGCCAAACTGGATTTTCTCAGGCATTTTTCACTTTATCTACACACAATCTCGGAGTCTCTAGCTGAAAGTATGCGGAAGCAGTAGACTTTGAAAGTGGAGTGGGTTAAAGAGAATTTGAAAAAATTCCCCATTCCCCATGGCTGCTGAAGCATCCACACTCATAAAAACAATAAAAATAAGTATGACGAATAACAGATAGCAACGGCTGATTACTGCAGCACAAGTGGCCCCTGCGGGGGGGTTCCTTGAACTGCTACACAGTGCAGGCACCCTAACTAGAAAATGCATTTCCTGCGGAACATGCGTGTGGATGCTAATAGCTGCTTCGCAGTCTAGGCACTTCGGGGTATGTGTTGCGACAAATAGTACTAGGTTCCTTTAGTCCTTTATTAGTGTGGATGCATAAGCATCCACACTAATAAAGATTTGAAGAACAATCGTGTGGCTGCTGAAGCATCCACACTAATAAAGATTTGGATAACAATAGTGTGGAGGCACAAGCATCCACACTGAAAAAGAAAAGAAGAACAATAGTGTGGCTGCTGAAGCATCCACACTTATAAAGATTTGGATAACAATAGTGTGGATGCATAAGCACTGATAAAAAGAAGTATGATGAATAACATATAGCGGCAGCTGCAGTGGGACAGTCTGGGAGTACTAGTATACGCGTTTAGTGTGTAGTAGTACATACTTCGGGGTATGTGATGCAGAATAGTATGCAGTGCAGGCACCCTAATAAAGAAAAGAGGAACAATAGTGTGGCTGCTAAAGCATCCACATTAATAAAGAAGACCAATAGTTTGGCTGCTGAAGCATCCACACTAATAAGTATGACAAATAACAGATAGCGACGGCTGGGGCTACGTAACGCATTCAGTGTGTACTTGTGCATGTATGCACTTCGGGGTATGTGTTGCGCAGAATAGTAATAGGTTCATTGCACCCTAATAAAAAAATAGAAAATTTCAGCAGAAATTTCGAAGGGTGCCTGCCGCTGAGGGGTCACTAATGTATGTGAGGAGGAGGGGGTGGCCACACTTGCACACAAGGTCACAAGGGCCAATTAATGACAATAAATTACTTACTGGCATTTTTAAGTGGCCACAAGGGCCAGTTAAGGACCCTCTCCACCTGAGGGGCCACAAGGGCCAATGATGATAATATAAAGGGTCAGTTAACCATTAATTATTGGTGGACAAGTGGACCAGGCAGGGGAGGCAGGGGACATTAAGTCCGAGTGGGCCATGTTTTGTGCCTCCTGGCCTCTTGGCCTGTGGGACTCCCGAGGCAGCAGACAGGTAGCAGCAGGCCGAGCGCAGCTACGGCGGTCACTGAAGCGAAATCCCGGGCGTGGGAGGAGTTTGGTGAGGCCATGGAGAACGACTTCCGGATGGCTTTAAAGAGGTTCTGGACCACCATCCAGCATCTCAGGAGGGGAAAGCGGTACTCAGTCAACACTGTGTATGGTGGGGACGGTACACTGCTGACCTCGACTCGGGACGTTGTGGACCGGTGGAAGGAATACCTCGAAGACCTCCTCAATCCACTGACACGCCTTCCCATGAGGAAGCAGGGCCTGGGGACTCGGGGGTGGGCTCTTCTGGCTCTCGGGCTGAGGTTGCCGAGGTGGTCAAAAAGCTCCTCGTTGGCAGGGCCCCGAGGATGGATGAGATCCACCCAGAGGTGGATGTTGTGGGGCTGTCATGGTTGACACAACTCTGCAACATTGTGTGGGCATCGGGGGAGTGCCTCTGGACTGGCAGACCGGGGATGGTGGTCTCTCTTTTTAAGAAGGGGGACCGGAGGGTTTGCTCCAACTACTGGGGGATCACACTCTTCAGTCTCCCTAGTATGGTCTATTCAGATGTACTGGAGAGGAGGGTCCATTGGACAGTAGAACCTCAGATTCAGGAGGAGCAATGCATTTTTCGTCCTGGTCGTGGAACTGTGGACCAGCTCTGGACCCTTGGCAGGATCCTTGAGGGTGCAAGGAGGTTTGCCGCATGTGCTTGGTGGACTTGGAGAAGGAATTTGACCATGTCCCTCGTGGAGTCCTGTGGGGGGTACTCCGGGAATATGGGGTATCAGACCCCCTGATACTGTACGACCAGTGCAGGAGGTTGGTCCGCATTGCCAGCAGTAAGCCAGACTCGTTTCTGGTGAGGGTTGGATTCCACCAGGGCTGCCCTTTGTCACCGATTCTGTTCTGTTCGGTGACAAACATAAAGAAGATGAAGATCAGATGAACTGCTCAGCCATTATGATCCAACACATCCTATCAGACTGGGCTGTGATGCTAGTCCTTCGGGAATTAGCTGTGTCTTGTCTCAAATAATGAAAGATGAATCTGAACGTTCCATTGCATTCGCTTCAAGATCACTGACAAGCGCAGAACGTGATTACGTGCAGATCGACAGAAAGGCCCTCGGTCTGGTTTGGGGTATTCAAAAGTTTCACCATGACTTTTATGGACAAAGGTTCTCTCTCGTGACAGCTCATCAGCCCCTCTTGTTAATTTTTAACCCCCAGAGGGGAATCCCAGTGATGACAGTGATCCGCTTACAATGTTGGGGACTTTTCTTGGGACTCCACACATATTGAATTTAAAGCGACCAAACAACACAGCAACACAGACGGTTTGTCACGTCTGCCTCTGTCAACAACAGTAGGAGAAAAGTCATCCTCTCAAACCCGGCAGAGGCTTTTCATACAGCAGTGGTGGATCAGCTACCTGTGACAAATGCTGAAATACAGAGACAGACTAGAAATGACTCTACATTGTCAAACGTGTATGAAATCACAACACAAGGATGGCCAGCTCACAGTGACCCCAAGTTCCCAGAGTTTTCAGCTAGACGACACCAGCTCTCTGTGTGTCAGGGGACTCTGCTGTGTGGCTCACGTGTTGTGATTCCATCCAAACTCCGAGCCAGGGTGTTAGTAACTCTCCATGAAGGACACCTTGGCACAGTAAAGATGAAAAGTCTAGTTTGGAGCTATGTTTGGTGGCCGGGTATAGACAAGCAAATCGAGGATCTCACCAAAGGCTGCTCAGGATGCCATAAAGTTCAAAATGCACCACTTCAGGCTCCCCTTCACCCTTGGCCTCACCACCATGGCAAAGGGTGCACATTGATTTTGCTGGGCCATTAATGAACTCCATATTCCTGATCTCTGTTGAAACTCATTCCAAGTGGCCAGAAGTGATATGAATGAGGTCAGCCACATCAGAAAAGACTGTAAGTGCTCTTAGGATCATTTTTGCTAGAAATGGCCTGCCTGAACAAATTGTGAGTGACAATGGGCCACAGTTTACATCAGAGGAGTTCAATCAATTCATGAAGAATAATGATATCAAGCATTTAAAGTCAGCGCCTCACCATCAGCAACAAATGGGCTAGCTGAACGGTTTGTCCAAACCTTCAAGAAATCCATTAAAGCTATGGAAAAAGAGGACATTTCTAGTGTAGTATATGTACTTACCCTCTCTGCGGAGTGATATAGTATTTCCCCTCATGCTCTACACCGCATCTGATAGGTGTTTATGTTCGTGCAGTGATACATGTGTGTTCTCTCTGTAATCAGCCATCCTGCAGTAAACAGGCATGTGAACTGAAGCTCTGTGACTGTCTCTAACTTTATGTAGTTACAAACACAACAGAAATAAGCAAATGCCTGCTAAGGTTTGACAGTGCAGCTACAGTTGGCACGCTGTGCACTAAACTGTGCAGCCTTGCATCCCAGTGGGACAGACTAAAGAAGTCCCCTCTTGAGGGTTACACTGTCAGGACAGCCAGCGAGATCCCACAAGGAAGGGAGGAGGAGCCTTCCATGGAACAGCAGGATGTGGAGCTAGAGAGCAAAACTTGTTCCTTCTGTAAAAACTGTGTCATTTGTGTTCATCTCATCCTCTCCCAGTACAGTCTCCGAACTGATGCATACCATGTGATTGGACTTGCCTAAAAGTTACTGTTACTGCTGTACACTACTGCTGAATGAATGAGGCCCCGCCCCCACGGCTGTATCCAGACTTCCTTATAATACATCCATGGATCCACTTGTCCACTAGTAATTAATGGTTAACTGACCCTTTATATTGCCATCATTGGCCCTTGTGGCCAATTGAAGATGCCGGTTGGTAATGAAAAGGTCCACTTTAAATGTAAGTACTGGGTTTTTACTCATTTGAAAATTAAACACCAGATATGTTAAACTTAGAGGGACCTTAAAACCTCATAATTTCTGTTATACTTTGCGACATTAGTAATGCTAACATGTGGCCACCTAGTATACTAGTTATTTAGAGCCAGCTCAGTGCTGTAGCCCCGCTGTGCTGCCAGTAGCAGAGGAGAGCTCAGCCCGCTGAGCGATGCTCTGCTGCCCGTTTCAAATGTCAGATGTCCAGAGGTTGACTTATATGTTCTTGTGACTGTGGAGATGTTATTTATGCTTCATAACACGAGGTATATAAATAGACCAAGATTAAAGTTTTGAGTCCTGCTGTATTTAAACTGTGCAACTGTAGAGTCTAGTTAACTGTTTGGATTGAATATTAGATTAATACAATATAATTAAAATTATATTAATAATAATAAGAAAAATAATATTATTTTTGCGACATAAGAACATTTATGTTTGTCATGCTTTACATTTCATCTTGCTTTAGGGAGCAAGAAGCAAACTGAAACTTTTATAAAGCTGCGTAGCGAGAATGGCCATCTGTTCATCAGGGCCAAAAACACCGCCACTGTTGGCTGGAGGTAAGGCAATAATAAATAGCCCTTTTGTATTATATAAATATTGAATGTTAAAGTTACTTAAATTAACCCAAATCCTGTACAAAGCCCAAAGTAAAATGATAATCTAAAGAACAAATGGCATTATGTAAATGTTTAATTGAGAGATTTTGTACCTGTCCTGATGTCCTGTCCTGATGTGATCACGTGTTTGCCTTTTCTCTTTCTTCTCTCTGTGTTTAGAACAATCCTGGAAAAAATGGGCCTGGGGGGAAGGTCGAGCCCCAACAGGCAAAAAAAATGGGACAATCTGAAAAAAAAATGCTAAGTATGTACAGGTTTGGATGATGATTTCAAAACTAAATTATTTGTTTTACGCATTCAGTTTAATAAATACTATAAAATGGGACAATCTGAAAAAAAATGCTAAGTATGTACAGGTTTGGATGATGATTTCAAAACTAAATTATTTGTTTTACACATTCAATTTAATAAATACTCTGTTATGCTGTAAAGCCCTCCGAGGCAAACTGTGGTTTGTGATAATGGCCTTTTTAAATAAAAATGACCTTCTGAAAATGCTGCTGACATGATTGATTTCCTTTGCCATAGGATTGCAAAGATCCAGGGACAGGTGAGGGGGTCAGCTGGAAGCCCACTGCTGCAACTTGGCCCTAGTTTGTGCCCTAGTTTGTGCCTAGTTTGTGCCTTCTGTGTCCCCCCCCCTCTGTCATGAGGACACTGGGGACACACAAGGGGACACACCAGGGCCAAGTGCCGTGGGGACACACCAGGGGACACACTGGGGACACACCAGGGGACACACCAGGGCCAAGTGCCGTGGGGCTGATCAGGAGGATGAGGACGATGAGGAGGAGGAGGAGAGCCAGCCACGGCCATCAAGAAAGAGAAAGAGGGAGAGAGGACAAGCTCCTTAATTTGATTGAGGAGGATATGAGGCTGCAGAGGGAGGCAGAGGAGAGCACAGGAGAGCACAGGAGAGCAGACAGAGAATGGATAGGCTCTTCTCTCTGCTCGAGAGAATGGTGGACAGGCGGTGATTTTTTCTTTTTTTTCTTTTTACTGTTTTTTGTTAATATTATTCGAGTTCTATTTTATATTGTTTATATTTTTGATTGAAATTATTTTGTACAGTTCAGTGTCACATTTAAAATTTTATGTTGTATTTGTTAAAATATTGTTACTTTGTAACACGTTGTCTATTCCATTTAGTATTTACAACTTAACCATTTATGGTTTGCAAATGGCATCAAGTGTGACTTTTCAGGGTAACAAGGGATTGAATTTTTTCTTTTATTTACAAAAATCGAAACATTTGTAACTATTTACAAGGGAGCAGTCTTAAAATTTACAACTACAAAAGTACAACAGAAATTACTATTTACAGATTAAGTCATCAAATTATGTACAATTTTCTGCTTAACAAAAAAAATTATCAAACACTTATCAAAATATAAAACTATTTACAGTTATAGGCTGAGCAGGAGTCCTTGGCAGTGCTGCTGGACTGGATGGGATGCCACAATGAAGACCCTGGTGTCTTCTGTCTGTCCTTGGGACATCATCTGGGGTGGTCTCCAGAGTGTGTTTGGGGATGCTTTTCTCCACTGTCCACCACATCGTCCATCAACTGGATTTGCAGGGCTGACTCATTCGACGGCTGCCATTTCACTAATAATTTTTTAAGATAGAGGTGAGAATTAAACAAAGTGCAAACAAAGTACTACTCCACTCCCTTATTAAGACAAAAGACATCCCACCACAAATTATTTCAACAAACAAAATACTCTACAAAACACTTTAAATGGGAATAACAGCTTTCAAATTATTTTACTTGCCGACTAAAGATAGTCGTGGTCAGGGTGAGCCTCCTCTAGGGCAGACATCTCTGCAGACAGCTGGTCCCGCCACGGAGCACCACTGATGGCCTCCAACCCGTTCTCCCCCTCATCCTCATCCTGCATGTCGTCCTGCAGCTCATCCTGTGGGGCCATGATGTCTCCTGCCCCCAGGAAGATGTTGTGCAGGACGGCACATGCTGTTATGACCTGAAATGGAAAAAAAAAAATCATAAATTTTGATTTACTCTGCTTCACTATTAAAATGAAATCCTGTTGAGTGATGACATACCTGAGGTACAAAGGTGTGGTGCACCTCCAGCGCCAGCAAGAAGATGGAGCGAAACCTGGTCTTCAATGCGCTCAATGATAGCGCGTGCCCTGGAATGATGGCAGTTGGCGCACTGGGCTCCCTCACCTTGTACCGGCCACTTTTAGGGAGTGATGAGGGGAAGTGGGTGTTGGAGGCACGGTTACCCGCCGTCTGCGAGGATGAACTGCCCTGGAGGAGGGTAGATGGCCCGCCTGTATAGTGGGCTGTGCCGGAGTACTCTGGAACCATACACCGACCCCGGCCAGCCCACGTACGTGTCAATGAAGTGGCCCTGATAGTCACAAACTGCCTGCAGGATAATAACAGCTTCCTGTTCTTGTAACAGTGACCATCAGGGCCGCTTGGTGGCTTGATCCTGACATTGCAGCTGTCGACTGCTCCAGCAGCTTTTACAAAAGCTCTGTGTCTTGCCAGCCCTGCAAATCCATGAGTTACTGTCGCCAGGTCTTCTGCAGTCCTCAGGAGGCAGATGACTTTGTGGCGAACTGCCACCACCTCCTCATTAACTCGATGGACGATGCGGTGGACAGTGGAGCGAGGCATCCCAAACACCCTGGAGACCACCCTGTATGACGCCCCACTTGCCAGCCACAAGAGGAACACCAAGGTGTCTATTGTGGCACCCCATCCATGTCTCCGCTCCTGGTGGAGAAGGTCCAGCAGGACTGCCAGAGACTCTCTGCTCAGCCTGAAGTCCTGCCTGCTGTCACCCTGCCCAAAAAACCTGTCCAACACAGGAACGGCCAAGTTGATCCTGCAGTACAGGGGTCTGGTCTGGATTGGGAAAGGAGGAGAACAGGGGATAAAAAAAGTTATTTAAACAAAAGCTATTTAATTTGAGTTAATAAGACCTTTTAGTTAATTTTATAGCTAAGATAGATCATGCTTATTCTGTCTATCCACTCATCAGTCTATTAAATGAATAACTATATAAATACAGAGAAAGAGAGTTAGTTGATCACTTGATCAAAGTAACCGGTTTTCTTATGATCAGTATCAGGTTATCAGTCACTTTATTAATTTGGAATATATTAATAGAAATAAAGTGAAACAAAAATGCAGCAAAATACATTGTAGAAATTAATGTACTGCACATTAACTAAACAATATTGGACATCAATGTACATTTGAATATTATAGCCTGACATCTCACCACTTTATTTAATAAATAAACATAAAAACCCTAATACGGCATCACAATAGTTTATAAGATTAGCGTTAAAACATAGATTAAAAAAATAAAACGATGAGTTCCCGCTCCATCATTTCTTTCTTTCCTTTGTTTGACAACGTCTTTTGCCTGTTCTCTTCTCTCTCTCTCCTGCGCACGCGAGCCTTGACAGCAGAACTTCTTTGTGAGGTAGGGGTAAAGGCGGGAACATCTAGTGACCCAATCAGCAAATCCTCCAAAGAAGTCGCCTCCGTAGACCGTGTAGGCTGTGTCCTCCGAAGGATGCAGACCCTGAATTTGGACACAACTTGTCAAAGATCAAAGCCACTCTGTCGGTAGAGTGTGGAGGAGCTGAAAAATAACCTAAAAATTTTCTGAACAAACTGCCACAGCTAGCAATGTACACAATTTGTTCACACAACGTAGGAAAACTTGTGATGGTTGGACTGAATTGGGTTTGAAAGCTGACAACACAACACAGCTGGCTCATGGGACCTCAAAAGGAAGGGAGAGCCCAAAAATTCCCCAGTTACTTCAATACAAATTGAGATGAGAAATTTCTGGAAATTGGCTGCCTTTTTTCTTTTGTAATTTTTCTTTACACAGTGATTTGGGATATGTAGCAGATATTTTTCCAGACAAAAATGATATGGCTGCGTTCGTTACGACCTCCTCTCTCCCCGATGTCATATTTTGACTATTTGGTGAAAGGTATGGCTGTAAAATGGACCAGTTTGACAGGGACATTTACATTGAATTCAACTGCCTCCGTGGAGCTGAACTAAGAGGAGAGGGGAGAGGAGGGGTGCCGTTGGGCCATTAATTACCATGGCAACGAACACTTATACACACACACACACACACACACACACAGAGCCATCCTGGTGTGTGCGTAACTTTTCCAGTGTAAAGTGATGCCTGGTCCACTTGTCCACTAGTAATTAATGGTTAACTGACCCTTTATATTGCCATCATTGGCCCTTGTGGCCCCTCAGGTGGATAGGGCCCTTTATTGGCCCTTGTGTCCAATTGAAGATGCCGGTTGGTAATGAAAGGGACCACTTGTGGGCTATCCGAAGGGGGGGCCACAAGTGGGCCATTAATTGGCCCCTGTGGCCCGTCAGGTGGAGGGAGCCCTTATTTGGCCCTTGTGGCGACTTAGAGATGCCAATAAGTATTAACTGGCATTAATTGGCCCTTGTGGCCCTGTGTGCAAGTATGGCCACGCCCCTCCACCTACTGACATACATTAGTGGCACCTCAGCGGCAGGCACCTTCCAAAATTTCTGCAGAAATTTTCTAGTTCATTAATGTATTTATTTATTTATTTAAAAGGGATACGGCATATTAATGAACATCAGTATAAAATACAAATGTAAATATGCTAGAGTTAGCACGACTGCTAATATATTCGCAGTCCCTTTGCAGGTAACAAATAAAAGAAATAGGGAGGGAAAAAAACAAATAGAAGGCAGAAAAAACAACATAATTTAACATAATACAGAGGGCAATTTGCATTAAAAGTGGCAATGTAAACTGTACTGGATAAATTGCATTGTATGACGTGTATGGTGCAAAGTGCTTTATCTATGGGAGGGAACCTACAACAGAGCCCTGAGCTACTCCTCTGTCTATTTGAGAGGTAGGAGGGAGGCTTTTAAGTAGTTTGATTTAGATAGTTTATGATATTTAAAAATGAAATGTCTGTGTCAGTTACAATTTTATAGGATCATTGCTGAAATAGTATTTAATGTGGGTTGTTCTGTCTGGCTGGTACTTCATCTATTTAAAAAGGTCTGTATATCGGCACTGGTATTCTCAGATTAACAGACAACTATTAGCCATGTATTTTGAGTACTGTGCTCAAAATGCACGTTTTATGTGTCACAATAATGAATCTTCAATCCTAATAGGACTTGTGCACTTCTTTGAGGGAAACATCGACTACAAATCTAACTCCAACTCCAAATATGTAGTGTCTACCAGCCCAGTTAATGAGCTGCTGGAATGTGAGGAGGATGACAATGAAATAGTGACAGACAGAAGATCACATAAGGACAGCACTCAGTGTAGGCTGTTGATGATTGTGCTGTTTCAGCTGTGTGTGTATACACTAAGTATTACAAAACTCTTATTTTTAGCAATAACCACAATGTACCTAATAGCAAATGCGGGAAGTGAAGAATAATCCAAGGAAGTGGTTAGAAATGTTACCTCAGTGCGTCTGTAATGTTGTAATAATGGCATACGGTAGAGTTTTTTGTGTTGTGTTTGATTTTAAAATTTATGTTTTGTTTTTTGAATGTATGTGTTCTACTCAAATATTATTGCTAGATGTGTTTGTTTTAAAAATGTTCATGAATAATGCATGGCCCTAACATTTCCTGAAAGAAAACTCAAATGTGAATGTGTGTATGTGTATGTGTATGTGTATGTAGTTGTTTGGTTCTATCTCCACATCACTGTGTCACTATTCTATTACATATCTATTTTTTAAAGAAAATGTTGCTTTTTTTTAATTACAACATAGTCATTCTCTGCGAGTGCATCTACTGGTGTAGATCAACTTTATGAAACAATACATTGCAAGACACATTACTGCTTCTGCGAGTCCACAATGATGAAACAGTGACCAAATGTAGCTTTCTACTAACACTAATATACAATGCGGTTGTAGATTATTACAGACACATCTGGTGGAAAATAACCACCATTAGATGACTCACACAGTTCATTTATCAGGCAAAAAAAACTTTAAGTGTTCTATGCAGTACAACACCCGTTAATATGCTATAAAAATAATGTGACTTTAATTAACTTAAACTCACATGAAAGCTTCAGTAGAAAAGATGATTAAACCAAAATGAAACAATGTTTGAATTTTTGATCTGATATCTGAATAAAGATGCAATACATAATAAACAACTCAAGGCATCTTAAAGTATTGCTGTCAGAACTTTAAATTTTATCTGTAAAGTAACTGGACTTTTGTTCATAATGACATGACACAACATGTCTGTGTTTGCACCAGAAGTAACAAGAGCATGAGGGAGGAGAAGAGGGTTTGTGAGTTCAAAGTCAGACAATTGAAGACAGACAGGTTTGGAAAAATCTTAGGATCATCACTCACAAAACCACCCCTCCAAAAATTACTAATCCAGAGGCTCAGAGTGTCTGCATGTCTTTGAGAATGAAATAAAGCACAAATAAAGAAAAAGTTGTTGGCACCCTAAATATCAGTGATTTTACATTGTATCCCTTATCAATATCAATAAAATGTTGTTAATTACATGTTTATTTAAGGTTATATTGCATATAATATTGTTCCTGACATTGTATTTATCCATTTCTTCTATCTCATTTAAAAACTACCTTGCGTGGAAAATTAGGAGATGAAACAAGGAGCGTTTTTTTGTTTGTTTGTTTCTTGCATCTTGATCAATGTGCAGATTCAGACATTTCTTTCAAGGCTGGCAAAACAATGTTATCATCAGATCCAGTTAGCTGCTGTTCTTGAGCTTCAGTCCTCAGCAGATAGAATATGGGCATTTTGAATGGATTGCTTAGCATTGCAATATAAGGCATTTTTCTGACCAAATGTAACATGATCTACTGCAGTTGAGACAGTTGTGGATCCAGATACAAATTTAAAATGTTTATATCTTTTTCTAACTCATTCTTCATCTTCATTCTCATCTGAGACTGATTTTTTTAGATAACTCAACAGTAACAACCACCTCAGGAATTTTTAGCAATTAGCAATACAACTGTTGAAAATTAGAGATAAATGTTGCAAAATAAAACATACTGTATACTAGTAATACTTTCTATGGTACATTTAAAATGTTGTTATGATTCAGGAAAATTTTCCCAAGCATAATCCGTTATGACAAATGTGTCATGTCATCATAATGACAGTGTCTTGTTTTGGGAAACTTTTTTGTTGGCTGAGTAATCAAAGCACAACTTCCTCTCATATCCTTAAAAGGATTATTTAGTCACTGACTCAAGGGCATAGTTGCTCAACATGCCATGTCCTCAGCCTATATAACAGCTGTCTGCAGCACAGAAACACAAGTTGAATTTAACCAAACATGAAGACTTTAAAACTGTTCATTCTACTAAGCCTGGGACTGTCAGCTTACTGTGTGCCAGTACAACAGGTTACTGTGCAAGATGAGGACTTTGCAAAGGTATGTATTCTTCCTTTGTCTTTACTGCATACATTTTCACTATTTTGCATTAAAGTGCATGTGGAAACACTGTTTAAGAAATTCTGGATGTCAGAGAATCAAACTCCTCTTCTCTCTTGCAGAACTACTTGAAGAAATTCTTTAACCTAACAGAGGAGAGAGGTCCAACTATAAGACGAGGGATCAGCCCAGTGAGCAGGAAGCTGAGTGAGATGCAGAAGTTCTTTGGTCTCCAGATCACTGGGATGCTGGATGCTGACACCATGGAGATTATGAAGAAGCCCCGCTGTGGGGTTCCAGATGGCAACATTGCTCACTTCTCCACTTTTGGAAACAATCTGAAGTGGGAGAAAAACAGCCTCACCTACAGGTGAATGATCTAAAGAGCGAGAGTATGTGAAAGAATAACTGTAGAACGTCTATCTAATAATATTCTTAACTATTTTCTGTCCTACAGGATTGAGAACTACACACCTGATATGTCTGTGTCAGAGGTCGATGACTCAATAGAGAAAGCACTGCAGGTTTGGGCCAAAGTCACTCCTCTGAGATTTACAAGAATCTACAGCGGCACTGCTGACATCATGATCTCCTTTGGCCGTCAATGTGAGTACAGAATAGCTTTTCCAGTTATCTACTATCTGTATTTAGTTTATTTGTTTTGATGTCCCATAAAGCATTTTTAACTACATGTGTTTTCCGTGTCTTGAATCACATTGGACAGCTGATCGTAACACTAAGATGCTTTTTGAAAACCAAGTTGGGATTTGCTGTTTTTAACACTAATTCAGTTAATGGCTTGTTGTTGTATTTGCTGTGCAGGACTTGACATGAGTATGTTCTTGTTAACAGCACATGGTGATTATTACCCCTTTGATGGCCCAGATGGCACTCTTGCCCATGCCTTCGCACCTGCCCCTGGTATTGGAGGAGATGCTCATTTTGATGATGATGAGACCTTCACTTTCCGCTCAAACACAGGTCAGTTTGTTATTCCTCACTGTCTACTGTCAGTGACATGCTCTGATCATGGAGAGGAGCTCTAATGTACCTTTAATTCTATGTTTTCTGCTGTAGGCTACGTCCTCTTCATGGTAGCTGCCCACGAGTTTGGCCACTCCCTGGGCTTGTCTCACTCTGATGATCCTGGTGCTCTCATGTACCCTATTTACACATACAGCAACCCAGACACCTTCGTTCTGCCCCGGGATGATGTCAACGGCATCCAGTCTCTCTATGGTTAGTACTGACTGCCTACAACAATAATGCCTAGTTGCACAAACAGCACTTGACCAAAATCTCTGACAACCAATGGCACAGTTTCTGATAATGGCATAGCTGTAATGACATGACATCTCGGTTTCATTTAACCTCCAGGTCCAAACCCTGACAAGGACCCCTCTATAGAAGATCCTCAGCCTCCTACTACCCCTGATGCCTGTGATTTAACCATGACCTTGGATGCTGTGGCCACGCTGAGAGGAGAGATGCTCTTCTTTAAAGACAGGTAACAAATAGATGAATGCTGATGTGCATTAAAAAACGTTCTATCTTCACACACATGCTTATTTATGGACTAACTTATGATGTGTTTTCAGCTTCTTCTGGCGGAGCTACCCTCAAAGCAGTACACCTCAGCAAAGTCTCATCAAAAACTTCTGGCCAAATGCTCCCACCAACATCAATGCTGCTTATGAAAACCCACATTCAGACAAACTCTTTATCTTTCAAGGTATGCAATCTCTTTATCTACCGGAAGATCAGACACCGTTTTCAAGAATACATTATTTACTTGTACATGTTGTTGTTAATCTAAATTCAGATCGGAAGGTGTGGGCTTTCAGTGGCTATGATCTTGTACGTGGCTATCCTAAACCACTCTCCAGTTTTGGTCTGCCCAAAAAAGTAAAGAAAATTGATGCAGCACTTCATGACATGGAATCTGGCAAGACTCTGTTCTTTGTAGGCAGCAATTACTACAGGTGAGTTCAGAGGACATAATGTGACATTAATCAGGTGAGTGATTTAGGTATAATGATGGGTTACAAGGAGGTGAATCAGTCTAATTACTGTCTGTATTTCCTAAGCTATGATGAGGCCAGAAAGACTATGGACCAGGGATTCCCCAAGCGAGTGGATCAGACCTTCTCCGGCCTGACCGGCAGTGTGACTGCAGCTTTCCAGTACAGAGGTGAGTAGCATTCAAAGTAGCAAAACTAGCAAAACTGAAATGAAAAAACTAACATGAAATCTCTGTTGTACAGGTTTCGCTTACATCTACAGCGGATCCTACATGTTTGAGTACAGCCTGAGGAGCGGCAGGTTGTACCGGATGCTGAGGAACAACTACTTCCTGCGCTGCACTAATTTCTAGAGCAGTTTTTACTAGCCAATCTGTTTATGTAACCAGTCTCAATGGTAATGAAGGCAAAAAGTTCAAATGTCCATGATAATATATCTTAGTCATAATATTGTGTTATTTTTTAGTTAATTTAACTCTGCATGATCTTAGTTTATTTATGTCATATTCCTAATTTTATTATTGCTGTTATATTTCGGGGTAAATGTAATTACCTATGGAGCTTTGGAGCTAATACATAAATTAATTTTAAAAAGTACTGAGATAAAATTCATGAATGTATTAATGAAAATATTTTAAAAAACAAATGTGACAAAGTGAGAAGAAATTAATACTGTGAATTAGCAAATAAACATTTTTAATTTTAAATTAATGTGTACAGTTGTGCAGAATAATTTTTCATCATTATAAATCTCCATAACCACACAAATGTCTCAGCAAAATTTCATGGCAATCCATCTAACAGTTGTTGAGATATTAAACTAAATAGGCGAATATTTGACCTGCTGTGGGCCTCAGTGGATTGTGGATATCTGTCCAAAATTTCATGGCAATCCATCGAGTAATTATAGGTATTTCAGTTTAGAAAGAATCAGCACAAGGCAGCACATGTTGTCCCATTATTGAAGGGTGGAGATTCATCTTATCCTGACTATTATAGGCCCATATCTAAACTCTCAGTTTTAGCTAAGGTCTTGGAATGGCTTATGTAATGTAATCAATTAGAGGATTTTTTAGCCAGCCATGGCGTCTGGTTTAAAAAAATCAGCACAGTCACTGCAACAATGAAGGTTTTAAATGACATCACAAATGCGATAGGCTCAAAAGAATACTGTGCTGCCCCATTTTTAGACCTTACAAAGGCCTTTGACACAGTTGACCATTATGTTTTGTTGCAGAGGTTGATTAACATTGGGGTGTCATCCCAAACGGTTCAGTGGTTTGAAGACTACTTGAGTGGTAGAATGCAAAGTGTCCAAGCTGATTGTGTGTCTCCTAGTTTTCTTAATTTACAAAATGGTATCCCACAATAGTCCATTTTGCGTCCAATTTTATTTATGATCTATATAAATAATTTATGCTGCAATGTTTGAAATGTAAACTTTAATATGTATGTGGATGACACTATTTTGTATAGTTCTGCTTCATCTTTAGCGAGTGCAGTTAAGGAGCTGCAATTTGCTTTTTAAAGTGGTTCAGAGGAATCTTTGTGAATTAGGACTTCTACTAAACCCTGAAAAAACTAAAATTATGTGCTTTTCAAGGTCCAAGCAGACAGCTGACAATGTAAATCAGATTGTTACTTCAAGTAATAAGGTTATTAAACAAGTTTTATAAACACCTCAGTTTTTTTTTAGAAGACAATCTGTCTTTTAAACATCATATTGAGTTTCTTGCAAAAAAGCTCAGGGTAAAATTAGGTTTGTATTACAGAAACAAACCCTTTTTCTCTTTTAGTGCAACAGGTTTCTGTAAACACCACTGCAATTTGTTTGAGAAAGTTTGTTTGTCTTCTCTGTCCAACTGAAGACTGGAACACTGGTATGTTTTCCTTTATAAGGCCATTTTACAGGAACTGCCCTCTTATTCATGCTCTCTACTGACTCCTAAGGCTGTCAGTTGTAGCAGCCTTCAGTCACATGGACAACTTTTGTACATCATTCCTCAAGCCCACACTCTCTTCGGTGAAAGTGCTTTTAGTGTTTTTGCTCCGTCATCTTGGTGTCAGCTACAGAGTAACCTTAACTTGAACTCTTTTATCAACGTGGAAGATTTTAAAAACAGGATCAAGGACCTTTTGAACACTGAATGCTCATGTTTGGTTTCAGAGCTAATTGGCTGTTTGCTTTGAGTTTGTTGACTGCTCCTTGTAATTGAATTTTTATGTTGTTTGTTTGAAATTTTGCTGATGTGTTTTCACTCTACATGATCTTTTATGTGAAATTCTGTGTGCTGCTGTCTTGGCCAGGACTCCCTTGGAAAAGAGATTCTGAATTTTAATGAGACTATTCCTGGTTAAATGAAGGTTAAATAAAATAAAATCATGATGATGCATCCTGATGAGACCATGTTGGGGAGAGAGAGTTCATGTTGTTTCATGTTGTTTGAGCCCTCAAGTGAAGGCAATTTTCTGTCAATACGTGATAGACAAAATAGATAAAGTTCTTTGAATCTTGAATCTTTCCCTTTTTTACTGAGAGACTGTTATACCAACATATGTAATATTTTCAGGCAAGTGACTTGTGTCCACTGTCAGCAACAACTTTAATTTTTTTGGATAGAGACAACTGAGGGAAACTAAACCTAAAGTGGACGCTGCCTGATGTCACAAATGAAGCACACGTGGGCCTTAATTGTAACAGCGTGGGCTACAGTTGTAACACCGCTAAAAAGCAGCACTAAATATAATGTTTCCATGAGTAATTAACAATATTTGGAGGTTCAAAGAAACAACGGCCTTATCACTGAGCTCAGTCTGTGCTACTGGCACAGTAAATCTATATCTGCAAGTTTTACCATCAATTAACAAACATACAAGTTCTACATATAAGCTGTATTATAAATAAGTTAAGTTATAAAGCTGTTCTTGCAAATCTAGGCAATTACAAATGCCATACGTGTTCCAAAAGATTTTTTAGTTAGGACTAAAGCAGTGGACCCACCAGCTTACTGACAGAGACACAGCCATGCATAAAGTCATGCTGCTGTGGCTAATAATTTTATCATGGAGGAACTAATATTTTATCAAGAAGAGTCTCCTTTGAAGTGTTCCAACAATTAAGCAATATCACATGAGTGGGAGTGATTGTGTGCTCGTTTATCATCACGGCTGTGATTCCGTCATAGGCACAAGGCCACAGGCTGAGTGTCAAAGATTATCACAGCCGTGATGATATAAAGCACAGTACACGACCTCGAGTGTGATATTACTTTTATACAACACTTCTACAAGCGTCTTTCATTTAATAGTAACAAGTGACAACAGATTATGATTTGTTTGTTCATATTATGATTTTTCTAGGTTCCGCTGACACAAATAGTTCCACAATGTGACAACTGTTGCCTAGCAACACATAAACATTTTCCTAAATGTCATTTGCTAATTTGTGTTAGTTCAGTCTTTCATGTGTCTAGGAAAAGCTGATAACAAGCTTGGTGAAAGGAGGTTTATTTTTCAAGTAAACACCGTACATTTTTGTAGGAAAATCAGTTTACTGTTTGTGAAAAGTATGAGTGATAAATGAGACCGGCCTTCAAGGCATAAGGACAAGAAAGAAGTCCAAAATAGCAATATGAACATTATATTGGCTGAGCTCAGACTGCACCGGGAGGAGTTTAAGACACTCAAGTCTCAGAGCACCTCACTCAAATTGATTGATGAGTTGCACGCCTTTTTCCAAAAGTTTTGGATTCCAAAGTGGAACCTCTTGAGTGAGTCATTGCAAAGAACTGAGAAAAGCTGAAAGCCAAGATCGACATTAAAGTAAGGCAAATCCAAGATAACCTTTATTTGGATGTTGGACAGCTTTCTGCAAGAATGGATAGGATGGAGGCGAAACTAGAGGAAATTAAGTGCCCGTTCCCTAAATTTCAGGATGTGTCCATTGTTATTGTGGGGCTTCCCTTTGCTGAAGGAGAAATCCCCTCGGATGGAGGGAAATCTTTGCTGTCAGGTGGATTACAGTGTGATCCCATACCGGAGATTGTAAATGCGGAATAAATGAAGCCAACAGGAGGAGGGCCTGGTGTAATCAAGGTGGACCTCCAGACTCAGCAGGATAAAGTGGCTGTGTTGCGTTTGTAAACAGTCTGAGGAACAATGAAAACTATGGTCGTGTTTTCATCCATTCTGCGAAGTCACACTTAGTGAGACTAATCAACATAAACTTCAAAACTTTAAGTGAGCTGCTGATGTGGAGGAGTATTTCCTGACTGGCAGTGGGAGACTGATGAGGTGCAATCAGCTGAACCCAGGGAACAATGCCAGCTGTGGGTCGAGGGGAGCAAGCATGCACAACTGAATGGTAGCTGCCCACTCTATCGCTGACAATCTTACTGTGCCAAATAATGACAATGTCACAATAGTGACTGGAACATAAATGGCTGGACAGCTTGGAACTGTGAACTTGGGAAAAAGATACTACTCGATCACAATTCCGACGTCATCTCACTAAATGAAACTCACTTAAAGGGCTATGACGTCATTCATCTGCAGGCTTACACCTGGTTAGGTCAAAACCGATCGATGCACATTTAAGCAGTGAAAGGATCTGGGGGAGTCAGTTTCCTTGTGAAGAACAAACTGTTCTTCACAAGGAAAGGATGATTCTGTAGAAGGGATATTAGCACTTCAGTTTAAAAATGGTCCTCAGGGTATTATTTTGTTATTTTTACCTGCTATTCACCTCCAGAAGGATCCATGAGATCTAATAGCTCCAACTTCTTTTCAGAATCACGTTTATTGGCCAAGTTCAACAAATGAGGAACAAGGAATTTTTTCCGGGTTGGCAATGCTCACAGTACAGGGGAGGGAAATAAGTTAGGGATAAGAAAAATAGAAAAAAAGACAGACATAGACATGTAATTGTATTCACAAAAGGAAGAGATAGAGAATATATACAAAATGTACTTCAAAAATATACAGTATGAACAGTTTAGTGCAAAAAACACTGTGCATGAGGTAGTATAAATACATATATATAGATTTGTTGTTTGTTGTTTTTTTTTTTTTGTTTTTTTTTGTTTGTTTGTTTGCTTGTTTTTGTTTTGTTTTGTTTTGTTTGTTTTTCTCTCCTGACACTCTGACTATTTACAGTTCATCAGAGACAGCCTGGGGGTAGAAACTGTCTTTGTGTCTGGTGGTCTTGGCATACAGTGCTCTGTAACGCCTTCCAGAGGGGAGGAGTTCGAACAGTTTGTGACCGGGGTGTGATGGGTCTGCAGAGATGGTGCCTGCCCATTTCCTGATCCTGGACCGGTAAAGGTCCTGGATGGAGGACAGGTCGGCCCCAATGATTCTCTCTGCAGTTCTGATTGTTCGTTGCAGTCTAATCCTGTCCTGTCTGGTGGCAGATCCAAACCAGACAGTGATGGCTGTGCACAGGACAGACTGAATGATGGCAGTGTAAAAGATGATCAGCAGTTCCTGTGGCAGGTTAAACTTCCTGAGCTGTCGCAGGAAGTATAACCTTTGCTGGGCCTTTTTCCGGACTGTGTCAATGTGGGAGGACCACTTCAGGTTCCGGGAGATTGTGGTTCCCAGAAACTTAAAAGTGTCCACAGTAGACACTGTGTTATTGAGGATGGTGAGGGGGGAGAATGTGGGTGGGTTTCTCCTGAAGTCCACTGTCATCTCCACAGTCTTGAGCGGGTTCAGCTCCAGGTGGTTCAGACTGCACCAGTGGACCAGCTGCTCCACCTCCTGTCTGTAAGCAGACTCATCACCATCCCGGATTAGACCGATGACGGTGGTATCGTCCGCGAACTTCAGGAGTTTCACAGACGGGTCCCCTGAGGTGCAGTCGTTAGTGTAGAGGGAGAAGAGCAGCGGAGACAGGACACACCCCTGGGGGGCACCGGTGCTGATGGACCGGGTGCTCGACGTGATGCTGCCCAGCCTCACCTGCTGCCTCCTTTCAGTCAGGAAGCTGATGATCCACTGGCAGGTGGAGGCAGGCACTGTGAACTGGGAGAGCTTGTGGTGGAGGATTTCGGGGATGATGGTGTTAAAGGCTGAGCTGAAGTCCACAAACAGGATCCTTGCATACGACCCAGGGGTGTCGAGGTGTTGCAGGATGTAGTGAAGTCCCATGTTGACTGCATCATCCGCCGACCTGTTTGCCCGATAGGCAAACTGCAGGGGATCCAGCAAGGGGCCTGTAATGTCCTTCAGGTGGCTCAACACCAGTCTCTCAAAGGATTTCATGACTACGGATGCCAAAGCGACGGGCCTGAAGTCATTAAATCCTGTGATGGAGGGCTTTTTGGGGACCGGGATGATGATGGAGCGTTTGAAGCAGGAGGGCACTTCACACAGCTCCAGGGATCGGTTAAAGATCCGGGTGAAGGTGGGCGCCAGCTGGTCAGCACAGACTCTCAGGCAGGAGGGAGACACAGAGTCAGGTCCTAGAGCCTTCCTGATCTTCTGTTTGTGGAACAGGCGACGCACATCCCCCTCCCAGATTGTTAATGCAGGCAGGATGTTCGAGGTAGGGGGGATGGGGGGTGCAGGTAGTCCTTTTGTGGGGGTGAGAGGTGTGAAAGGTTGCTGTTCAAACCTGCAGTAGAAGTTGTTGAGGTCGTTGGCCAGTCTGGGGGTTTCTACAGGGTGGGGGGATGGGCTCCTGTAGTTTGTTAGGTGCCGCAAGCTTTTCCACGCTGACGCAGAGTCGCTGGCTGAGAGGCGATTTTTCAGCCTCTCACTGTAGCTCCTCTTAGCTACTTTGATCTCCTTGGTCAGCTGATTCCTGGCTTGCCTGTACAGGGCCCGGTCCCCACTTCTGTAGGCCTCCTCTTTGATCTGACGCAGCTTCCTGAGGTTGGCAGTGAACCATGGTTTATTGTTACTGTATGTGCAGAAGGACTTGGTCTGCACACACATGTCCTCACAAAAACTGATGTATGATGTCACAGTGTCAGTCAGTTCGTTCAGGTCAGTGGTTGCAGCTTCAAACACCCCCCAATCAGTGCAGTCAAAGCAGGCCTGTAACTCCAGCTTTGACTCTGTTGTCCATTTCTTCACTGTCCTCACCACAGGCTTGGAAGTTTTTAATTTCTGCCTGTATGTGGGGATGAGATGAAGCAGACAGTGATCAGAGAGACCTAAAGCTGCACAGGGGACAGCGCGATAAGCGTCCTTTATAACTGTGTAACAGTGGTCCAGAATGTTTGTGTCCCTGGTGGGACACTTGATGTGCTGTCTGTATTCTTTGGACATTTAACAGCTCAGATGTTTAGCCTGTCTGATGCTATCTGTGTGTGCGGGGATATACAGTCCCCACAGTCGGATCGGTAATCTAGAATAGAGATTGTATAGGTGATGTGGATAATATTCGTGATAGAATAAATTTAGATTGCATTATCAACACTTACGGGGAAATGTTAATTGGGTTTTTAAGAAATGTAAAATGTTGTGTTATTAATGGTAGAATACCTTTGGGCAAAGATAACTTTACCTCAGTGTCAGTAAAAGGAAAATCTGTAGTAGATTACATCATTGTCCCTAATGAGGGTTTGAATAATTGTGTCAGGTTCTGTGTTTTTACTCTAAATTAAAAGTTAATTGATTGATTAGGTGAAGAAGGTTTCCTATTATTAGGAAGCAGGTGTAAATTACCTGATTATTCTTTACTTCTGCTAAAGGTTCAAATAAGACCCTCTTTTGCTAAAGAGCATTTACAGCTACCATGCATTAAAAAATCTGTGGTGCCCAGGCAACTCCATGATTCATTTATGTCCTCTAGTCAATGTAATGTCATGTTGTCCAACTTTATTGTTAAACTAGGGCATATAAAAAATAGCCAAAAGGAGTTGGACACATGGTATGATAATTTGTGCAAATGTATATACTCAGCATTGAACATGCATGTTAATTTGGAATTGAAATGTCATAAAGCTGTAAGAAAATCATATAAACCATATTGGAATCAAGATCTGCAGAGCTTATGGGATAGTTTAAGATCAGCAGAAAAACAATTTACGTTCTGTTACGTAAGTTACGTACTGTGAAACACAACTTTAATAGAGGTCTTTCACTACATATTGATTACTTACAAACTCACAGTCCTCAGCAGTTCTGGAATGAAATCAACAGGTTGGGCCCCAGAAGGTCTAAAGATATTCCAATGGCGGTAGAGCCAGAAAATGATGACTTTTCTCTCTGATTTGGGGGTTGTACTGCAAAAATGGGGTGACGACTTTGCAGATTTATTTTCTGGCTGTAGGAGTTCATTTGATGAGGTCTTTCAAAAGGAAACTATTCATTTAAAAAAAAAAAGTACTGGAATCTGAAATGAAAACTGAGGTCAGTAGTGGGAATTTGTTTTTGAATGCAAACTTTACTATAGAAGAGGTTAAAAATGTAATAGAAAAATGTAAAGTCTCCAACTTTGTTTTCCATTTATGTTAATGATTTAGCTCTTCAGGTTAAAGCCTCTTCCATTGGAATTAAAACTGATGATCAAATTGTAAAAATTTTATTGTATGCTGACGATGTGGTTTTACTTGCTGATTGCAAAAAAGATTTTTTATGTTGGACATTGTTACAGATTGGTGCTTGAAATGGAGACTAGTGGTAAATCAAGAGAAAACACAAATTGCTCATTTTAGACAAAAATTCCAGGAGAGAAGCTCTGTTGGTCTCAATTTGGGCTCAACTGTGTTGTCTTATACTGATCAGAACAAATATCTTGGCTTAACATTGGATGAGCACATGACATTTAAAGATGGTGTTAATTTTCTTGCTCAGTCTGCGGGTAGAGCACTGGGATCTGTACTTAACAAGGTTAAGAGTTGTGACAGTTTAGGTTACCATACTTATTCACAACCCTACAACTCGTGTGTGTCCAGTGTATGACTGCATCTGGTGTTTGGGGTTTCCGTGAATATACAAGTTCAAACATTGTGCATTATAGAGCAATCCGTGTCTTTTTGGGAGTTCATAAATTCACTTCAGTTTTAGCCATTAATGGGGATATGGGATGAGAACCTCAAAACATCAGACATCAGTGTCAATTATTTCAGCTTTGGTACAGACTTGTGAAGATGTCTGATCAAAGGTATTCATTTGGGACATTTCACATTGTCACCCCTGGGCAAAAGAGTTGAAATCTTGATTTTTTTTTGAATGATTTGTCTTAGATTTTTTAGAACAGTTTACTCTGTGATATTCAGGAGGTAAGGAACAAGATGTTTTGTATGTACATAGAAAAATGGTCCGTTGATATATGGTATAAGCCAAAATTAAGAAGTTATTGTCTTTTAAAAAATGGTTATAGTATGTGAAGTACTCTATATGTAAAGTAAAATTTAAGTAAAAGACAAAGACCTTAGCTCTGAAGACCGGCAGATTGAATGCCACTCTGAGGAGAACAGACTGTTTGTTGAGCGATGTGGGCTATATTGAGAATGAGGGTCACTCTTTGTTTTGTTGCCCCGTGTCTGATGACTTAAGAAATATACTTTTCACTAAAATGTCGTCATTTTATGCTGACTTCATTTGGTTGGATGATTATGAAAAACTTGAGCTATGCTTCAAGAAAGGAACCTTTTGTTGCAAATTTTCTTTTCAAGCTTGGGAAAGAAGGCAGAATATTTTGTTTAAGACTGAGCTGTGAGACAAAAGGTCTTAAATCCCTGTGATGATGAAATGAAATGTAATGAATTGAAATGTGATAAATTGTTGGGGACTGCTGCAATGGAGTTTTTCTTTTGGTGTCTTACAAACCCATGAGGGTTGGCCACATTGTGTGCATGACACATAAATAAAGAATCAATCATCGTCAATCCTACATGTCATTCACAGACCAGCTGCTTTGTATCATGAACATTTATTTGTGTTTTCAGTGAAATAAGAGTCTTTTAACAGACACTTTGGCGGCCTGAGTGATTCAGATAAGTCTGATCGGACAGTTTGTTGCTCCATGCCGTGATCTCCGTCACCTCAAGTCCCCTATCAGACAGCACATGCGTGTATGTCGGTGTCTCTCAGGCTGTGGTTAGCGTAAGGCGAATGTGTCCCTGTCTCACTGCACATCCTTGTAACATCTGTAACAGCTGGTTTACCCCCAGTGAACGGCAGTTTACCGAAACTCCTCTGTCACAGCTGCCTGCTGCCTGCCAGCTTCCTCATCACTTTTAGTAACTCCAATGCATGTCAAGTCAGCTCAAGACACACTTCAAAATTCCCGTGCTTTCTCGCCTCCCACTCCACTCTCTCTCCTCTCTTCTTCTCTCCTCCCTCAACCTGAGCAAGTGACAGCTAAGTGAACAGCGCTGACTAGCTGTTTGAACCTGTGTCTACACCATACTATAAAGATGTCTAACTTTCAAAACATATCCCTCTTTCACTCTTACACTAATTAACAGATTTTTAACAACTGTGAAGCGGAGTGATACATGCAGAGTTAAAAGTTAACAGTCCCAGTGATGTTGTACTCCTGTATCAGCGCTAATGGGATGCTTGTCGACCAATCCAATTGCTTGGTTGGAACTAACTGTTGTATAATAGAGAATAATAAGAGAGAATATATAAAGAGATAATTTTATAAAACATGATCCTGTACAGTCAAATACATTTTTTATTTGGAACAGAATAAATATATATATATATATATATATATATATGTATATATATATGTGTGTGTGTGTGTGTGTGTGTGTGTGTGTGTGTGTGTGGGTATCGCGTGAAAACACGCTGCTTCACTTCGCTCTGCTGTGCACTCTGTGCTGAGAGTAGTTCAACAATGGAGTAAGTAAATGACAGTATATTTCCCCCCTGTCCTCTGATGATCTAGATAAGTCTTATAAACAAAATAAATAAGTCGTGATGCTTTTTAAATACAACGCAGATAAAGGGTCCCAAAAATCGCTAAATAGGCATAATGTCGGCACGTTAATAGTGCACCACCTTCCACTGTTCTGCAACTCTCTCTGTCACAAGGTGCTTGAGTGCTGAGAGTAGTTTAAAAATGGAGTAAGAGCGAACTCTGCTGGACAAACTGTAGACACAATTTCTAAACCACCAGCCATCATTTTCTGCATTATTTGGTTGCTGATGACAAAATCCTCCATTATGTCTGTAAAAGGCTCGTATCGGCTGATAATATCAGCGAATTAAAAAATTAGTCGGGCTCTACTAGAAATGGCAAAAATTTGTTGGGTTTAGGGCATGGCTCCAAGAGATTTTTTTTATAGGTCTTTGTAGGTATGTTACACATGTCACCCAAGTTTCGTAGCTCTAGGTTAAACGTTCCGCGGGGGCTGCTTCGTTGAAAAGGTCGACCGCAGAGCGGCCCCTGTTCTGTTACTACGCTTTAATTGTTGTTGATTTTGTTGTTTGTTGCTGTAGATGTAGTGCCTGTTGCGGACAGATTAGGCATTAATAACTTTGGGCAACTAAGCTTACGTCCTGATCAGACTGCGTTGATAGATAGTAAACCATAGTAAATTCAGTCCATTATTAAATTAGTTAACAATTTAAGAAATAAACAAATAAATAAACAATTAAAAAGAGACACCCCATTGAGCTTCTCTCGGGACTCGTAAGTATATGTTTATTTGCAATGTTTTGTAATCTTGTTTATGCATGACAACATTTTAAACTAAATATGTTGTGTTAAACCATGGGGTCACAACCCAGTAAGATATTGCAAGGCTAATTACTATTAAAAATAAATCAGAACATGATTTACCTAGAAAAGAACGTAAAGCTATGAAAAAAATGCTCAAAACGAACCCTCGTGTGAAAAATACCACTGTTAAATCAGTGAGTCAAATGACACCTAGAGAATGGATTCAAAGTAAACTAGGTTTTTATGACGTTGAATCTTTTTTAACAGACATTTCTGAATGGACTGATCAACGATTCCCTAGGGATGGCAGTTCTGATAAATCTAAACTGGATTTTATTCGCGGATATATAATCGATAATACTGCAGTCCCTAACCCAAATTGGGATAAAGATTACATGACTGATGTATTTAAAACCTGGTAATTAATGAGCAAACAGTGGCCTGGAAATATTTTTTAAAAAATGTCAGAAAAAGTACAAAGAGTAACCGCAGTGAAGTTAGTTTTAAGTTGGATATTCGACAGACATTCGCCGCTCCAACACTTCAAGTGCACCCGTATTGCATGCTTGACAGTAAACACACGGAGCAGAGCAGACGGCTGCGGGTGTAGGCTATCTCATGCAACCTAGGTAATACTGATTTTGAGTCCATTGGTCACATGACAGGAGCTATTGAGCTAAAATGCTAATATTTACATATAAAAAAATAATAAAAATTACAAAAGGTGTAAAATGTAAAAACAAGAGGTGTATCTCATGCAGCCAGTGGAGTACTATCATCCCACACTGATTTTGAGTCCATTGGTCACATGACCTGGGAGCTATTGAGCTAAAATGCTAATATTTACATATAAAAAAATTAATAAAAATTATAAAAGGTGTAAAATGTTAAAACAAGAGGTGTATCTCATGAAGACAGTTGAATAACATGATGCAACACTAGTAGGGCTACAATTATTTTATTGTATCATATGCCCCTTGTTTTTATTGGCATAAGGGACATTTCCAAGTTTTGTCCTTGGCATCCTCTATGTCCATGGAGAGACATGAGCCATGGAACCACCGGTCGCAGTTATCACATTGGATCTGTTTAGGTAAAAATAAAATATATATTTTATTAATTTTAATTTTCTATTTACTATTATTTGAAACTTAAACATTATTATGGGTTTTTATGGCTATATAACAATTCAGTGTGTCTAACTGTTTTCAATCACTCACCCACTGTACAATGGCAGTTCCCTGTCCTGGTGGCTTGAAGGTGTCACACATAGCACAGCAATCCTGATCATCAAAGACTAAAAACAAAACAAAACAAAAACATTTATTTAACCATATCCCTATCTATCTCATTTTTGATTATGCTTAATTTGCCTTTACCAGAGGCCTCCAGGATGTCGAGCACCAGATCTCTCCTCTCCTTCGCCATTTCCTTCTTAGATGTGCTGAAGTTCATGTCAGGGATGGCTGGGAAAGCCTTTATGGGGGCTTTTGCCATCTAAACAACATATATTGCAGGTACTTACAACAATAATGGGGGGCATATAATAAATTACATACACTCATGAGCGCTATTGTCGCTAAAATGTTATCTACTCTATTCATGCTTCATTTGCTGATATTGGTTCAAATCAATTCATCTCTCACAAGAAAAATTCCTACCAATGTTTTTGGCTTACCTTTGCAACAATGACACCACAGCTGCATGATGATTTATATAAACACTGGATAATGCCCCCCCACCCCCCAAATACATTAGAAGTTCAGCTCAATAGCTCCCAGGTCATGTGACCAATGGACTCAAAATCAGTGTGGGATGATAGTACTCCACTGGCTGCATGAGATACACCTCTTGTTTTTACATTTTACACCTTTTGTAATTTTTATTACTTTTTTATATGTAAATATTAGCATTTTAGCTCAATAGCTCCCAGGTCATGTGACCAATGGACTCAAAATCAGTATTACCCAGGCTGCATGAGATAGCCTACACCCGCAGCCGTCTGCTCTGCTCCGTGTGTTTACTGTCAAGCATGCAATACGGGTGCACTTGAAGTGTTGGAGCGGCGAATGTCTGTCGAATATCCAACTTAAAACTAACTTCACTGTGGTCAAAGACCGAAAGAGTAAAAGAAAAACCAGCACAATCTATCCATCCATCCATCCATTTTCTTCCGCTTCTTTCGCGGGGGGCAGCAGCCTAAGCAGGGAAAGCCCAGACTTCCCTCTCCCCGGCCATTTCGTCCAGCTCTTCCCGGAGGATCCCGAGGCATTCCCAGGCCAGCTGTGAGACGTAGTCTCTCCAGCGTGTCCTGGGTCTTCCCCGGGGCCTCCTACCCGTGGGACGTGCCCTGAACACCTCACCAGGGAGGCGTCCTGGAGGCATCCTAATCAGATGCCCAAGCCACCTCATCTGGCTCTTCTCAACGCGGAGGAGCAGCAGCTCTACTCCGAGCCCCTCCCGGATCTCACGATAATAACAGATAGATAATAATAGATCTTTATACCCACGGTTTAATACACTTATTGCTCCACCGGCATATGACTCGGATGATGAATTACTATTTGTTTCCGCAAATACAACATCTAAATCAACTACAGACAACTTGAAGGTAACTCCTAACATTATATTTCCAGCTGAAGCTGTATCCTCAAAAGTTAAGACTTGGCGTGAACATTGTATTTTTGCATGGATGAACAGATGCATGAAAGCTTTTGACTTTACCGTCAAAATATGGAAATAATAACGATTGTGTTTTTGCGGAACAAATAAGGTATACTATAGAATGAATTAAATAATAAATTCAATAATATATAATGAATTAAATAATAATGAATTAAATAATAAATTCAAGAAAATACTCCGTGTAGTACAACAAGGACAAGATGTTGATAAAAACATAATATCTGATACTGTGATTAAAACTTTTAAAAGAGTGAGTAAACATTATGAGCAGCAAAAAAATGTAACCTTAAATTTTAACAAACATTACGATACAACTCACCAGATCTTATATCTAGTATTTCTGATGCCGATGCACAGGAATTATATGATATGATTCAAAACTTAAGGCGTGATTTTAAGAGGAAGAACGAGTTCCCTGTGACAGAAGAAGACAGTGCTAAACTTGTGACACCATTCATGATATTTGATGATAGAGTCCTTGAAAAATCTTTAACACTTGTAGAGATTTCACGAATAACACAAGACGCTCCCCAGCCACTGATTAATTCGACGGGATTTATTAATTGGTGGACAACAGCTTTAATGTATAGTTCGATGTCTGGTAAGGATGTGCGATATATTTTGGCAACACTTATGCCTAATATAAAACTTGAAACCATGATTGAAGAATGTGATACACACTACACTATGATAATGATGGTCCTGTAGATGGGGAAACATATTTAGATGGTAAATTCCCATGGCTATATAGGAAACACAAGGAATCACACACTGAACAGCTTACTGAGTTTTTAAGAAAAAATGCAGCACAAGAGAGAGATGTGACTCAGATCTTGAACTGTAAACGTAAACCAGGAGAACAAATTTCTGAGTATGCTGCTAGATTTCAGAAATGTTGGAAGGGATAAGCTAAATTTCAAACACAGGCAAATGATCAAAAAGTAAATCTATGGCAAACAAAGGGTTGTTATAAGGATGTTGATGATTTATGGAAGTCAACAGATAATCGGGTGGTTTTGCCAAAATTAGCTTTTAATCCTATAATATCGTATGTTCACGGGATGAGTCACGCAAATTATAAAGCAGTAACAAATTATGTTTTTAAGATCTTCTTTACTATAGGTTTGGAAAAAGTTGCTAAAGAATTTATCCAGTGATGGCTAGTTTGTGCTAGATGTAATCCATGTTTAAATCCACCAAAACATGACCGTTTACCAAAACCCACAGGCCCTTTTCAATCGTTACAGATTGACTTTACACATATGCCAAAATGTAAAGGTTTTTCTTGTCTTTTGGTTATTGTTGATAGGTTTTCAAAATGCCCTGAAGCCTTTCCTACCAGAAAAGAAAATGCACAAAATGTAGTTAAATGTTTAATGGAACATTTGATTCCCAGATCTGGTATTCCTATTAGTATTGACTGATAATGGAAATGGAAATGTGAGAGTAAATTATCAATCTACAGAAGATGAAATTTTAACAACTCAAATTATAGTACTAAGCACTGTATCTGAAAGACCGTCTGTCGATTTTTGTAATTCCATGTAGAGGAACCTGACCCCTAAATTTTTTGTTTAGGATTTTTTGTTTTTTAGATTCAGATGATTATAAAGATTTTTAGCCAGTTATACTTAAAGCTGCCCAACAGAAGCAACCTGTAGTATGTGTGCATGCTACAGGTTGAAAACAGGAGTTATACAGCATAACGGGTTATACTTGTGGTTGCTCGTATGATTTGTATATACTTTCTAACTGTTACGGGTCCCAAATTGGTACCACAGCACCAAAATACAGATCTGGAAAATACAGATAAATTTCAGCAGCAATGAGGACACGGAGCACTCAGTTCTTCATCCAGATTGCGTCTCTATTCAAAACCACAATAACACATACAAGCATGTCTTCAATGTCAGTCTCTGTTTCAATCCTTATCAACTGTAACAAGTGCAATAAATGTCCTTGAATCCTACAAGTCCATTTCATCTCACAGAATGCACTCTTTAAAGCAACCTTGTAGTGCATGTTATCACCTTTATGTAAGTGAATCAGGGCTACTATGATAACATGCAAATTACAACAGTTCACAACTGTATGAAGAGCAGCAACATCTTGTCTGCGACGACTCTGGACAAATGCACTTAAAACAAAAACCTTCACTGACAGAGAAATACAAAACCCTTTAAAGGTGAAAACATTCAGTTGTATATGAATTTCAACGAAAAACCATTTCATCATTTAACTTACTTCATATTTCACCTTAACATCTCTTAGCAATTAGTTTAACTCCTTAACATTTTATATATATAATACACTCAACCAATTACTTGTTTGCTGTAAGGTATTACATGTGTGATAGCCCAAGTAATAATCTGTGTAAAGTACATAAACATTAGCGACCTGCCTGCGAGACCTGACGGAGGGAAAAATAACCCACACACCCGCGATGCTGCATGTGTTCCTGCGCCTTAAAAAGTAGCGGTACTTACAAGTTTTTAAAGTTCACACGAATACTTAAATCGACATAAAAACACCTTCATAACATTTGTCCACATGCAGTAAGGCTTTGAGAGGTCACGACTGGTTATTTTTGCCGTCTACTGACCTGGAAAATACAGATAAATTTCAGCAGCAATGAGAACACGGAGCACTCAGTTCTTCATCCAGATTGCGTCTGAGGTGTGGGCGGAAGCTTCCACCTGAAACAACCCGGGGTGCCACTGCTCCCGTGACAAAGGTTCCACCTGGATGCTGCTTACATTTATTGCGTTATAAAATAACAATCAATATAAAATGATATAGCTATCATTAAGCTTTTCAAGGGCAATATTAATCCCTGCATAACAAAGGAAATTATTTACCAGCTGCCTAAATTAAATAAACACAAAAATGGCCGTGCTATTTTTGGGCATATCACATAACTACCCTTTCCCTGCCTTAGAGCATGTTATTTGGCTTTGTGGCAACAAAGTATACACCTTTATCCCACCAAATTGGCAAGGGGTTTGGTCCCCATACTGGATCCGACGACTGTTGAGTTTAATCCTAAAACTGAAACTGTGGGGAACCAAACAGAACGGGAAGAGCCTCCCCAGACAATCAAATGGCCTTCTCAATTACCAGATGGATATGATCCAAAATTGACAATAAAAGAAAATGATGATGACTTGGTTTACAAAGAATTTGATTTATCTTTAGACGCTAATCATTCTTTTATTTCTAATTTATGGTATAATTCACTTATGACAAAGGTACGAAGACTGACCAAAAAAATCTTGTTATGCCTGCTCATTACTCCCACAATCAACTCAGGAATTATTTCCAAAGGTAGCTATACCTCTTGAAGGTCCAAAAGGATTACTTTCATTCTGTGTAATGGCCTATCACTATGTGATTCAAACTCATCCTGATTCAATAGCACCTGATGAGTATACATCCTTCATTAGACCTGTAATTTGGTCTAACAATATTCATATTGGGAAAACTAAGGCCATGGTATCTAAAATAGGGGGTGTTTTGCATAAAATGATTCAATATGTAATTTATTCTAATATTACTATTAGCAAGGAAAATGGTCATGAAACCCATAGAATTTTTGCTACTCAAGGTTCCAGAACACTACTCATTTTTAATGGATTGCCTAAGTTTTTATAAGAAACATATTTTTCAAGTACCAGCCGATCTAGCTACTGATAATATTTTGTCTTCAGCTACACTTCAGTCCTCAGCTGTTTTTGATGTTTGTTTAAATGGTTTGCCATTAGAGGCAAAAAAAAGGTCAAAATTTAGGATTCCTGGAGCCAACTCAATGCCGTCACACTGTTGATTCTTTAGAAGACTACGCCCAATTAGAAAAATTAGGTACTGCTATAATACCAGGTTTTTTATTGGTGAGAGTTTTTTATTGGTGTTGTGGAATGAATGTCTGGAATTACTTACCTCCGCTATTTAAGGGACGATGTGGGTTATGTTTTCTAAATGACATTACCTACATAGTTGAACCTGTTGAATTTTTGCCCAGTCATGAAAACGCATCACGATAAAAGAGAGAGCTGTCTGAAGTCATGGGATACATACATCTTAAAAATACTGACCCAGTGGAGTTGGCAACTCATTATTACGCACTGACAAATTATTATCAGCTTTACACCCATTCTCAATTAGTTTTCAAAACTATATTTTTGGAACACAGAATTACAGTATGCTAATCATTATTTTATAGTGTTGACAACAAACGATGTAGCTTTAGTCACTAATGCTACTCTTATGGGTTTCCATGCTGTTGGTAGTGAATTATCTTTACTTTGGAGATATGCTATTGACAACAGGATTGCTTTAGATGCTGTGACTGCCTCTTAAGGTGGAGTTTGTGCAATTGTAGGTGAAGGATGTTGTACGTATATTCCCTCAGAGTCAGAAGGTCTAGGTAATCTGACTGTTGCAATTAGAAATTTACAGGAGATACAGGAAGGAATTATTAGGAGTAATAATGACACACGAGCTACAGCAGGTCATAGCAATTCACAGATATGGGATGCAGTTACTAAATTCTTTAGTGGAAACCCAACAGTCGCATGGCTTTTGAGTATTATGGCTCCCATATTAAGTATTGTTCTAATAGTTGCCGTAGTAGTATGTTGCTGTTTTCCTGTTCTCCATGCACTAATTTTGAAATCTGTTTCTTCTCTCACATACATGACCATAATTCAAAATCCGGTTAGAAACATCAACATATACCCCCCACCTGAGCCGGATTGTTCACATCCCTGTCTTCTGACGATTCTGACAATTTTGTTGATGATGTGGACTAAGCAACATTCATCAGTTACATACATATAGTACATGATGATGTCTGATTATCGCTAATCTTATGTTTTGACTATCTTAGGAGGTTGCTGCTCCATATATGAAGAATCTGAAGGAACAATTCCCATTCCCTCATCTTTAGTTTGAGGAAGGTATAGGTGAAAGAGGGAGGTCTGGGTTTTTTAAAATTAAACTGGGTCTCTGTTCCTCAGAACTTAGCAGAGGAAAAGAAATCCAACTGCGCCTTAAGAGAGGATGGGACAAACCTGATGATATTTACCTATTTGGAGTGTTATTATGCATGATGTTTTAATTTGCTAGTTATTATAGTGTGTTTGTGTGAAGTGTTATAAAAGCATAGAGTATCATGATAGGGAAAAAAGATAAAAAGAAAAAGGGGGAACTGTTAGTATGTATTTTAGGATTATGCATCCTCCACAGTTAGTTTAAGACTCAATGTCTACCTTAAGTAAAGAGCTACCCATATATAATGAAGCCTTAGTGCCTGTAAATTGACCATAGATACTTGAGTTGGACCAGTGCCAGCAGATTTATTAACACAAACACATTCCTCACTTCTCAGAAGAACCTTAATTCCTGACATGTTAGAATTTGATCCCAACCATCTACATCATGACAACTGCATAAATACCACTATCACTTTTCTCTGTTCATTGTCGAACGGCCACTTGCATGTTTCCTTCATTCCTGTGTCTACCCGAGTGCTCGTAATAAACGTTTCCTGATTGAAGCTTCAACTGCTGTCTCTGCTCCTCAATTCTACCACAGAATATCATCCTATCACATGTCGAAACATCGAAATTGTCCACCCCACTGCGGGAACGCCTTTCAACGAAAACTCACAATATTCATTTTCAAGCATCATCAACGTCTTAAAGATTTTTTGAGACCATTTTGAGATCAGCTGAGTCAACCTGCTAGGAGCTGGACATCCTACTGTAAAACTTTGCCTTTCTTGTGCCAATAGGTGGCGCTCTCATTATCGCTTAAAGTTGTCATATAGATGTGTTCAGGGTGGGACTCCTATCAAACATGTGAAGTTTGGGTCATATTGGACCATTAACAGCAGAGTTACATACCACTCCTGTAAAGTTCCTGGTTCATGGCAGAACATGCAAATTAGATGCCTCATACAGATCACACGGTGTGATGAAAACAACATTTGAACAACTTTTGCTGGTCTTATGGAAGGTAGCCATAACATTTAAAGTTAATCTGGTAAATTCTCAAGATTACGACCCCTGAAAATGGCCAAAAATACACCAAAATTACAACTTCAATCAAAATGGCTGACTTCCTGTTGGTTTTACGGTATGGCCCATGGAGACTTTTTTATAGGTACTGGAGTGTTGCACAGGCCTCCAAAGTTTCAAAGCTCTAGGTAAAACATGCTGCGGGGGCTGCTTTGTTGAAAATCAGTAGGGGGCGCAACTGATACATTTCCTCCCACCCACGCACAAGACCATTAAAATATAAAATTTTTCACCAGACCTGATAAGTCTGCAAAGTTTCATGACTTCTTGAATATGTTAAAGCCCTCAAAAAGGCAATTCATTTGAGAGAAAATAATAATAAGAAGAAGAATTCCTTCAGTTTCAAGAGGGTCCTCGCGCCATTTGGTGCTCGGGCCCTAATAATAATAATAATAATTAAAGCTGCAAGCAGCGATAAACGGGCCCTCGCACCTCCGTGCACGTCGGGGCTACTCGCTGGATGTCGACTGACACAACCACGTCTCTCTGATAAAGGGCAACACTGCAGGCAGCAGTGAATTAGTTTTATCACTGTAGAGCCAAGGCTGGAGATGCCTTTTTCCTGTTGTATGTAGGTGGAGCTATAACAAAGTATTGACTTGTAGATGTCTTCAGGCCATGACACTTATGCAGCATGTGAACTTTGAGACGGACTGGACCATGCAAAGAGTCAAATGACAGCAGCTTCCTGTGTTATTTTGACTATTAAAAAATTACTGCCTGCTACAGCTGACTCTCTGATTAACCATCCAATCTGGCTGGTCGAAAAAAAATCTACCAGCCATCCATATAATAATAAATAGCTTTTTTCCCCTCACGAACACATTTATTTCAATAAATGTAATTAAGATAATATGCAAACTTAAAGAGGAGGTCAGAGAAAAATGTGAAGTCAAAGATATCATAAACATTTCATCACCACATGCTTTGCATTCACACCCAATAATAATAATAATAATAATAATAATAATGGGAAAGGTGAACTGCTTTAAAGTGAACATAGGCTGTGAACGTTTCGCATTCACACCCAATAATAAAGATATAGAAGAACATAGGCTGTCACACTCAATTAAGATTCAGATAACAATAGTGTGGATGCATAAGCATCCACACTAACTAGAAAATGCATTTCCTTCAGAACATGCATGCGGATGCTAATAGCTGAAATCAGTTTGAGAGCATGTTTGAAAATTCAGAAATGTATTGCTGAAAATGCATAAATTTATTGCTGAAAATGCAGAGATGTATTACAAATTGACGTAAATATCTGAAAAACTGGCAGAAATGAAAGGTGAACTGCTTTAAAGTGAAGAAGCTACAAGTTGAACTGCAAGAGTGTCATAGGAAGAAGTTGATGTCAGCTGAAAAGTTATATAATCAGTGTTTAATATTTTAGGAATAAAATGTAGAAAATAAAATGAGAGGCATAAATGTCCTTGAAGAGCATAATAGTTTGACATTAAAATGGTTTCTGTAGCTTAAAGCAGGCAGAGGTAGTAGTTGACCAGAAAGTACAGGAGAACTAATACTAGTAGTATTAGTAGCATGGGTGTTAGCCGTAGAAATAGTAGTTGTAGTTCTGGAAGTAGAGAAGGTAGCAGTACTTGTATCACAACAAGGAGCAGTACTTGAGGCAGACAGAGAAACAAAGACACTTAGGAGGCCAGGTGCACCCCTACTCTCCCCCCTCTCCTCTCAAGTCAGCTCAAAGGAGGCAGTTGAATTTCATGGAAATGTCCCTGTCAAACTCCTCGTTTTAACAGCCATACCTTTTACCAAATAGTCAAAATATTACAACGGAAGGCAAAAGGAGGTCGTAACGAAGACAGAAATACCAAATTTGCCTGAAAAAATATCTGCTACATATCCTAAATCCTTGTTTAAGAAAAAGCTTGCAGCAGAATTTCCAGAAATGTCTCATCTCAGTTTGTATTTGAGCAAATGGGGAATTTTTTTGGGTCTCTCTTCCTTTGGAGATGCACTGAGCCAGCTGTGTTGAGTTGTCAGCTTTCAAACCTACTTTTCTCTGACCACCACAAGTTGGGATATACATATTGTGTATGAAGACCTTAAACTGTGGGCAGCAGACTTTGTTTGAGAAATTTTTGTGAAAGAGCAGAGACAGAGATATCCAGAGTGCGGGAGCTCATTAGTGATGTCACGTGCTGTGACCTCCAACATTTCATCCCCATTTGACTCCGTTATAAACGCAGAAATCGTCTGAAAAGAGCATAAAACTTAAATCTCCAAAACTCAAAAACTGTAAAAGATACAAAAGAGCTGAATCATACAAGAAGAACTGAAGGCCTTGTGGCCAGTTAATAGGTTAAATGGAGTCTCTAGCTGAAAGTACGCGGAAGCAGTAGACTTTGAAAGTGGACTGGGTTAAAGAGAATTTGAAAAAAATCCCCATTAATTTAAATGGGAAAAAAAGTTTAAAAAAGCTCAATATTTTAAAAAGTATAAAGAGTAGAAATGAGAAAAGTCATAGCAATCATGCCCCAAATGAGCTGAATGTTCTGATGGTTGAATGGGTTAGATAGCACAAAGTATGCAGAACTAGTTACCGGATAAAAAAAAACGTACGGAAGGTGAAATAAGAACTAGAAAATGCATTTCCTGCAGAACATGCCTGTGGATGCTAATAGCTAAAAATCAGTTTGAGAGCATGTTTGAAAATGCAGAAATTCATAGCTAAATATGCAGAGATGTATTACAAATTGAGGGAAATATCTGAAAAACTGGCAGAAATGAAAGCTGAACTGCTTTAAAGTGAAGAAGCTACAAGTTGAACTGCAAAAGTATGTCATAGGAAGAAGCTGATGTCAACTGTAAAGTTTAAAATAATCAATGTTTAATATTTTAGACATAAAATGTATGCATGGACTATTACAACAACTTCAGCGCACGAGTCTCTTCAGGCCTAGTAACATCTGCCTTGCATCGCCTTGAGAAGGGAATAACTACCGGCTGCACCATCTCCGTAACCCTCTTCTCATTGGCCATGAACTGGATTGTCAAGTCGGCTGAAGTGGAATTCAGAGGGCCCAAGTCATGATCTGGGTCTCAGCAGCCCCCCATAAGAGCCTTTATGGACGATTTAACAATGACAACAACGTCTGTTCCAGGATGCAGGTGACTCCTTCAGGGGCTTGAATGGCTCATCTCCAGGGCAAGGATGAGCTTCTAGCCTGCTAAGTCCAGGTCTCTGGTCCTGGAAAAGGGTGAAGTGTCCGATCGGTTCCGCTTTGCCCTAGGAGAGACCAAGATTCCATCAGCGACCGAGAAACCGGTCAAGAGCCTGGGCAAGATCTTTGACAGCTCCCTGAAGGACTCAGATGCCATACAGCAAACCAAGAGCGAACTGTCCACCTGGCTCATAGCGATTGACAAATCTGGCCTCCCTGGAAAATTCAAAGCCTGGATCTACCAGCATGGAGTCCTAACAAGAATACTCTGGCCCCTGTTAGTCTACGAAGTACCAATAACAATGGTAGAGGCTCTTGAGAAGTCCATCAGCCAGTTTTTCAGGAGATGGCTGGGGCTCCCCCGGTCCTTGAGCAGCGTTGCCCTATATGGCCATTCCAACAAGCTGCACCTTCCTTTCAGTGGGCTAACAGAGGAGTTTAAAGTCACCCGTTCCAGAGAAGTGACGATGTACTAATGAATGAATTCCAATTGCTCACTTGTGAGACATTAAACAAGGTAGGCCACCTGTCCTTGATGTCACTGATGCTCATCTGTAGGTTGACAACATCATGTCTCCTGTGTGCAAAAGTTCTGCACATCAAGTCCTTGATGACTGTACTGTCTCTCTTCTTTGATTCGGCGATTAGTTGGTTTCGGTTCAGCTCTTGTTGTTCCTTACTGTCACCTGCAGGATAGTGTGGAAGAAATATCACTTCTCCTTTCCGTGCTTTCTTTATGTTCTTTGCAGCAGACCTGTCATTCGGGCGCTTGTTCTTGAGGGAGTTGCAGGTAACCTCAGGAAATCCAAGGTTCCGGAGCTTCGACCTATAATTTCCCATCTTGTACTTAAGAGTATACATCCACCCAAGCCAGCCGTTACGACTGCCTAGCTCTGTCAGGCATGGATGCTTTCTGACTAAAGCCTCTGCCACCTCACCAATCTGAAGGCCTGTGGGGTAGGGTGTGTAGCTGTACATGTAGTCAGCTAATTTTTCCCTGATTTCACATCTGATCGGAATACTGTTCAGCACAGTACCATCTTTGAGAAAGTCTTCATTGGCATTCCTCAGTATTGCCTCTGTGGCCACAGAGAAAAGTGGAATGCTGATTTGCTTTGGCCATGATGTCGTATGAGAGCTTGCACGGGAGGATAGGATGATAGTGTCTTGTGAAGACACTGATGTGTCATCTGTCTGGTAATCTGCTGTTAGGTCAGTACTAGCAGAAGTTGAACTATCATTCATTACATCTGTCTCGTTTTCAGTCACAGTAGTCAATGTAAGAACTACTGATGGAATGATCACAACTTTGAGTGTTCCCTTGTGCTTAACCTGGTTGGTAGTATGGAGAGTGAAAAAATCACTAAAGTCCTCATCCAGGTAATGCAGGGCAAAATCATCAGTGAGTTCAAATGTCTCTTTTACAGTTTCATGTAATTGTTCTACAGTGCTAGGCATTCCTGAGGGCAGTGTAAGCTTTTCACTCCGGTGCTCTGTAATAACGTTCAAGGCAACCAAATCCATCTGGACAAAAACAGGAAAAAAAACCCCATCAAATCAGTCTGAAGGAAGGAAGGTGTTAGACATTTAAGAGTCAGACTTATCACCCAACAGTGGTAAATAATGTGACGTTTCAATGTCACCATGTGTTTTCCTCCCACAAAATACGCTGTCAAGGGATATGTTTCTCCAAGTTCACTATGCTGTACCAGGGTCATTTTCCCAGAGTGGTCCAACATAAATGCCCTAAAATGTTCATCATACCAGCTGTTAAGCATTTTTACAATGAAACTGACACTGTCATCTACAACAACAATCTGTGAAATCATAACAAAATCAGTTAAACCACCGGTTGACCCATGAGGCAAAACCATCCCAGCAGCATATTTAGTTCCATGGAGTATGGCCACATTGGTCAGATTCACAGAGGTGTGTGTTGGATAAACTGCCTTAAAAGACTGCTATATTTCCATATCAAGTATTTCTAATGGAAGAGAGGATGTTTTTGTGACACATACCGCAGGTTTCAAAGCATTTTCTTGTGAACTGTAAGCCATCCTCATTTGGTGCTTTGAAGCAAGTGACATCAATACATTTCTAAAGTTGTTTGTGTGTCTAACAGCTTGCTTAAAGAAAGAATGCTTTGCTTCGAAACGCATAGTCCAGAGGCTAACCAAAGGACCAAACCCTCTTATCAAATCAGGGTAATGCTCCAAAAAGTGGTGCTTTGGAATCAATTTTTGATCTGGGAAAACTTCCAACAGCCTGTGACGATGTTATGATATCAGTGTGTCCAAGTAGCAAATACTTTCCTCCGTATGAATGGGGGCTACTACAAGCTCAGTTATATCTTTTAAAATCATGAGAATGTGCCATGCAGGATCATTCTGGGGTATAGTTGCACCAATAATGAATGACAATATAACAATGTCCAGTTTTCACTGGCGTTCCCACCAATACTTTTACGAGAAGCAAAATTTGCTGGGATAGGTTGGGGGCAATCCGTTTTATCTGTAAATTTGTATGGAAATTGAGTGATGGACTTGTTAAGTTCTGTCAAGGTGAAATACTTCTTGTGGATGAACACGTTAAGACACAGTGCTAGTTCCAAAGGAATTATGCCTTCAAAAAGGTCATGTAGAAGGTCTGGTGTGTACCCAGTTACAAAATGGAAATAACTTAATTTCTCAGTTATGGGACAACCTTTCTTCACACCACAACAGTGTACCAAAGCAGGATTTCTCTTTACAGACTGAACATGTAACTCATAGTTCTCTTTTGTTCTTGGTGGAAAAGCTCCTGAATGCACTTCCTTTTGCTGATAGTCAGAACGGTCCCCCAATACAAAACCTACAGAAACAATGTCCACAAAAGTTTTCTACAAGTAAAGAATGCGCTCCAAGGTTGTCTGCTGAAACGCAAAAAACAGTACCTCTGATATTCTTGCCAACCTGAGGCAAAAAAACTCCTTCCCTCTCCAATGTAGTGAGATCCTTCAAAAGCGAACAAAAGAACAGTTTCATAGCCAAATTTTTTTATATCATTTGCTTTACAAAGTAGAGCTAAATAAATTGATGTTAACTGTGATCTCAGTTCAGGTGGTGCATCGGCTAGTACCCAGTACACTGCTGTTACTTTATGTTTTTTGCGCGAAGTTCCGAGAGGATTACAGATTTCAAAATCATCTACATATAGTATAAGTGAAATACTGAACTCCTCATTAGCATGAAATTCATTTTGCTTGAAATATTTACCATCACGGAAGGATGCCAACTGTGAGTAGTCTGAATGTTTAGTCAATAACCTTTTCACAATGTCTTCATTTTTCAACAGTTGCTGTAAGGATAGAAGAACAGGCACATATTGAAAGCTACTTTTCTCCTCTGGATCCAAAATGTACTCTACTGGCTCAATTACACTGAAGTTTTCCTTATAATACTTTACCCTCTTAAATGTAGAAGAAAAGGGGCCGTCAGGGCCCAAGGCTGCAGAAAACGGATTAGAGAGATTGTCTACCAGTTCACTAACAATAGCTTCATCAACAGCACAGTTATTTTTTGCAAAAATATCACTCACTAACTTTGGAAAATGCTGAGTGGATGCCGTGCAGATAAATTGAAGCTGTTCCACCAAGTCATCAACACACTTGCCAGAGACATTATAGATGCTTTCCAATTTTAACAAGAGAGAACCAATATTTTTCTCTATTTCACCTGAAGTATCCCTTCCACAATCCAACTCTAAGGTGGTATCAACATGACCATCAGATTCCAACACAAGAAAGTCAATTTCATTCTCAGTAGCAACGGGATGCTTTGCGATCACATCAATCTTTAAGTCTTTCCATGAATGGGACTTGTGTTTTCTACTTTTGTGCGTTGCATAAGTTCCACATATGTTAGTCTTGAAATCACATCCACTATAAGCACATTCTATGGTTTCATGTCTTTTCAAATGGGAATTAATATGGTGAAAATAGTCTTTTGTACTAGGATAAAACGAGTCAAAATTTTACATCTGAAAGATTGCACACCTTCACACTCTTCAGTTTCCTGTGAATTGTGGGATCTAGACAAGTGTGTACGAAGGCTACCCCATGTTTTAAAGGAGCAAGGGACAGCTTAAATGAAGACAGGGTACTGAATAGCCACGACCATAGGTACCGTGCTTGACTCGATAATGCTTGAGAAGCTCCCCTTTTGAAGAATCCTCAAATGTGCAGAGCTTACATTGCCAGCCCATGGGCCGCCACCTTAAAAAGGAGGATAAACAGTGTTACAATGTTTAAAAAAAAAAAAAAAAAAAAGACTGATTAAATGCTGTTTCATTTCATGTACATAGTTTTTGGATTAACATATTTTTATCACACAGTTCTAATAAATGAATTAAAATGCACATTGATGTAAATTATATCTACAACTATATTAATGGAAAACATGAAATAATTAATAATTTGAATGAATATATTTTTATATGAAAACATGAATTAATGATTTTAATGAATAATTTTATATTTGTAATTTAGTTCAGATTTCAAAAATATGGGGAAAAAGATAGGTCTTTTGCATATGAAAAACATAAAATTCTTCTGTACATTATTAATAGATGCCATTTACCTCCTCTGTTATGTCTTTGTTCACCCTCTTTCCTTTAGCAGTTTTGGTGCTGCAGCAGTGTTGGTGCTGTAAAGGAGACATTAACATTTTTAACATGCTTGACAATGCTTGACATGCTTGGCTGCAGTCACACATCAAAGGGAGTACAGTCACGGTGTGGCCACTCTGCTGCTGCTCATCATCCCACACTGACTGTTGTGTTCACATCAACACAAACAAACTTTTAATTCAAACTAATGCGGCGGCCACAGTTGTTAGATTACATCAATGAGACTAACGTTTATCTCCTAAAAAGAATAATCAGACGGCGGTAAACACTAAAAAAAAAACCTGCGTGCGTGTGTTTATTAGCTCTGCCGGCGGCTGCAGCCTCTGTGAGGAACGCCTGTTGCTCCGGAGCTCCGGCAGTACGTGGCTGTTCCCACAAGAGCTTCCCATCGGAGCGCATCAACGTCAACGCAACCTCATGTTAGAAAAACACTAAGTAAAACCGAGTAAAACACGGCGTCCAAAAACACAGAGAGAGAGATAGAGTGCGCAGTGAAACCTTAACTTATACGGTCCGATGGTCCGTTACCTGTGAAACTGTGTGTTAACCGAATGAACCATGTGTTAACTTAACTTAGCTTAGCTTAGCAATTTGGTGGCTAGAAAACTGTCAACAAAGTTAGCTTATGCACAACAGTATGGTGGCGACAGTATTTAAAAGAAAAAAACAACACCCAGCGTTATACGAGGGAAGGCAGGGTCGCTATTGATTTAAAAATTGCAAGTGCTCTACTTACCGACGTATAGTCCTCCATATAAATTCACCGTGGTCGTCTGTGAGACCGTTGCTTGCCTCGTGTTGCTGCAAAATGCAGGATAGATTTCCCATGAATCCACCCTTTGCCCGCGAATGGGGCACGTCATGAAAACTTAAATCTTAAATTGTTGTTAGATATGAAGACTATTGAGTTAGAATGAGCAATAATTAAAGTTCTTGAAACTGATCAGTATAATTACTCCATACTCAAATATTTTCACTCGTATTTACAGAAAATATTATGTATATGTGAGAAATATAATTAGTTACTGAAAAACACTCATTTCTTTTTGTGAAATAAACTTAAATAACACATGTAAATTTAAGTGAAAACTAGCTGTTGGATTTTTAAGCATTTATTTTTGTATGTTCAACTCAAATAAGCACTTAAGTGATTTTCAGAGATTTTATTAAGTAGTATACCTTTTTATTATTGTGATATTTACTAAGGCCCTGGATCATTTTTCTGAATGGGGGCTCCTCTCCACAACTCGTGACTGGCAGCTTCAAGTCGACCTCGGAAGACAGCTCAAGTTCCCAGCCAACATCACAACCACTTCTCTCCCCCCAGACGTGGTACAAACATCGGAGTCCACTGAACAAGTGGTTATCCTGGAACTGACAAGTGCCAGAACAACGGCTGGAAAGCCCGCTGTGAGCCAGTCGAGGTCAGGTGGCGAGGCTTTGCTGGCCTTCACTTCTGCGAACCCTCAAACTCCTTGGAGTGAAAAGACTGCATTTGAAGAGAGCCATCAGAAACATCCTAGAGGCTGCACAGAGGGCCTTGCGGTGGCTTTGGATCCGAAGATTAAAGACCCGAAACACCCTATGACCCCGGGTACTTCACTGATGACGTGTCCAAGTAGCACCAGTAGGTGTATTCAAACTACACTTCAATGTTTAATATTTTAGGCATAAAATGTAGAAAATAGAATGAGAGGCATAAATGTCCTTGAAGAGCATAATATTTTGACATTAAAATGGTTTCTGTAGCTGAAAGTACGCAGAGGTAGCAGTTGACCAGAATGAATGATTAATATTTTAGGCATAAAATGTAGAAAATAATATGAAAGGCATAAATGTCATTGAAGAGCATTACATTTTGACATTAAAATTGTTTCTGTTGCTTAAAGCAGTTTCTGTAGATGTGCTGCAGCTGACACACAGCTCAGATGTGCCTGACAAGCGCTGCTCAGGTGAGCAGTGTGCACACTCTAACTTGTTACAGGAGCGCCGAAAAGAAACCCAATATGCTCGGTGCTGCTCACACTCTTATGAGGCGCGCTGTGTGAAACGGTACGACGCGTCGACGCACGTTATGTGAATCGACGTATTCACATAATCGATTACGTCGACGCGTTGCCCCAGCCCTACTGACTAATTAACCAAAATAATCAAATCAATAATCATTTAAGCAAAAATCATTTACACAAATAATTGCATGATTGGCTCCTACATGTATATCAAAGTTTTATTCAAATTCATTCACAATAAAGATATTTTCCATTCGAGAGAGAGTATGTGTGAATGTAACCGCTGGTTTATAGACACATGCATCATCCAACAAACTAGCCAGAATGTCAGTTATAACCCATACATCATAATATTTAGCTAGCCAATGACTTTCATGAGAGGACTCAAGTCAGGTCAAGTCAATTTTATTTGTAGAGCCCATTATCACAAAACATTGTACCTCAGAGGGCTTTAGAGTGTACGACATCCCTCTGCCCCTTAGACCCCCTCACATCACCCAAGGAAAAACTCCTGAAAAAGAACCCCTGTAATGGGGAAAAAAAAAAGGAAGAAACCTCAGGAAGAGCGGCAGAGGATGATGAGGGATCCCTCTTCCAGGACGGACAGACGTGCAATAAATGTCGTAAATAACAAATGAAATACAATTGTGGCAAAAAGGAAAGAGAGAGAGAGAGGGATGAGGGGGAGAGAGGCACAGCAATAATTTAAACAGATGCATGTCATAATACAATAACAACAGGTGAAATTATCAAATCTCATACATACACTGATACTGAGGTGTCCAAAGGACTTAAACACACCCCCGCCGGATCGGGCCTAAAGCTCAGCCACCTCTCCCTCCTCCCCGTCACATGGACAGGGATTTCAACTGAACACAAGAAACTTGTGCTCCAGGAATATGCACAGTAACGAAATTAGGGTCACTAAACTGCTATTATGGCTTAAATATAAAGGTCAGAGAGCAGTGTTAAACCTATGCAAGCCTAACTATAGGCAGGTCCGCGCAACCTTAGCCAGCCCTAATTATTAACTTTATCAAAGAGGAAGGTCTTAAGTCTCCCCTTAAAAGTGGAAACGGTGTCTGCCTCCCTGACCGAAACTGGAAGATGGTTCCATAAGAGAGGAGCATGGTAGCTGAAGGCTCTGGTTCCTATCCTACATTTGGAAACTTTGGGAACCACAAGTAACCCTGCATTTTCAGAGCACAGTGATCTTGAGGGTTGGTAAGGAACTATGAGCTGTGACAGATAGGATGGAGCCTGACCATTTAGAGCTTTGTAAGTAAGGAAGAGATTTTAAATTCAATCCTGGATTTTACAGGGAGCCAGTGCAAAGAAGCTAAAACAGGAGAAATATGATCCCTTTTCTTGGTTCCCGTTAGAACACGTGCAGCAGCGTTCTGCACCAGTTGGAGCAACCTAAGTGATTTGTTGGGGCAACCAAATAATAGGGAATTACAGTAATCCAGCCTAGAGGTGACAAATGCATGTACTAATTTTTCAGCATCTGTCTGGGATAGGATATGTCTAATTTTTGCGATGTTGCACAAGTGAAAGAAAGCAGTCCTTGAAGTTTGTTTTATATGGGAGGCAAAAGATAAATCTTGATCAAAATAAAACTCTGAGGTTCCTTACTTATGTGCTAGAGGGCAAGGTAATGCCATCTAGAGAAATTACATCATTAGAAAAGGAGCTTCTGAGGTGTTTGGGGCCAAGAATAACTTCAGTTTTGTCTGAATTCAACATCAAGAAATTACGGCTCATCCAGGCTTTTACGTACTTAAGACATGTTTGAAGTCTAGATAGCTGATCAGTTTCATCTGATGTCATACACAGATACATTTGTGTATCATCAGCATAAACAATGAAAATTTACAGAGTGTTTTCTAATAATGTTGCCTAGAGGAAGCACATATAAAGTAAAAAGGATTGGTCCAAAACACAGAACCCTGTGGCACTCAGAAGCAGACCTTAGTATGTGCGGAGGATTGATCATTGATGTGAACAAATTGGGAAGGATCTGATAAGTTAAGATTTAAACCAGGTTAGTGCTGTTCCTTTAAGGCCAATTAAGTGTTCCATTCTGTGCAGCAAGATTTGATTGTCAATAGTGTGTCAAAAGCGGCACTGAGCTCTAAAAGGATTAAAACAGAGACCAGACCTGAATCAGAAGCAATCAATAAGTCGTTATTAATTTTTACTAGTGCCATCTCTGTACTATGATGAAGTCTAAAGCCTGACTGAAAGTCCTCGAATAAACTATTATCTTGGAGAAAGTCACAGAGATGATGAGCAACCACTTCCTCAAGGATTTTAGAAATAAAGGGTAAATTAGATATTGGTCTATAGTTAGCTAAAATCTCAGGATTGAGAGTGGGCTTCTTTAGAAGAGGTTTAATGACAGCTACTTTAAAGGACTGTGGTAGATAGCCCGTTAATAAAGACGCATTGATTATATCTAAAAAAGAATTGTCTAATAAGAATAAAGTGAAACGGGTGTGTATTGGAACCCAAATGCAGTACTCTGATGCCCAGGGACGGTTGGTAACAAACTTTATTTAAACCAACACAATAAAAGACAAGTCTGCTCAAAGTCAGTGGTGCGGAAAGTTCGTTCTTCAGGCTGAGAGCCCAAACAAAGTCTCTGGGAATCCCACAAGGAGAAGACACGAACCTTGTAGCGGCTGCAGCTGGTGAGCAGGAAGCCTCGTAGCCCGTCAAGCCAACAACACGTGGAGAGGGAATGTCGTCGGGTGAGCACAGGGATAGTCGAGGGCAGGCAGGAGTTCCATAACCAGGAAAGCAGTCCGCGGTGGCAGCAGTACCGATCAGGAGAGAGCAGAAGGGTTGACGAAGCCAGGCAGAGGAGACGTTACCAGTGGAGCAGTCAGGATTCCGAAACGCCGAAACAGAGCACGTGGTCAGGGACAGAAGGCAGATAGGTACACGAGGAGTCAGGCGAGGAGAGTTGGTCGGGGACAGGCAGAGTCGGCATCGGAAGGTCTGGCAGAAATAATGCTGGAAAGTCTCGCATAGTGCAGTAGAACAATCTGGCAGAGAGTGAGTGTGCTGGAGTGGCTTATATGCAGGGTTGATTGGTGATCAGTTGCAGCTGTGAGGTGAGCAGGCTGTGTAGGTGGGCGTGGTTTGCAGGTGGAGCGAGCAGAGGGAGGGTGAGTGGAAAAGTACTGGCAGCAGGGGGGGAGGAGGAGGAGGCAGGCAGGCAGTATACACCATGACATAAAGCTTCCTTAAGTAGCCTAGTTGGGATGGGGTCTAGCAGGCATGTTTTTTTTTTCCCAAATGTATTTATTGTTTTCCACATATATAAGATACAGACACCCACTTGCATCAACTTAAATTATGATATAAATTAACGAAATACAGAACAAAACACATATACACATAACAAAAACAAAAACAAAAAACAAAAAAAAAAAAATAAAAATTCCCCTCTACAGTTTACAAGTGTTCTCAAGTGAATCTTAAGTGAATCGTAAGTTCCCCTCTGTCATGGCAGTCGTGTAAGGTTCCCAAAGCTTATTTAAGTCTTTTTGTTTGCCCTTTGCAATGTATGTTAGTCTTTCTAATCCTATACAGCTAAAGAGTTCCTTTATCCATATTCCTAATGAAGGAGCATCATACTCTTCCAACAGAGTGCAATAGCCCTCCTGGCTTGTAATAGTCCAAAATCCAGTGGTATGGTCTGCTTCGATGTTTGAGGAAAGTTCTTTGGATATATTCCAAGCACACACAGTTTGGCATTTAAAGGCACATTGGTATTAAACATTTCTGATAAACATTTTATAACATCCCTCCAAAAGTTTTGTATCTTTGAACACTCCCATAAACAATGGAATAGAGTACCTCTCTCATCCAAACATTTAGAACAAATATCCGGAATATTGGCTGACATATGATGAAGTGTGACAGGAGTTATGTACATTCTCATCAACCACTTATATTGAAGTGGTTGGAACCTTGTATTTATTGTTTGTTTTTGCGCCTTTAAGCAAGCATCCTACCAGTCTGTCTCATCAATGTCTTCTTGTATGTCAATTTTCCACGCCTTTAGTTTATCTAGTGTTGATTCATTACTATGTGCAGCTAATATGCTGTAATATTTAGATACACAACCTTTTGTTCCTATGTCGGCTATTGTTATTTCCTCCAGTTGTGATAAAGGTGGTGGATACATTATCCGTTTATTTTTTGATGACATATAACTTTTTAGCTGTAGATACTTGAAAAAGTGCTTTTTAGGAATTTGATATCTTTGACACAATTGACTAAAAGAAAGTAAAACTCTATCTTCATAAAGATCCATTATTTTCTGTACACCTTTTGTGTGCCACACAAGAGGGAGATAATATAGGCATGTCACCTATATGTGACATGCCTATATATATCATCTTAGTCTGGCATGCAGCACGCATGCCAGACTAAGATGGTATTTTTAAGGAAAGGGTTTCTTGTACATCATCTTTTTAATGTTTTAAGGTCTGAAGAGTACATATATGAACTTAATGGTAGTGGAATGGATTCACGTTCAATGTACACCCAGGCAGGAGGCGCTGTAGTACAGAAATAGTAGGATGCTGAGGTTAGTTGGGCAGCCATATAACACCATCTAAGGTTGGGAAGTTGAAGCCCTCCCCTCTCATAAGGCAAATACAGTAGTTTAAGACGAAGTCTGGCTCTCCTATCATTCCAAATGAACTGGCCAAATAATTTGTTAAGTTTATCGTAAAACATCTTTGGTAATGGCAGTGGGAGTGCTTGAAAATAGTATAAAAATTGTGGTAAGACAGTCATTTTAATTAGATTTATTCGCCCAATCATAGATATTGGCAAAGTGGACCAGCAATGCTTCAGTTATTTTTTCTAACAGGGGATTGTAGTTTACCATGGTTATTTCGTTTAATTCCGGAGTTATTTTAACACCTAGATATCTAAATCCTTCAGTTGTCGTCATAAATGGAGTATTTATTAAGGGATTATGTCGTTCTTCCTTATTAAGGAACATTAGTATAGATTTTGAATTATTAATTTTATAACCAGAAAAACCTCCAAAATATTCGATTAATCCTATCAAATTAGGAATACTATTTCTTAAGTTTGTCAAGAAAAATATTCTATCATCAGCAAACAGTGAAATACGATGTTCCATCTCCCCAACTCTAATACCTGATATTCCCACGTGTTCCCTTACAGCCATAGCTAGAGGCTCTATTGCTAATGTAAATAGTAGTGGTGATAGAGGACAACCCTGTCGGGTAGATCTTTGTAAACTAAAGGGTTTTGATGTTGTATTGTTGGTAAGAATCTCAACAATTGGGTTTGTATACAACAACTGAATCCATTTAAGAAAAACTTCACCTAGTCCATATCTCGGGAGGACGTCAAAAAGATAACCCCATTCTATTCTATCAAATGCTTGGGAAGCATCTATTGAAAGCATTGCAGTGTCCGTTGCATCATGTTTCTCATGAAGTATGTTCAAAACTCTTCTAATATTATGGTAACCTTGCCTTATTTGTACAAAACCTTGTTGGTCATCATTAATCAGCTGGGGAAGATATTTATCTAACCTTTTTGAAAGCGCTTTACAGAGTATTTTTGTGTAACATCCCATTAAACTAATTGGTCTGTAAGATGAGCATTCAGTTGGGGGCTTATTTGGTTTTAATATAAGGGTGTAACGGGTTTGTTGAGGACCCAGATGCAGTACAGCACAACGCTCTGGCAGTTGGTAATAACTTTTATTAAAACCAACACAAATAATGTTCAGATTACAAACTGAGAGTTCGTTCTTCGGGCTGTGAGCCCAAGCAATGTCTCTGGGAGTCACACGAAGCGAAGACACGAAGCTTGTACCCACTGTGGCTGGTGACGAGGAAACCCCGTAGCTCCGCGAGCCGACAACACGTGTGAGAGCGTTGTTGGGGTCGAGCGGAAGAGTGGTCGAGGGCAGCAGGGGTTCAGTTACCGGGAAGTCCGTCCGCGGGAACAACAGCACCAACTGGGAACAGGCAGGAGAATCGTCGAAGCCGAGCAGAAAGGTCTTTACCAGTGAATCCGTCAGGTTTCCGGAATGAATTCTTCGGAACCCTCCGAACCAATGTCGTCGTCGTCATCAGAAGACGGGTCAACTCCCATCGGCAAGGCGGGACCCCCCGTGCAGGACCCCAAACCAGACGGCCCAGGAACCAGAGAGGAAGGGGGAGCGGAGGCAGAAGACCCCCCATCAGGAGCGGCGCGGGAGGGCTGATCAGGATGGAGATGGTGGAAGTCCTTAATCAGCTGGTCGTCCAGGATCTGCCGAGCCGGGACCCAGGACCGCTCCTCCGGGCCGTAACCCTCCCAGTCCACCAGGTATTGTAGTCCCCTTCCCCGGCGACGAGAGCGAAGAAGGCGCCGAACGGTGTACGCTGGAGCGCCATCGATGAGGCGAGGAGGAGGAGGAGGCCGGGAGGCGGGCTGCAGAGGGCTCTCCTTGACAGGCTTGAGCTTGGAGATGTGGAAGGTCGGGTGAATGCGCATGGAGCGGGGCAGCTTGAGACGGACCGCGACCTCGTTGACCACCTCGACCGGGAAGGGACCAACAAACTTGGGAGCCAGCTTCCGGGACTCCACCCTTAGGGGAAGATCTTTGGTGGAGAGCCAAACTTTCTGTCCCATCTGGTATGGAGGGGCCTGGGAGCGGCGGCGGTTGGCTGCGGAGGTGTAACGAGCGGCGGTTCGCAGGAGTGCAGACCGGGCTCGAGACCAGGTTCTTCGGCAGCGGCGGATGAAGTTCTCCACTGACGGGTAAGCAGTCTCTATCTCTTGGGCCGGGAACAGGGGAGGCTGGAAGCCGTACGCACACTGGAAAGGTGTGAGTCTGGTGGCAGAACTGACCAAGGAGTTGTGGGCGTATTCCACCCAAAGGAGCTGGGAGGACCAGGAGGCGGGTTGGCTGGATGCCATGCAGCGAAGAGTGGTCTCCATCTGCTGATTCATCTGCTCCATCTGGCCGTTGGACTGGGGATGGTATCCCGAGGACAGGCTGGTGGATGCTCCCAGTAGGCGGCAGAACTCCTTCCAGAATGCAGACGTAAACTGGGACCCTCGATCCGATACCACGTCAGTGGGAAGGGCCGTGCAGACGGAAGACGTGGAGCAGCATCAGTTCTGCGGAGGGGAGCTTGGGCAGAGCAATGAAGTGGGCCATCTTGCTGAACCGGTCCACCACTGTCAGGATGGCTGTATTACCGTCTGACAGTGGCAGACCGGTGACAAAGTCCAGGGAGACGTGGGACCAGGGGCGATGAGGGATCGGGAAGGGTTTCAGGAGTCCGGCAGGAGCTTGGCGGGACGTCTTGCTCTGGTTGCAGACCGGGCAGGCATTTACAAAGTCTTTAGTATCTTGGTCCAGAGTTGCCCACCAAAAACGTCGCTGCAGGACCTCCCTTGTACGAGCGACCCCTGGGTGACAGGTCAGCCGGGATGCGTGCGCCCACTGTAGGACCTCAGACCTGAATTCTTGTGGCACGAACAAACGGTCCAGTGGGCAGGAGCTGGGACCCGGCGGCTGTTCCTCCAGCGCTGTCTTAATCCGCTCCTCCAACTCCCAGGTGAGAGCGGCCAGGAGACGGGAAGCAGGGAGAATGCTGTCGGAACGGGAAACCTCCTCATCCTCCTCCACCAAGAACTGCCGGGACAGCGCATCCGGTTTGGTGTTTCGGGAACCAGGTCTGTAAGAGAGCGTGAAGAGGAATCTGGCAAAGAACAGGGCCCACCGGGCCTGGCGGGAATTGAGTCTCTTGGCCGACTTGATGTATTCGAGGTTCTTATGGTCAGTCCAAACCAAGAACGGGACCTGGGTACCCTCCAACCAGTGGCGCCACTCCTCCAACGCCAGCTTCACCGCCAGCAGTTCCCGATTCCCGATGTCATAATTCCTCTCGGCTGGGGATAGTCGCCTTGAAAAGAAGGCACAGGGATGCAACTTCCCATCTCGGCCGAGCGTTGTGAAAGGACGGCCCCTACACCTACGTCAGAGGCGTCGACTTCCACCACAAACTGTTTATCGGGGTCAGGGATGAGGAGGATGGGTGCCGAGCTGAAGCGTCTTTTTAAATGCTGGAAGGCTTCATCTGCGGCCGGGGACCAGCGAAATGGAACCTTGGATGAGGTGAGAGCAGAGAGAGGAGCTGCCACCGTGCTGTAGCCCCGGATGAATCTTCGATAAAAGTTGGCGAAGCCCAGGAAACGCTGGAGTTGTTTACGTGAGTCGGGTACGGGCCAGGAGGAAACGGCAGAGACCTTGGCGGGGTCCATCTCCATCCGGTTGTGCCCAATGATGTAGCAAAATGGCCGGCTTGACCACAGTACAGACACAGATTGCCCCGATGTCGTCTCTCCCGCTCCTCAGCTGACAGCCGGGTGCGCCCCACCTGCATGGGTTCTGTCCCCCCCTGTACGGGGTTCGAAAGAAGACCGGAGGAAGGTCCAGGCTGAGTGGAGAGAGTCCGACGAGTCTCCCCCTCCCGGAGCCGCTCCTTTCTCCTCGCCTGGATGCGCCTGTCCAATCGAGTAGTGAGTTCGATCAAACCATCCAAAGAATGAGGGAGATCAAACGAAACCAGTTCATCTTTTATGTACGGGGCGAGGCCATTCAGAAAAGCGTCACACTGGGCAGCCGGGTTCCAGTCACTTTGTCGAGCCGTCGTTCTGAACTCGATGGCGAAGTCAGCGACGGATCGATTGCCCTGACGTTGATTCAGGAGCCCCCCGGTGGCGTCGGGACCCACAGGAACCGGCCCAAACACCTTGCGGAGCTCCTCAGCGAAGGCATGAAACGACAAGCAAAGCCGGCGTGCCCCTCTCCCATTCTGCCGTTCCCCATAGGCGAGCTCGACCCGTGAGGTGATTTATGGCGAAGGCAACTCTGGCTGCTTCTGAGGCGAAGGTGTGTGGTTGCAATGCAAACAGGATTGAACAGTTTGTCAGGAACGGATTGCAACCCTCAGGATCTCCAGCATAACGTTCAGGAGCCCCTACCCGGGGTTCGGGAGTGGCGACGGATGATGACGTAGGAGCGTGAGCGGGCTGGGCAGGACCTGGAGCTGGAGCGGCGTGTTGAGTCAGTGTGGTCGCCATCTGTTGCACTTGTGTGGCTAACTGTGTTAGCGCCCGTTCCAACGCTGAAGCAGACTGGCAAGCCTCCGCCGCGTTCGAGGTGAGTTGAGCTTCGTGCTGTTGAAGCATCCCCTCAACCCGGGCTAGGCGAGACTGAAGAGCGCAGGAGTCTGCTGGGTCCATTTCTGGCCAGATCGTACTGTAACAGGTTTGTTGAGGACCCAGATGCAGTACAGCACAACGCTCTGGCAGTTGGTAATAACTTTTATTAAAACCAACACAAATAATGTTCAGATTACAAACTGAGAGTTCGTTCTTCGGGCTGTGAGCCCAAGCAATGTCTCTGGGAGTCACACGAAGTGAAGACACGAAGCTTGTACCCACTGTGGCTGGTGACGAGGAAACCCCCCGTAGCTCCGCGAGCCGGCAACACGTGTGAGAGCGTTGTCGGGGGTCGAGCGGAAGAGTGGTCGAGGGCAGGCAGGGGTTCGGTTACCGGGAAGTCCGTCCGCGGGAACAACAGCACCAACTGGGAACAGGCAGGAGAATCGTCGAAGCCGAGCAGAAAGGTCTTTATCAGTGAATCCATCAGGTTTCCGGAATGCTGAATCAGAGCACGTGGTCGGGAACAGAAGGCAGGTAGGTTCACGGGGAATCAGGTGAGGAGAGCAGGTCGGGAACAGGCAGAGTCGGCAACGGAGGATCTGGTAGGAAAGCGCTGGAAAGACATGCATACTGCAGAGGATGATCTGGCAATGAGTGTGTGAACAGGAGTGTCTTAAATGCCGGGTTGATTGGTGATGAGCTGCAGCTGTGGGGAGAGCAGGCTGCAGCAGTGGGCGTGGCTTGAAGGTAGAGCAGGTCAGAGGAAGGTGAGTGGAAAGTTACTGGCAGAGAGGGAGAGGAGGAGAATGCAGGAACCATGACAAAGGGTTATTAAAGCTAGTTTAATGTGCCTGGGAGAGTTCCTTTGATAAAAGATTCTTTAAACATGTCGATAAGTGGATTAACAAGTTGCTTTTGAAATGATTTATAAAATTCAATCGGTAATCCATCTGGACTTGGTGCTTTTCCACCATTAATGTCCCCTATAGCTTCAAGAAGCTCCCCTGCTGTTAATGGGCTATCCAATCTTTTTTTTTCATCATCCGTTATTGTCTGAAATTTCAATTGGTTGAGGAACGTATTCTGTCCTTTTCCCATTTCTGTACATTCTGATTTGTATAGCATTTCATAAAAGTCTCGGAAATTGTTGTTTATCTCTAATGGATCTGTAATTAGATTGCCAGTTTTAGATTTTATATTACTTATTGTCCTTTCTGCCTGCATTTTTTTAGTTATCCAAGCTAGTAATTTGCCTGCTTTTTCCCTTTGATCATAATATGATCAAAGGGAAAAAGCAGGCACATTAGGCTCCTAGCTACTTTATCAGATCAGATGATAATTTATCATATTTCGCTCTCAAAACTGTGAGGTTATTTAATTTTACAGGATCATTATCTTTATAATGTTCAGTCTCAACTTTTTTAATTTGATTTTCTAAAGTTCTCAGTTCTTGGTTGCGCTGTTTAGCTTTAGAGCTTGTGTAACTAATGATTTTCTCCTCTTATGTAAGCTTTAAATGCCTCCCACCGAATGTTCACTGTGGTTTCATCTGTGTTTAGTTCAAAAATATTTGTCAATGCAGCCTTCCACAAATTTAACAAAATTGGGATCTTGTAATAAATATACCTGCAACCTCCATCTTGAGCTACAGCTGATTTTTCCTATGTGGATTTCCATAGATATTGTTGCATGGTCACTAATTACGATGCTGTTGTACCAGCATTTTTTGACATTGGTTAATAGTTACATAGAAACTAAAAATAATCAATGCGTGAATGGGTTTTATATGAACTTGAATAACAAGAGTATTCTCTTTTATTGGGGTTCTGTGTTCTCCAATTTTCAATTAATCTTAAATCTTGCATATAACTAGTCAGTGTTTTCCTAGTTTGTACATGAGTTGCATCAGTTTGGGTGGATCTGTCCATTGATGGATCAAGGGCACAGTTAAAATCTCCTCCAATAATACTGAGTCCATCTAAAGCAGATATGTGAGAGAAATAATCTTTCAAAAAAAGATGGGTTGTCCTCATTAGGGCCATAAACATTTATAAGATTATACTTTTGCGATAAAACATTACCTGAAACAACAATATACCTTCCAGATGGATCTTTAACAATGTTTGTGACTTGAAACGGTTTTGATCTATGTATCAGAATTATCACACCCCTTGCATGGGTATTAAAGGAAGCATGAAACACTTGACCTGGCCATCTTTTGGTCAAATAGTGTATGTCTGAGTCAATTAAATGTGATTCTTGTAAAAAGACTATTTGAGATTTAACATTTTTATCCTGTTCATTACCTTTTTAAGTTTAGCCAGTTGTCTTACTCCCCTGACATTCCAACTTGTTACTTTAATATCCAAACCACTATCTTTTTCTTTATCCATAAATTATTATCCCAGCATTGTGAAATGCCAAACAAACAGAGAGGAAGAAAGAAATACGTGAAAAGACGATAACGAGGGGGAGAAAAAAAAGAAAAAAAAAAAAGGAGCATGCAAGTGTACACATAGACCCACATATTAAACAAAACCCACCCCCCCCCCATCCCCAAATAACACACAACACTCAGCCCTAGCATTTCCAACTGGAATGGATTCCCTTCCCCTTTGTTGAAATTAAGGGAACGTTGATCCACGTTTGAGGAGCAACTAGTTAACATAACCTAACCTGAATCAACAGAACAATCTGTGCTCCTCCACTGTGCACTTGAGATTTTTAAGTAATTTTCTTACAGGACACATAATATTGTATTGTCTAACGTAATATATATTGATATTCACCTACGCTTGTTTTGTAAACATCGGCTGTTCATACGCAAACCATGGCAGCCTGGTTATATAACACGCGCACACATATAGACCCAAATAAACTGTGACTGTCCCTACTCAAATAAGAATATTGATATACATATGCACATTTGCACATAAACATAAACATAAGTCCAGACACACCTATGAGCCTTATATGTCTTTGTGACTCAGGTGACTTCAGTAAAGGCTTACTTCAAAAATTCTTTGAACTCTTTTATTTTGAACTTTCCAATTATCAGCTGGCGCCCGCAGCATATCAGCTGTTTTTCCTCTCAGTCTACAGTCCGTGGCTGTGTCGGCAATGACTCTCAGTGGCGCTTTATCTGAATCACTGGTTCACGCATACCTGTAGTGATTACTCCGGTTGCTGGATGCTTTTGTAGAACTTTTCAGCCTCCTGAGGTGTCGAAAAGAGATGGATCTTGCCGTTATGCAGCACTCTGAGCTTGCAGGGATTGTGCTGGAATCCACGGAAGGCATTTATGTCAAGAAACAACTTCGTGACGGAGTTAAATCCCAGACGGATCCGAACAGTCTCTGCGGAGAGATCTTGCACAAATGTTATCTTGGCCCCATCATGTGTGATCTCCGGTAAACGAGCTCCTTCTCCTGAAACTTGAGGAAGCGGATGAGGATCGCTCTGCTTCGGTTGGGATTTCCAGTTGCTAGTGTACGATGCACCCGCTCCAAAGTGAATGATGTGTCGGGAGCAAGCCCCAGCCATCTTGGTAGTCTGTCATTGATGAAATCGATGAGTGACTGTTGTCCCTCTGCTGCTCCCTCCCGTATACCAAGCAGCCGGAGGTTCTTCCTTCTCCCTCGGTTCTCCAAATCATCAGTTTTGGATTCAAGGTAAGCGATTCGCTTGGTGGCCGAGTTAAGTGCGGTTTGTACTTTTTCGAATGATCCCTCAGTCTCCTGTATGCGGCGTTCAGCTTCATCGATCCGTACTTCATTAGAGGAAACATCTCGTTGTATTTCTGTTACTTTGCATTCCAGTGCAGCCATGGAGTTCGCCATACCGGTCAGACAAGTGTCTATGTTGTCCAGCTTTGTTCCAAAGTCTGCCCGGAGTGATTTAAGTTCACCCAAAACTTCGGCTAAATTAGCCATGTGGTTAGCTTCCTTGTCGCTTGCTGGGCTTGAAGAAGTTGCTTTTGTAACTGTCTTGCACGTACGGGTAAAAATAGCACACTGCTTGGTTGGCTGAGGATTAGACATGTCACAGCCGAAGTTGTACTCTAAACGTTAGCTTTAAATATTTGGTTTTTGAATTAAATCCTGCACAGGTGGCAAGAGCTCTCTCGCTAAGCTGCCATCTTGGTCATGGTCACGTCACTTCCCCGTCTAGCAGGCATGTTGATGCAGAAATCAAAGTAGAGAGTCGGCGAAGGACAATGGGGGAAAAATGGTCCAAATAAATTCCAGGCCTTGCCGCCATATCCAAGCTACCTGAGTCCGGGGTCAGGTCAGTTAAGGGCAAGAGGTGATGGATTTTTATCTCTAATAGTTATAATTTTATCATTAAAGAAAGTTATAAAGTCATCACTGTTTAGGGCTGAAGGAATACAAGGCTCTATGGAGCTGTGACACTGTGAGTCAGCCTGGCTACAGTGCTGAAAAGAAACCCGGGATTGTTTTTATTTTCCTCAATTAATGATGAGTAATAGTTTGCTCTGGCATGGTGGAGGGCCTTCTTATACACATTTTAAGACTATCCAGCCAGACTAAATGGGAATTTTTGAGTTGGTTGAATGCCAATTTCTGCTTGTTTCAGTTTGCGGATCTGGGGGTTAAACCCCATCCATCCATCCATCCATTTTCTTCCGCTTATCCGGGGTCGGGTCGCGGGGGCAGCAGCCTAAGCAGGGAAACCCAGACTTCCCTCTCCCCGGCCACTTCGTCCAGCTCTTCCCGGGGGACCCCGAGGCGTTCCCAGGCCAGCTGTGAGAGTAGTCTCTCCAGCGTGTCCTGGGTCTTCCCCGGGGCCTCCTACCGGTGGGACGTGCCCTGAACACCTCACCAGGGAGGCGTCCTGGAGGCATCCTAATTAGATGCCCAAGCCACCTCATCTGGCTCTTCTCAATGCGGAGGAGCAGCGGCTCTACTCCGAGCTCCTCCCGGATGACCGAGCTTCTCACCCTATCTCTAAGGGAGAGCCCAGCCACCCTACGGAGGAAACTCATTTCGGCCGCTTGTACCCGCGATCTTGTTCTTTCGGTCACTACCCAAAGCTCATGACCATAGGTGAGGGTAGGAACGAAGATCGACTGGTAAATCGAGAGCTTTGCCTTTCGGCTCAGCTCCCTCTTCACCAAGACAGACCAGTGCAGAGTCCGCATTACTGCAGACGCTGCACCGATCCGCCTGTTGATCTCCCATTCCATCCTTCCCTCACTTGTGAACAAGACCCCGAGGTACTTAAACTCCTCCACTTGGGGCAGGACTTCATCCCCGATCCGGAGGGGGCACGCCACCCTTTTCCGGCCGAGAACCATGGTCTCGGATTTGGAGGTGCTGATTCTCATTCCAGCCGCTTCACACTCGGCTGCGAACCGATCCAGTGAGAGCTGAAGGTCGCGGCCAACAGGACCACATCGTCTGCAAAGAGCAGAGACCTAATCCTGAGGTCACCAAACCGGACCCCCTCAACACCCTGGCTGCGCCTAGAAATTCTGTCCATAAAAGTTATGAACAGAATCGGCGACAAAGGGCAGCCCTGGCGGAGTCCAACCCTCACCGGAAACGAGTTCGACTTACTGCCGGCAATGCGGACCAAGCTCCGGCACCGGTCATACAGGGAACGGACAGCCCGTATCAGGGAGTCCGAAACCCCATATTCCCGGAGAACCCCCCACAGGACAGGGTCGAATCCCTTCTCCAAGTCCACAAAGCACATGTGGACTGGTTGGGCAAACTCCCAAGCACCCTCAAGGATCCTGCCAAGGGTCCAGAGCTGGTCCACAGTTCCACGACCGGGGCGAGAACCGCATTGCTCCTCCTGAATCCTGTGTTCGACTATCTGGCGGACCCTCCTCTCTAGTACCCCCGAATAGACCTTACCAGGGAGGCTGAGGAGTGTGATCCCTCTGTAGTTGGAACACACCCTCCGGTCCCCCTTCTTGAAAAGAGGGACCACCACCCCAGTCTGCCAGTCCAAGGGCACTGCCCCCGATGTCCACGCAATGTTGCAGAGTCGTGTCAGCCACGACAGCCCCACAACATCCAGGGCCTTGAGGAACTCCGGGCGGACTCGTCCACCCCCGGGGCCCTGCCACCGAGGAGCTTTTTGACCACCTCGGTAACCTCAGCCCCAGAGATAGAGGAGCCCACCCCCGGGTCCCCAGGCCCTGCTTCCCCAACAGAAGGCGTGTCGGTGGGATTGAGGAGGTCTTCGAAGTATTCCTTCCACCGATCCACAACGTCCCGAGTCGAGGTCAGCAGCACCCCGTCGCCACCATACACAGTGTTGATGGAGTACTGTTTCCCCCTCCTGAGACGCCGGATGGTGGTCCAGAACCTCTTCGAAGCCGTCCGGAAGTCGTTTTCCATGGCCTCGCCAAACTCCTCCCATGCCCGGGTTTTTGCCTCGGCGACCGCCGCCGCCACACTCCGCTTGGCCTGTCGATACCTGTCTGCTGCCTCCGGAGTCCCACAGGCCAAGAAGGCCCGATAGGACTCCTTCTTCAGCTTGACGGCACCCCTTACCGCCGGTGTCCTCCAGCGGGTTCGGGTGTTGCCGCCCCGACAGGCACCAACCACCTTATGGCCACAGCACCGGTCGGCCACCTCAGCAATGGAGGCACGGAACACGGCCCACTCGGACTCAATGTCCCCAGCCTCCCCCGGGACATGGTCGAAGCTCTTCCGGAGGTGGGAGTTGAAGCTCCTTCTGATGGGAGACTCTGCCAGACGTTCCCAGCAGACCCTCACAATGCGTTTGGGGTTGAGGGTTAAACCATGGGGCTAATTTTCTTTGTTTCATTAATTTCTTCTTGAAAGGTGCAACAGTGTCGAGAGCTGATCGCAATGAGCCAGTTGCACTATCAATGAGACAATCAATTTGAGAATGACTAAAGTTAGTAAGAGTATTCTCAGTCGCTGTAAGACATGGTAATGATGTCAATGCAGAAGGAATCAATTTCTTAAACTTAGCCACTGCTGAATCAGATAGACATTTGGAATAGTAACTCTTGCTCAGAGGCTTGTAGTCGAGTAGTAAAAAATTAAAAGTTATTAAATAATGATCAGACAGAGCAGGATTCTCGGGGAAGACCAATAAATCTTCAATATCGATGGCGTGTGCTAGGACAAGATCTAGGGTGTGATTGTGGCGATGAGTGGGTTTATGTACACACTGACTGAAGCCAACTGAATCCAAAAACATGGCGAAAGCAGAACTAAGGCCATCACTATTAATATCCATGTGAATGTTAAAATCCCCTCGATATTACTTTGTCTGATTTAAGCACTAAACTTGATAAAAGCTCAGAGAATTCAGATAGAAATTCAGAGTATGGGCCGGGGGCGCGGTATACCATAACAAATAGAATTGGCTGTAGAGTTTTCCAGGATGGGTGAGAAAGACTAAGGAAAAGGCTTTAATATGAACTATAGTTTAGCTTAGCTTTAGGGTGAATTGCTAAGCTTGAATCAAAAATAGCAGCGACTCCCCCTCCTCGGCCAGAGTCCCGCGCAATGTGACTATTTATATGATGACCAGGAGGAGTGGATTCATTCAGGCTAACATACTCATCAGGACAAAGCCAGGTCTCAGTGAGGCAGAATAAATCAATATGATGATCCAATATTTAATCAGTGACTAAAAGAGCTTTGGTTGATAGGGATCTAATGTTTAAGAGTCCACATTAAATTCTCCTGTTATGATGCTGTTTGACAGGAGATGTATTAATTTTTATGACATTTTTTTGTACAACTCCCCTTTTATTTATTTTAGATTTAAATAGAGATGAAGTGGTCGGGGGACAGACACCGTTTTTATACTGTAACATTTACATTATGGGTGTGTGACTGTGCTAAAGGAAGCTCAGAGAAGCACCCTGGTCCCAACTCTGGGATGTCATGGCTTTGGGCTTCTAATAAACTCGGTCAGAGTCAGCTCCATCCAAAGTGGGATGGATGCCGTGGGATCTTATGCCCCCTCCGGCATAAGACCAGGTTTCCCCCAAAAAGAGTGCCAATTATTAACATAGCCCACATCATTTGCTGGACACCACCTCGACAACCAGTGGTTGAGTGATGACATGCGGCTAAACATGTCATCACTGGTCACATTGGGGAGGGGTCCAGAGAAAATTACGGTGTCCGACATCATCTTTGCGTACTCACACACCGACTCTATGTTCATTTTAGTGACCTCCGACTGGTGTAACTGGGTGTCATTGCTGAATAACAATCTTACTGTATTTACGTTTAGTCTTTGCCAGCAGCTTTAAATTTGACTCAACATCGCCCGCTCTGGCCCCAGGGATACATTTGACTATGGCCGCTGGTGTCACTAACTTCACGTTTCACAAAATAGAGTTACCAATGACCAGGATTGTGTCCTCAGACGGTGTGTCGCTGAGCGGGGAGTACTTATTTGAAACGTGAAGGGGGGGTGGGAGGTGTACCGTGGGCTTCGGCTTACTATGCTTTGCTCGGACAGGCACCCAGCCTCCCGGCTGCACGGGGGTTGCCGGGGAATGGCTAGCAGAGGCTATGCTATGTCCGTCTGCACCGGCTACAGGGGGCTTGCTAACTATCGCAGCTAAGGAGGGATTTTCCATGGTGCAGAGCCGCGCTTCAAGCGCAGCAAATGAACTACACTTGTTACAAGTACCGCTGTCGCTAAAGGAGGCAGAGGAGTAACTAAACATCTGACACACTGAGCAGGAGACATGGTCATATCACAAAACATGGTTTGCCTGAGAGGGCTTTACAGCGTACGACATCCCTCTGCCCTTAGACCTCCTCACATCACCCAAGTAAAAAACTTCCAAAAAAGAACTCCTGTAATGGGGAAAAAAAAAGGAAGAAACCTCAGGAAGAGTGGCAGAGGATGATGAGGCATCCCTCTTCCAGGACGGACAGACGTGCAATAGATGTCGTAAATAACAAATGAAATACAATTGTGGCAAAAAGGAAAGAGAAAGAGAGAGGGGAGGAGAGGGGGAGAGAAGTGTGCCTCAGGTTCCCCCAGGAGGAGCTGGTAGATGTTGCTGGGGAGAGGCACATCAATGTATCAGTGTCATGTAATACATGGTCATGTATTGATCTAGTTTTTTAATATCCTTCAAACATTTTAGAACATTTTCAAAACCTTTTTACAGTTCAATTGACTAAAATTTGATTTTTTTTTATCTGAGATGTAGGCAAGGCTACAATGTGGATTGTATTTCTCTCTTTCTTTTAGATTAATAGTACTTCATAGTAGGCTTATTGCATAATTTGTGGCTATGGCCTCTGAACACAAACCTCAAAGAATAAGATAATGTCAGATGATAAAATAAAAAGCTACACAGCTACTAAATAGGAAAAACTTTACAAGTATAATTGCTTTTGTATTATTCTCATTCAAGGAGCTCAGTTTACTCTACATGTAGCATTTTGCTGAGATAATTCTCAGGTTTATATTTGTTTTTATTTGTGGTGTCAATGGTGACACTTGCCATAGACGATATAGGCGGCCATCTAGGGCGGCATCCCGATGGGAGATGCCAAAATTGTGCCCAGAAAAAATGTTGTCATCAGTTTGAACACTCTGCAATGCACGATTCAAGTGGACATGAGAGGATCTTTTTCTGTCTGCTTACAGTACATTGCATTGAGTTTGACTGATTTACATAATGATCCGTTCAAGTAAAATGGTTATAATGTAAAATATATAGTAAAAAGGCATTATGCTTATTATTTATTTATTATTTTTTACAAAAAATATGTTTTTTTCTGTAAAAAATGATTATTTCAAGGGTTGTTTCATGAATGTGTATCACTGAATTTGTGCTTGTTCATTGGTACTGCATTGCAGGGCTTAATGACTTAAACATAGTTCTGTTTTTTTGTAGTGTAGATATCTGTGTTTCCTTGGCACAAAAGAAGAGTTAAAAAAAAACTAACAAAAAAAAAACAAAAAAACAACACAAACAACAATATCATAACATCCGTATCAGCTATCACCTAAAATATTATATAAATCCTTGGTATCAGTATTGGCCCAGAATTTCAAAATTGCAAAATTGCATATCCAGTTTAATTAGAAAGTGAATTTGTACTTCGTTTTGTTATGTTTCATATGCACAAATTGTTTTATTGTTAATTCTTCTGATTCAGTTAGTTTGGAATATATTTGCAGTTTTTATTTGGATCATTTAGTGGTTATTTATTGATTTATCTAATCATTGTAACACATGTACAACATGTTACTAGTGCAGACTTCTACTACTAGGCCTACTACTGCTATGTTGTTATGTTTGCATTTTTTTCACACTGTGCGGTGTGGTCATAAAGATCAAACAATACCTGTTCACAACACAGCGCAAACCCAGGTAGGATGTGGTAAATAATAAAACAACAAATACCAGGCCAAGGCCAACATTTATTTGTTTATTTCTTATTTATAAAACAATCTGACTATGACGTAAGTGCATTTCAGACAGACGTGAGTAATCAATCCCAGAACTCAGGCAAGGCAGAGCAATGTTTTCATGCCTGCGTTCGTAACTCTGTCATGGCGCCCGGAATGTTGCTCACTAAGGAGGGGACTTCGTACCATCGTGTTTGAATTCGCTTTAATGAGAAGTGTCCTGTGCGTTTTCATACTCCCGGTTTGAACTGAGTCAAATTAATCTGTGAACCCGCCATGACCGTGGAGCAGAATGTCCTCCAGCAGCATTCTCAGAAGGTAACGTAAAGCTTAGAAAAGCTAACTTGGTGGCTAGCTAACTTTAGCCTAACTGTGTAGCTATTAGGTTTTAGGCTTCAAAGTATCCACAGAGTCGGTTAGCCACCCTCCTGCTTTGTTAGGTTAACGTTGTGCTGTTCTTTTATTTGGGGAACGTTCTGATTCTACCGAACACTTTGAAAATTTCAAGTACATTTCATTCAAGCCAAGTTAGGCCTGACGCTATTTAGCGTTATCCAATATTTTGCTGCTAGCGAACGTTAGTTACCGGTACAATAGCTGTCGATAAAGTGAAGTCAAACCATAGCGTTTTGTCTCAGTTGTCAGCTGTGTTTGCAATTTCGTGTAGATAATATGTATTCATATAACTTCTATGCTATAACGTCTATTGTAACATTAGCGTCCCGGGCTAACTGTGTAGTCAACTGAAATAAACAAGGCCAGGTGACAAAGATCTAATGCTATGTTGCTGGTGTTAAGTTGGTACTATTCAACGTTAGGGAGTAAATCTTTATTTTTCGTGAGGCACTAAGTTGAAAAGATTTCAACCAGTGATGTGTAGTTTGGGGAAGTGTATCCTTCGTGTTTCTGTGTGCAAATACTTCCTAGGTTACTCATCCCATATCTGATAGCTTTGTTTACAACGCGGCGGAGGGAGAAAAACAGCCGCGATCCTGGCGGGGATTGAGTACCCAGATACCAAGCCAAGTGTGTGATAGATCATAACTGAGTAGGCAGATTATTATATTTTCTCGTGCTCTCAGTTTACCAGAATGCATTCACAGGCGATTCGTCGCTCAGGCTTCTAGTTCTGGGATTTACTCTATGACTAGCATTGGTGCACAGTTCTGCATAGTTATGCAACCTCTTGGCTAATGTTGCTGAAACCTAAGTTTGGTTATACGTTTACTGTGCTAGCCCAAACACTAAGAAAAAAAATGTTTGCATGAGTCACTGTAATATTTTTTTTTGTACTACACTGCATTAAATTCAGACCCCTTGTTATGTTGCAGAGATTCACTGTCATTTGTTTACATGATGTTAGAGATGCGCAAGACTTTGCCTGGAAGTCAAACAGCATAAATTCATAAAAGAAAGTCAGGAAAAGCAAAAGAAGAATAATAAGGGAAGGAAAAAAAACAAGACAAAGGTTAAAAGTAAACTGTAGAGAATTTAGGAAATGTACAGCACCAGAAAAGTATCTATGCTTTCACTATTTGGCATTCAAGTCCTTTAGTGCTTGGTAACTTGTTTCTTATGTGAAGTAATAGGTAAACCAGAAAAAGGTCCAATAGTCACTAGCTGAAAGGGGGCATATCGCCACCTACCGTGGTGGAGTCAGACATACGACCATCAATACATGGATTCTCCCCCAGTGCTTGTATACTGGGACAAAGGCCATAACCATAGCTCCACTTAACTGTGTGTGTAAACATACTAAGTGTTAAAACAAGGCTAACATAAGTCACTTACCTAAAAAACATAAGCTAGTAGTGTGTATTGAATATCTGATGACTTACTGACAGTCAGAAGTTTTAGCATAGGTTAAAATAAATTCTTAACCTTAGGGCTGGGCGATAAAACGATAATGATATCCATCATGAAATAACTTTTCCTCGATTGAAATATGAGACCTAGTCGATAGAACACATTCCAGCCATATTTTGACAGACAACACGATTAGCCAATGATATTAAGAAATGCGTGGCAGCAAACCAAATTCAGTGAACGACTTTGACTTTAGAGTACAGCTGAGTGTTTGACAACTGAGTCATATGTGCTTCCACAGCTTTTCATTATCGCGAATCAAACAGCTGATGTACTGAGAGCAGCACAGTGAGACAGTAGAAAAGGGCGGAGCTTCTTCTCACAGTACCAAAGTGTCTGAAACAGTCAAATTTGCAGAGGTGGAAAGTGCCTTCTTTAGACTTCTACAGATTACTTTGTGTTAGTTTCAGGTTCAATCAGACTTTGGATGAATTATTTATTAACACCAGGACGCATCGCTCCGTGTCTCATCTAGCCACTCATACTGAGCTTTCATTATTATTACCAGGGACAGATGTAATGTTTTGGGGGCCTGGGGCCACACCTTCAACCTTTCTCTAACTGGGAATGTTGGCAAGCCTTTGGCAGCTATAGGAGAAGTAGGCCCACTCTTCTCGAGTAAAATGATTAATAGCACAGACGTTTCACAGAAGTTCAAGTCCTGCAGTCAGGAGAGGTTGGCCTATTATCAGCACAGTGTGCTTAAATTTATCTGAAGTTTGTTTAAGATGGAGCTTTTCATTTTTATATAATGCTGGAAAGTTTAATAAATAATAATAAATCATATGTTTATTACACTCCAACACACTATGGTCAAATGGAACTGTGTCAGTGAACTACGAGGGCAAAAAAACCCCCACAAAAAAAGCAAAAAGCAAAAATAATCGTTCATTAATCGCAATCAAAGTTAATTGATTGACAATTAATTGTGATATTGATTTTAGGTATGAGGTTCAAACCCTGACAGAAAATAAATATTTAAACCAAAATTAACCTTATGATATCGTCATATATCATAGGACTAAAAGGGAACTTTTAAGCTTGACAGAAATAGTGATTTGATGTATATTGTGACATATATTGACATCCACTGATATGAAAAAAAAATTGTGTTAAGACTTTTTTCCACATCGCCCAGCCCTACTTAACTTTATGTTGATCAATAGTCAATCTTAAAAATAGCAGTGTCACAGGAGGCCTATTACAGAGTGTGACCTTTTTTAGTGACCCACCATCAACAATAACGGCAGTAAATAAAATAGTCTTAATACATTTCGAGGAATTTATTTAGTATTATTAGTTTTTATACTGTTATAATAGTTTTTAGTAGTCCACATACAAAGCTGTTCAGGTCTGATGTGTTTAGACAGTGCAAAAGTTTGTGGTGGAATTGAGTTATAGTCATTACAGTTGGGCCCCATCATTAAGAGTGCTTCATGAGGGCAGGGTGTGGTGCAGGTTGTCATGTAGTGCCCTGTAGAGAGGGAGATGAGGTCACACTGAAGGACCTCTAATCCTCTCTGTGCAATATGTTTTTGTTTTCAACTCCTTCACATGCTCACACAAAGCAGCTGTTAGAACCTGATAGTAGATTCAATGGGAATATCCCTGCCTGTAACCTGCTGTAAAGCCCCAACGTTTCTTCCTGTGCCAACCCAGAATTGTGTCTTATTCACAAGCTGCCTCTCAATGGCTGATGGCCAGTGTGACAAACATGCAGACATGTCACATGGGAATGAGAAGTGTGTGTTTGTGTGTGTGTGTGTGTGCATGTGCTTTATGTGTGTGAGAGATAGAGAGCGAGAGAGAGAGAGAGAGAGAGTCACTGTTCTTGTGGTTGACCTGACCCAGATCTGTCACCGGTTTAAGTGCCCTGGTCAGTGGCTCTGCCCTCTTCCACGTACACAAATTGGCATCTATCAATCTGTCACCCTGTTTAGACTTGGCATCAACATCAGCGTCTCTGGTTTTCTGATCACAACTGAACAGTGCTAAATACAGGTCTAAACGCCACCAAGATGTATTTCTGATCAGATCGCTCAAACCACTTGCCGAGGTGGTCTGGGATGCATTTGACCACATATGTTTTGTAGTATGAATGCAAATGCCATCCTGATGCACCTCTGATATGGACAAAGTCATCGGTGCAGGGCATGGTCGTTGTTTTGTTTACAGTATGATAATGCTATTTAACTTTCACATTGTGTGTTGAGTTAGAAGGTAGAAGGTTGATTTATTAGTCAATAATTTAATGAAATAAAAATTTGTCCTTGATCCTGCTATATCTTTGGAGTTGAAGGATGAGTTGATTAAAATCACCAGCTACTATGAAAAATTCCAACCGGTTGCTTTGGCATGTTGCTGCTGCATTTGATAATTTCACACCTATCGTTATTGTAATATGACATGTGTCTGTTTGCATTATTGCTGTGCGTCTCTCCCCCTCTCTCACCCTTTCCTCCCCTCTCTCTTTCTCTTTCCTTTTTGCCATGATTGAGTTTTTTCTTGGGTGATGTGAGGGTCGGAGGGCAGAGGGATGTCATACACTGTAAAGCCCTCTGAGGCAAACCATGTTTTGTGATGATGGGCTCTATAAATAAAATTGACTTGACTTGACTTGACTTAGGCCAGATGAGATATTTAATCTCTCTAGTGTGTTCTGGGTCTATCCCTATCCCTTCAGGAAGCACCCAGGAGGCACACTAATGAGATGCCTAAACCACCCCATCTTTGTTGTCAGGAAGCAGCGGCTCTACTCTACTCTGGATGTCTGAGCTTCTCACCCACTTGATGAGCATCTCATCCACTTAACTCCCCTGCGACGGACATTAGCCAGCAGAAGTTTTGGTAGAGGAACTGCTCTCAGCCTAAGTTGGGTCAGTCTCGCCCTGTTGCAGATTATCCTCCCTCTCTTTGTCCGGTGCTTTCGGTTTCATTTCTACTCTCTGGTCTGACTTGCCGGGATATTACATTGGTGGGGAACTTCTCAAGGTCTGCTGCATTCAGTCCAAACTCTACACAATTTTTCCTGATGTTGATAAGCACTTCTCTATTGTAGAAAAGTTGTGCTTCAGCAGAAGGGGCCATGAAGTCAAAAAAATAGAAAAATTGTTGGACAAAGTTGGACAAAGTGTTGCGTGACTGTCCCTGCGTGTTTTGGTCTATGGGAGGAGACTAGAGCCCGACCGATATGGGATTTTTGAGACCGATACCAATACCGATTTTATAGTAGAAAAATTCACAGATTACTGATATGGCGACCGATAAAGTGAATTGTCGTGCTGGAATGAAAATGGATCATTTCTATGTGGATTGTGCACTGATTTTGCACCGATTACTGTGCAAAAGTTTTCAGAAGGCTGCTTTCTTAAACAAACAACTTTTATTCAACAATTGTACTTGTGTAATGCATGTGTAATACTTATTGAACATTACATAAAAAAAGAACAAATAAAAAATAAATGTAAACATCTGTACTGTTCAGCGTCAGTCTTCGCTTACCATTCAAATAAAGAATATAAATTAAAAAAATACATCTCAGTACTATATGTTCTTTGCTGACCATTTAAATAAAGAATAAATACAATAAAATAAATAGTTAAATAAACACCAGTACTTTTCAGTATCAGTCAGTTGCTGACTATTTTAATACAGTCAGTCAAATAGGGCCAGGTTGTAAAACAAGAAGCATATCTTCATAGCCTTTACACCTGCCAGGGAACCCCTCTTGTCCTCATAAATGCTCCCTATTGTGCTAAAAAGCCTCTCACTGGCCACAGAGAAGGGTGGAGGAGCATTCTGTTTGAGTTATAGTGGAACCATAGAGTGGAACATTACCCCAAATGTCAGGAAGTGCCACAGCTACAGAACAGTCCCTAACGGCTTTGTTGTGATCTCTGCATATTTACATATTGTTCTGCATTTTTGGAGCTGGAAGGAATCAAACATCAGATATTGGTTTATTCTTTCAACATAACTGAGCCGGAAACTCACTACACCTCAACTCAAACCACGAGCAGTGTCTCCTCTCGTCCTGTCACTCTGTCACACACACACCTGGCGCAAAGAGAGGGGAGACACTGGGCTGATGCCAGCTTACAGCAGTGTTCCGCGGTTACTGAGAGCAGCAAGCATGGGAATAAATGACAATATATTTCCTCATTGTTCCCTGATGATCTAAATAAGTCGCTAAATATGTCTCGTTGCTTTTTAAATATAATGTCGCCAAGAGGGTCTGAAAAGCCGCTAAATATCAATAAAGTCGGCACATTAGTAGTCCTCTCCTCCTGTCACCCTGGGACCTTGGATCATCAATTTGTTTGCAGAATGAATGGGCTCATATTTAACAGTATGTTTTTCAACGTGGCTTACCGTGAAAACATCCTGTGACATCATCTGCTTTGCTGTGACGCTAGCTCAGCTACATGTGGTTCAGAGTGCTAAGAGTTGTGTAAACAATGGAGTCGGAGCGCACTCTGCTGGACAGACTATATAAATGAAACCTTTTCTAGACAACCCAAGCATCGTTACCTGCATTATTTGGTCTTTAAAAAAAAAGATTTCTCATCCACATATATCGGAAAAAATATACGCCGATGTCGAAATGCTCCGATATGTCCGAGAAAGGCTAATATTGGCAAACTGAGAAATCAGTCGGGAGACATGTTGCTCCTGCTGACAGCGGCATCGTCAGCCATACTGACCCAACTGATAACGTGAGTAGCAAGCAGCTACAGAGCAGCTAGCAAAGGTGTTAATGTAATAACAGTTTGTGGGGGAGTAATGAAATCTGAACACAAGTAGTCCGCTGGAGAGGCATGAAAGGGACATGTATGAACAGTGATTTATCTTGGTTGTCCACTTGTTTTTGGATCACCGAAATGCATGCTATTACCAGGTCTAAACAGGGTCCCAGACAGTGACCAATACACACTATCTTCATGTTTATTTGTCTCAAGTGGTTGAAATATGGTGAAATGCAAAGCCTTTATAAGTGCATGAGTAACAATTTTCTGAATGCCGAGGCCTAAGTAATAAAGCTCTTTAGGATCTCCACACTGCAAACACAGGCAGACATAGTATTAAGTATTCTGACAGATATTGATCAAAAGTGTTTGTTGACCTCGAAGAAACCTGAATGTGAGGCGTTGTGATAGTTTTTTTCATCATTTTATTTAGAATAGGTATTTCTTGTAAATAAGCACTGATTGTAAAGCTTCCATAGTAATATTTGTCCTTGTACATTATGACATATCAAAGAAGTCTGAGTATGAAGTTGATAGAAAATAGTGTCATATTGCAGTTTACTAGTCTAGTACTGTGACCTTACATGCCACAGAAGTATTAAGCTCACTGCTGTGCTGAGTTGGGTGCCCTTGTCTTGTCATTAGCATGGACAGAGAAACTGGGTTTTTGTGCGTTATGCCTTTGCCGGCAGCGTGTGATACCCATGCACATCATAAAATCCCAATATTACTTTATGTTTTCAAAATAACTTAATATTTTCCCCCCAAAATAAGTGTTTCTTTCAACTGGCTAAAGTTTTCTTCTTGGCTTTTGGCTGCAGGTGAACTTTCCACATCCAGGCGATCCTCCTCCATGGTGCGCTGTGCTTCAGGCTGCTGCTTCTGGTGAATTTCGATCAGCTATAATAATAATGATAACAATAATAATGATAAAAAAATAATAAGAAGAACTTTTATACTACAATGTATGTAGCACACTTTTAAATACATCAAAATCAAAATCAAAAGCAAACATAACAGAGAGACAATTACTAGTAACCAAAGAGCTGTTTGGAACTATGTAGGGCTGATAATGCAGTTTCACTTATTCAGAATGGTGGCATTATACTAATTATAAAGAAATACTGATTAAAAAAAGAAATGGTACACATGGCAGATAGGCAAAGTAGTGTAGAAAGAATTAACTTATCTTTGGCAAGATGAAGTCTACGGCCAAAACAGTGGAATCTTTGGCAGTTATAAAGCTGCTCCGCCTTGATGATGTTACTGGCGTTGTAGGGCTGGGGCAATGCGTCAACATAATCAACGTAATCGATTGTGTGAATACGTCGATTCATGTAACGTGTGTCGAGGCGTTGCACCATTTCAAGCAGTGTGCATAATGAGAGCGTGAGCAGCGCCGGGCGTATTGTGTGTTGTTTCGGCGCTCGTGTATCAAGTTAGAGCGTGCACACTGTTTGCCCAAGCAGCACTTGTCAGGCGCATCTCAGCTGCATGTCAGCTGCAGCACATCTAGAGAAACAGTGGCTCGCCATTTTTTTTACGTGTGATTCTCGCGTTCGTTTACTCTATACCACTTTACACCATAGTTTGTCTCTCTCTCTCACATGAGGAAATACAGAAATACAAAAATGTTTGTTTTACCTTAACTTCCTTGCTTCCCTTTTAAAACAAAAGCTATCTGACTGTGTCTCTGTGGACAGAATATCATCAGTTGCTGATACAATGCATTATATTGCATTTTCAAACATTTACAAGATGGGGTTGTCAGCTGTGCAGGAGCTTGCACAGCTTCATAAATCAGTGGACGCTGGTTGAGTACACATCGGCAGGTCCGCTGATACTTCTTCTTACAAAATGTTTTGTCCCTGCACTGCATTTTTATTACGACTCCAATTCCAAAAAAGTTAGGTGCTGTGTAAAACATAAATAGAAATAGAATTAAATTATTTGCAAATCTTTTTTTAAAATCAAATCCAGCACAACGACAAGATATTTAACGTTCAACCTTTATTTATTTATTTATTTTAGTGTAAATATACACTCATTCTGAATTTGATGTCTGCAACATGCTGCCAAAAGTTTGGGAAAGGGGCAACTCAAGGCTGGCAAAGTTTATGGAACAATCAAAAAACACCTGTTTGGAACACTCCACAGGTACACAGGTTGGCCTTGGTAAAGCAGCAGGCCTTCTTTTTTCCTTCTCAGCTTTGATCTTTAGGTGGATGCTGTTGAGCCAGATGCAGTCAAATTAGGGCTGGGCGATATGGCCAAAAGTAAAATCTTTTTTTTTTTTTTTTTGACATCAGACCCGATTTACAAACAAAAACAAGTTTTGCTTTTGATTTTAGCAATAAAAATTAAAGGCAAACTGAATTTCCCTTCTGTTAACCCTCTGAGACTGGCGTAGTCGCCAGCGATTAAAATTTGTTCCACTTATGTAAGTTGTCATAATTCTGAGACTGTTTGTAGGATCGCCTTACTGTTTTTGCCAGTGAAAGCTGCCCTCTGTGCCGTGCAGATGGATGACTCTGATGCATTGTAGCTCTTTTAGAAGCCTCTCTATCAAGTCCTGGAATTCGGGTGTTGTTACGGGACCTTGTTCAATAAATCCATAATGATGGATCCGATATTGGGTGCTTCCGTCCATATTTTCATATTTCGATGATAAAAGTACATTAGCATCGATGCTAAACGCCATATTGGTTTCCCATACTTCCTTTGGAGAGGTCAAAGGTTTGTTTTGGTGTTATCCACCAATCGGAGGACGATCCAACGCTCTGTATCTGCTCACGTTGCCACACGTCATCTGAAGCAAACTGCACTGTGACTGGTCTAATCCTACTGTGTCTATTGCTCTGTGTTATTGGTAGCATCTCATGCATTAGGATAAACTCTGGTCACTGCACATCACACATCACTGCAGCCTAAATATTCTTATAGCCCAGGTTGTCCTGAGCTATCAGAAAAAAGATGTAATAGATTGATGTATATAGATTGATTGTGCATTGAGGGACTGAGGTTTTAATTGCATTTTTACACAAAAAGTCCAGGTGAACCAAAAGTAGGTAAAAACAGCCTAGGACTCAGGGGTTTAATATAGCAAACTGAATTTCCCTTTTGGGGTTAAAGTGCAAGCTGCAAACTTGTTTTTAACACTGAAGGCTGCAGTAATTTAACAAAACATATTTACACAAATTCATTTGTATCCTATGTTTGCCTATATGCAGTGCAACTGTAACAGCCTTCAGTGTTTCTACATCACCTGCACTCATCTATATTAGGTACACTGAGGGTTTAGAGAACAGCATAACTTCTTCTACAGCTGCCAACAGTCCACCATCACTCCAAGTTAGAGAATTGGTGAAATGAAAGCAAGGCAGTTGGGTTGGGACATCAGGCCCCCAAATCATTAAATTCCGCCCCTGATAACAAAGAGAGCAGCTGGATGAGAGGTCTGCCACGGCACTGCTTTCAGTCTGCTCTGATGGATCAATCAACTGTGTGATCAGCCAGGTACGATGTTTATTTTTGTTATGCCCACTTTTTGTCAGTCTTTGAAAATAGTAAAATTTATCTCTTGGGCTCAGTTATTTTGGTTCAGACAGGAATGTGTGGCACAAGCTGTGCTCTAGTATCCAAATGACACAGCAACTCATTAAACCCACTTGTTCGCCTTTACAGCTTTACAGTCGCACTAGAACATGTAGATTTCTCTGTTTAGAATATTTTTAGATCGCGTTTTAACATGTTTTTACAGTGTTTGTAGTTGTGATGTTTAAATTGTGCGACCGTTATGTAGTTCGTGTATAGCCTAAGAATAGCTTTTTGCTTCTGGCGATTTCATTTCTGCTTCAAAACACACAAAAGTGGTGTTCATATGTGAAGATTAGAATGCTGAACAAAACATCTAAGTCGCATAAACTTTGTTTTTCAAAAAGTTTATTTTTTGCGATAATGCAAATCCCATTCAAAAATCCCATAAGGTTTTTCATGAGGGAACCATGGGGAGGGAACCAGTGCGATGCCAACTTCCTGGTTGGCCTACAAAAATACGTCATCTGTTCACCACTCTATTCAGGCACGTTTCATAAAAACAAAACAATAACTATTTTTGACATGAAAAGAAATAGAATACATAGAGACATTAGAAAACCAACATGTAAAAATAAGATAAAATCACAGTAGAATACATAGAATACATTTTCACATTTATAAAAACCATTTGATAATACTCGTAAAAGTAAGATAAAAACAAGGATAAAAATAGAATAAACAGAATGTATAACATGAACTGGAAAAGAAAACCCATTGAGATAATGCTGACATAAAGCTACAAATAGTGTAGAAAATGCATAGAATTAAGTAAAATATGTTTTAAAGAGGAGCTGCATTGCACATGTGCAAAGCAAAATGCAAAACATTTAAGTCAGAGCTATTTAAAGGCTAAAGTTAAGAATTACGTTTTTAGTTTTCTTTTAAAAATATTCAGTGAGGTGGCTTCTCTGATATCTAAAGGCAGTGTGTTCCAGAGCTTTGGGGCATAACTGACAAATGCTTCATCCCCAATTTTCTTTTGGGCGTTTTTGGGAACCTTCAATAAACCAGCTGCAGATGATTACAGTGTTGGTGAAGGCAAGTAAGGAGTAAGCAATGTAATTTAGTCCTAGCCCCTTAAGGGCTTTGTATGTAAGGAGAGGGACCTTGAAAAAGAATTAGACTATAGGACACTGCCATGTATCATGTATTTAAGTGTTAAATCAATGTTCAGTTTAAGACTATTAAATTCAAATCAAGCAAGAATGTATCAGCCGACAATGTTGGGGCAATATAATACCTGTGCAGCACAAAAAGCTTCTCCAATGGAGACCGGGAGGTGGTTGCTGAACAAACAAACAAAGAACAGGCTTATTTTCATCACTAAAAAAACAAAATAGTAGCATATTAACAGAGGCAGAGATTTAGATCAGCTAATTTCAGCTATTTTGTGCTTAGATTCTCCTCCTCCTGCACACTCTCCACTCCATCATTCTCATGCCTTTACTCTGACCGCATTGCGACACCACCATCCTTTCCATGATCGTCCACTGTCGACTGCAGAGACAGTATATATTTGTGCATGATTGACATGATATCACTTACTCAGAATCTATCAGCTGTCTTGGTCTGGTCCCAGACACTTGCACTGTCATCCATCTTTAAAGCGTACTTTTTTCACTTCAAGAAAGTTGATGTTCTCGCTCTGTAAAACAAAAATATTCTTTACATATACAGTTCAGTCAGAGAAATAGAATGACTTCATGTACTGTCCATTAATTTCTTCATAGCCAAGTTCAACTCAGTTATTTACCTGGTACCACTTGGATAGGTTTGCCTAAACTTGCTTTTTGAGGTTGGATACAGTACTGTGTCTCCCTCAACAACAGGAAAATACTTCTTAAGCTTTTTGAGAATTGGCAGGATCTGACCACATGTGGGGTTCTTCTCAATAGAAACGTAAAGTGTGGAAGTGTAAAGAACTCTCATCAGGTTGATGAGGTCCTCTGGCTTCCTGAAATCTTCATCAGTCAGCCGGGCAAGTCTATGTTAGAATAAATCAAATTCCTAAAGTCCACATATTGTATTTTCTTCTCCGAAAAACAAAACAAAAAAAAAACAGTGCAAGGAAGGAAGTTAAGCTGTTCAATACAGCAAACCAATGTGTAAACTTTTTTTTTACTGTGCACAGTCGACATTTGTATTTGTTCACATACAGCACTTATCTTCAATTTGCATTTTATATGATACATATTAATCATTATTATTCTTGCTTGCACTGTTTTTACTTTTTATCATCTACAATTAGATTAGAATTAGACCCTTACAAGTTTATCTCCACTGCTGTTGTGTGTTTTATTCTAGTGTATATTATACGTAAGTTGTTTGAGCTGCATACCTAGATTTTCCTCAGGATAAAAAAAAAAAAAAGTCTCTACCTGTCCCTCGCCATATTCTTTCTCAGCTGTTGGTCCAAGCTGGCTACTTGAATTGCAGGGCACTGTAACTCTGGGAATCTCTAGAGCATCATTAAGTAGCGAAAATTCCAGCAAGTTCTCACACCAAGAGTGAGTGAGTGTTGAGGCAGCTCTGACACAAACAGGGAAATCACATATACATAGTGAAATGTATAATAAAAATATATGACATACAGCTTTTATATAATTTAGTTACATTAAGACATCCGATTTATGTAATGTTGCACTATTTTACAAAATTATCAGCAGAACGTACTTTACCAAAAAAGCTCAGCTTACCTAAATGTTGGTGCTTCTTCATTGGAGAAGGGATGCAGCCTCTTCATGACATGTGCAGTAACTTTTTTTTGTGGCAGTCCACTTTCTCTGCTAGCATTTTGCCCTGGTTTGCTACTAAGGTGAATGTAGTGTCACGTAGAGTCACCGGCTTAGCATTAGAAGCGGTAGGCCTGCTATTAGTGTTTGCAATTTACGGACATTCATCTATGAGAAGAAACAAGCAGACATTACAGTAATGTTGTTGCGTTTACCACAATTTTAGCAATGAGGAGAATAATTAGATTTCACTTACCTGATTTTGATGAGGCATTGTCAGCTCAAGGTTGACTGAAAAGGACGAGGCAGGAGAGGGAGACCAGCGTAGCACCATGAACATGGTACACTCTTAATTTGTAGTCCATACAGGCGTAGGTGTTTTCTCATATTTGTAGTGCAACACTACAAATAGTAGTGTTACTACTATTTGTAGTGTCTTTTTCCATGTTAAAGTAACGCCACACTTTTGAGCGCTTCCTACTGTGCTGTGTAGTTGTGAAGTATCCTTTAAAATCAATGTCTCAAAAATATAGAAGGAGGGTAGCCTTTACAGTCAAATCAATTTATGTCTATAATATTTGTTAAAGTATTAGTTATTTAACTATTTCTCATCAGCTGAGAAATTGGGATTTTTAAATTGTTTTTAAGAGCGTTTTTCTGGGGCTTTTATTGCCTTTAATGGACAAGACAGTTTAAGTGTGAAAGGAGGAGAGAAATAGGGGTCGACATGCAGCAAAGGGTCGAGGCTAGAAACGAAACTTCTGTGGTGAGGATGCAACCTCTGTATATGAGGTGCCGCTCTATCCACGGAGCCACCAGGCACCCAGAATCCAATTTTTTAAATGATTTCTTGGGAATCCTTTGTAATTTTTGAAATAGTTCCAAGTTGCAACCAGCTCTCGATGCCCAACCCTAATAATGAGGACACTTAAATTTAACAGACTGTTTTTGAACACTGGACACAGGTTATTGTACTGAGTAATTGTTCTAGTTTTTTAACTTTACAAACTATTAAGTGTCGCAACCACTGTCAAGCTGTTGGAGGCACAATGGGCACTTGCACGGTGTCTCCCTATCACTCAGCTGATGATAAACTGTTGGGGGTTGGGTTTCTGGGCTCTCCTTCACCTGGGGGTGAAGCCATGTTGCTCCCCAACCTGACTCTTTGGGGCGCACCGGTGTCTCTCACTGTCCCCCCGACCCCTGCCCTCGCCAGCTGAAGCTCTGATTATTTGTTGTTAATCAATGCTGAAGTCCCCACTATGAACTTTGATACTTTTATGTGTCTTAAAAATGTTAATTGCTAATAAATTTTGGGACAATCCCAAAATATGTGGAAATGGTTTGCTTCCACTGAACCGCATGGCTAAATGAGACTATAGAGCATCATCACATTGAGCCGCACAGCACACAGCTGTACAGCCTTGCAGCAGTGGTGAAATGACCATAGTATAGTTTGTTTACAGCCTAACAATAGCATTTTACTTTTTGTCAGCCACAAAGAAACTTCATCCCTGGGACACTCTATATCTAGGGAGTGAGTCCTCTTTTTGCGGAAACTGCCATGTTGAACCATCATGTTACTACAGTAGCCCATAGAGAAATAGAGAAAACGAAACACTAGCTCTAGATGGGGCCATTTGCGTTTTTGCATCGGCCATTATAGTAAGCAGCCCATCTGCTTTGAGCAGCTTCAGTGTTACACTGATATGTAAGGTGAAACACTTTTATTAAGTGGTTTCTGGTGGTTTAAACCACCGTGTCAATTTGGTTTGGCGAGACCTCTGCGGATGATTTGTCATACAGTAAAAATCCTCCTGAACATCTGGATCTTAAGATAAAAAAACTTTGACCACACATTAGCACGTTTATGATGAGCTGCCTGCAGCAACATGCCAGACAGTGTCAGAAATACATATTTAACGTGAAACTGCTTCATTCTGTGTTTTTACCAGTTTAAATCACTGGGGTCAGTTTGTTTTGGAAAGGAGACCTCTGCAGATAACTCGGCTCACGGTAAAATCTTCCTGAGCATTTGGATCAGAAGAAGGTGAGCACACATCAACTCATCAGAGAAAAAGGAGTTTATTAAGTCAGTTTTATTTATAAAGTCCATCATCACAAATCACAGTTTTCCTCAGAGGGCTTGACAGCATATGACATCCCTCTGTCCTTAGAAGAAACTACCCCCCCAAAATACCCTTTAATGGGGAAAAAAACTGTAGACTTCAAGAAGAGCAACTGAGGAGGGATCCCTCTTCCTTGAGAGACAGTTGTAGCACACAATAGCATTTAGAGTCCCCTGACTGAGATGCTGTGACAGTGACAGAGAAACACTGTATTGTAATGTGAAACCACTTCATTCAGTGTATTTGTTTTTTATCACCTGTACTGGAGGAAGAGACCTCTGTGGATAATTCAGTTCTTGATTAAAAAAAAAAAACCTTGTGAATAGTGAACCTTGAAGGAATTCTGCAGGGGAGGTTTTTTTAGCTGTTTGGTAAGGGCAGTTAACTGCTAGACACCACCAACCCCCCCCCCCACACACTTCCCCTTTAAGTAGGAATCAGTGATGTTGCTTGGTTAAAATCTGAAAAAACACAGTAAACTCACTATCAGTGTGTCCAACACACTGTTATTTTCCCTGATAATGCTACGTTGTGAACACCAAATTCATGTTAAAATCAAACAGTGTCATCTTGTGACTTTTTGTGAAATGATTTCTCATGTCACAGAAAGAGAGTGGAATTTGTAGTTTTTTAGTTATTTTATTCCCTTGATAATACTACAATGTGGTGATGTGGTTGTGCCACAAATTGATACTATACTGACTACTTTTCACTGGCAGCTGCCTTTTCCTACCGTCTGTGATCGGGATGCAGGATATGAATTTTTCAACTGATACTGATAAGCGATAATTATCTGCCTCCTATGGCCGATAACCAATACGATAATGGATAAATACTTATTTTTGTATTTTAAAAAGTGTACAGCCTGTTGTTAATGGACACTTGAGGGTAAGAAAGGCTAAGATGCAGTGAAAAAATATTTGTAAGCTAATATTCCATAGCCCTGACCTAACCAAGTCTAACTGACACTATTATTGTTAAAACGACAAAAAGATAGAATGGCTTTGACTCTTCCAGACCTGCAAAAATCAGGCTGTGAAAAAGAGGGACATTTTGGGGGGAATTGACAAATGGCCTACCCTAAATGGCCCTGCTACCATATAAGCCTACATTACAGATAAATAGGGCTGGGGCGACGCATTGAAATACGTTCATTCACATAACGTATGTCGACGCGCTGCACCCTTTCACACAGTGGCCTTCATGAGAGTGTGAGCAGCGCCAAGCGTGTTGTTTTTGTTTCAGTGCCCATGTTATCAAGTTAAAGCGTGCACACTGCCCGCCCGAGCAGCACTTGTTAGACGCATCTCAGCTGCGTGTCAGCTGCAACACATCTAGAGAAACGGTGGCTCGCTGTTTTTTTTAACTCGTGACATGTTTGTCAACGGAAAAAGACTGAATATGGTGTTTTGATGATTATATTAACTCCATACCACTTAATACTGCAGTTTAAAAGTCTCTCTCTGTCACAGAGATGAGGAAATACAAAGATGTCTGTTTTACCTCAACTTCCTTGCTTCCCTTTCAAAACAAAAGCTCTGTCACTGTGTCTCTGTGGACAGAATGCCATCAGTTTATTTCGCTGTTGGATTGCTAAATGTAGATGGCACTACTTCCTTTAAGTTTCAGTTTGGTGAGATTTTACTGAGAAAAACAAACAGCTGCATAAATGATTTAAACGATGACGTCAATTTAATAGATCTGACAGTTTCCTGGAACATCTATCTTGGGATAACTCACCTACCGCGATGTTAAACTGTAGATGTGTGCAACATAAGGAGAAATACGTTATACAGCAATCAAAAATGTGCACCGAACAAAAGACAAGATGCTAATTTCAGACAGACAATGAACTCAAACTTACTTAAATTTCACAGCTGAATTGTCCGTTTCAAAAAACGTTTATAAAATGTTAAACAGGAAAAATGTTTTTCATTCCTTTTACTTGAATGGAACAAGCTCTTGCATTAATTTTATTTTTGGAGAAATTTTATATCAGACTGTAAAACACAGATTACCAGTTAAGACTGGGATATTTTTGTTGGGGAATAAGTTTATACTATACTATCATGATTGAAGAGAATTGAATAAAATATTGAAATATAAATGACAAGTTTTAAAATGTTATTTTCAGTAAATTTGTGAAAAAAAGATAGATTAAGTGATTCATTGAAAAAAATAATCAATAGATTAATTGATATAAAAGTAATCATTAGGCGCAGCCCTATTCAGATATGCTCAGACTGCAGTCCCATGGCTTTGGTATGCTGGCCACTTCTGACTTGGTCATCAAGATAGGTTTCTAAACTTCTTTGACCACTTGACAAGGGATGGTCAATAAAACAATAACAATAATTATCTCAAACTAATTTTCCTCAGTTGTGATATAATTAGTGTTTGAAATGTGCTCTATATGATTAAACCACCCATATAACATTACAGGGGCAGTAATGTAAAATAGTAATTTTTTTAGACATAGTTTAAGAAAAAATGAAATTAAATTTGAGCCCTTTTTGGTGTCAAAGGAGGTTTTTTTCCGTCATTAAACATACATCAACATATTAAGGGGCAAATTAGACAGAGTTACATTACAAGTAAAAAACAGCTAAACAAACAAACAGACAAACAAAAAAGAAGTAAGAGAAAAATAAAAACACACAGACACAAAAGGGGGGGGGGGGGGGTGGGGGGTTGTCAATTTGGGAAATGTTGAGCAAGTATATTTTATTTTGGGTAGGAGAATTAAAATAAAAAATAAATGAAAATTTAAAAAAGGAAAGAAAAACTGTGTTGGGTAGAGCAGAGCGGAATCGGCTCTGAAAGAATCGCAGAAAAGGTGACTAGGTTTTATGGAAAGGGGCAATATTGTCTTTGCTGAGGTTGAGGATTTTAGACAGTTCTCCCATGACCTCCATGTGCTCTGTGTAGTACTTTATATTGAATTAGCTGGATTTTTTAGTTAGATGACATGGTGAAAGTGTTATTTAGGGCTGGGGCGACACATGGACAAATTCGATGTAAACGATTCGTATGCATTGTATTTTGAAACATTTACAGGATGGGGTTGTCAGCTGTGCAGGAACTTGCACAACTTCATAAATGAGAGGAATATGTGCTTATAAATATGACAATACAGCACTCATTTCAGCAGGCAGTGATATGCCTTAAGGCCCAGTTAAGGCTGGACTATTCTGATGCAGAAAGAAGGTACTAGTTATAATTATTTCTGTTAGAGAAAACCTTTAGTATTGTTCAAATTGCACTAATTTTAGTGTACGATGTTTTGTTGGACTGCTAGATTTGAGGTTTGTTACTGTAACAAAAAATAACTGTTTTGTTAAGTGACTTAAATTTTACATTGTTTTATTTATTTTGTTGTTGGATTGCTAAATGTAGATTGCACTCCATTCCTTTTGTAATTATATTTTGGAAAGACTTTATATCAGACTGTAAAACACAGATTACCGGTTAAGACTGGGCTATTTTTTGTTGGGGAATAATGCCCTACAGTGTATGACAAGTTTTAAAATGTTATTTTTGGTAAATTTGTTGTTATAATCAAGTAATTAAAAAAAAAGTTAGATCAATAACAAAAATAATTGATAGATTATTCGAAAAAATAATCAATAGATTAATCGATAAAAAATAATCGTTAGGTACAGCCCTAGTGTTATTGCATATGGTTTGCCAATTGATGTCTGACTGATGCATGTTCAAGTCTGATGTCCATTTTTGTATTGGTATTATTAATTGTGCTAAAAAAAAGGAGTTTGCAATTTTTTTTAGGTTGGAGTGAGTTTAATTTTAATAGTAAGGGAGGTGTGAAGTTGTGGAAGTTAAGGATATCAATTATGGCCTCTTTCAACTGTAGGTACTGGAATTGACAATTGAGTGGTAGTTTGTATATTTGTTTAAGAAGGTCGAAGGTCATGAGAGAGCCCCCACGAAAGAGGTGCCTCAGGCTGGTTACTCCCCTCTTGTTTCCCAGCAGGGAAGTTAGTGGTTTCCTTATTGATTTTAAATATGGGATTATGCCAGAGTGGTTTAAGGTTGGAAGGAGATAGTTTGAGGTTGAGTATATCATTTGCTTTCCCCCATGCAGTGAGGGTAGTGTTTATAGTACTAAATTTGAAGCAGTTGTGGGCGCGAATTGATTTATCATCATTTGTGATATGTCAAATAGGGAGATCTTTACAAATGGTCTGCTCAATGTCTAGCCAGGCACGACGAGTTGTTTGTCCATTGACGGATACTTTGAAGCTGGTGAGAGAGAAAGTGATGATAAAAGTGTGGTGTGTCAAGTCCGCCTTATTGGCTTTTTTTTAAAAATGTTTTTACTCTGTTTGTGTTGTGGAGCCCAGGCAGGGCCCAAGGGCCACCAACCCCCCAACCCCCCAGAGCACCCCCCCA